>NC_140590.1:620283279-620845779 GCF_964204655.1 Triturus cristatus | reverse complement strand
CTGGCTCCCACTGATGCGGGCATCTGATATCTGGGACTGCAGTGATGCTGGAGAGGTCACCGGGCCCATGTGATTGAACGGACGTTGGAGCAGAGACGTTTGCGACTGTGCGGCAGGAGTGCCATATAGCTTCTGGCTCTGGGAGCGACTGGTGAGACGGTCCCGGGACAGTGCGGTGGCGGCCGTCGGCAGGAAGCACGGGGAGCATCTGGCTAGCCTGGGGCATTGCCATATTGCTGAACAGGGCCAGACTCAGAACTTCCAAAGTCAGAGGAAGCCACATTAGAGTCGGCAGTGTTTGGGGCCAGCTGCTGAACAGTGCAGAGAGTAGCGAGTAGTATTGAGCGGGCAGTTGAGGAGCCGCTCATACTCAGTGATCCCGAGATTCCGGGGGCGCCGCAAGAGATCGCCAAATACGCAGCACTTTGATAACTCGGAGCAGGGGCTTACACTCGGAAAAAACCTCTGGACGCAGAGACACTAGACCTGGCCTGGTGCACCGTGACGTAGAAACTGAACCGCGCTGAATAGTAGGTGCAGAGAGTGGCCCAAGAGAAGCAACACAGAGAGGAGCAGGAGTTAGGAGGAGCAGCTGGAGGGAACGCCACCCGGTCAGGCGAGTACTAGCCCTTATGTAACCTAGTGGCCAGTGGGGATAAAATTGGCGACAGAGGTGGTATCTGGACGCTAGGCCCATCGCGTTAACCAACTCTAAGGCTTGTCTTCCCTGCTTGCTGTTGACTGATGAACTGGGACCGAAAGAAGTGCACAGCCTCTGCCTGGCCTACACCAGATAAGAAACCAGAGGTAGCAGAAATGCTGACCCTCGCAGTACCACCTCACCCAGAGGAGATAATGGACTGCACGGACAGATCGCAACCAAAGCTCACGTTCGATCAGAAACGCTCTGAATCACACAATGCCATGACAGAAGAAGCCCCTAGGACGCCAACCTCTGCGGAAGGTGACCCAGACATCCGGAGCATGCTCTTATCGATGGACAGAATGGTGGAACATCTGGATAAACATGCAGAGAGGTTAGATATGTCCGAGCGGAGACTCACGGAGGTAGAAGAAGCTCACACTACGCTGGACTCGGATCATAAACAACTCAGGAGGGTCATACGAGTCCTGCAAGACAAGACAGAGGACTTGGAGGCTCGCTCGAGAGGCTGCAACCTAAGAATTACTGGCCTTCCGGAGACTACTCCAACTGGAAATATGGAACACTTTATGGAGAAACTACTGGCAAACCTTATAGGGGAAAGCACCTTCTCCAATATGTTTGTGGTGGAGAGAGCGCATCGCTCCCTGGGTCCTCGCCCATCGCCGGGTGCCCCACCTCGTCCAATCATAGCAAAACTGCTCAACTACCGGGACAGAGATGCCGCTTTGCGAATGGCGAGGGAGAAACAAGAATTAGTATTCGAGGGATCGACGATCTCGCTCTTCCCGGATTTCACCGCTCGTGTGCAGGAAGCTCGCAGACGATTTGTACCCATAAAAAAGCAACTGCGTGATCTGGGCCTGGATTACGCCATGTTGTACCCTGCTAAACTATGGGTGAACAAACAAGGTCACTCCCATATCTTCACAGATCCGAAGGTTTTACAGAAGGCACTAAAAAGTTCGACAAAAGAACAACGCCAGAGTCCGTTACGACAACTGCCAGACGAGGCGACAGGAGGTTCGCTGGAGGAGCTGGACTGAGAGTGCCTCACTCACTTTTAGCTGATAAGTATCACAAGCGCATGGTGGGCAGGAAGGGGGGGTGATAATGGGGTTACCTAACTAAAGGAATGTTGATTTCACGCCTGGTATGCAACGGGTGGTCTGTTCTTTGAGGTGTGCCGAGACCACATACACTGCATAGGCGGGATAGACACTTGCGGGCTGATATTTGCACTTGGCTGTAATGCAGAGGAAAGTGATCAATAGCGTAACTCAGACAGGAGCTAGATATAGGGGGGCTATCTAGGTCAAACAGAATGTGGCAGGGGCATCCCTTCTGCTTGCATAGTAATGGCTAGGGAATCAAGATAGACCATGTAACAAGGCTCCAGTCAACTTAGGCCAGGAGCGTTTAAAATGCGGGGGTTGTGCGACCGCAAGTCGGCGAGCGGAGGCTGAGACGAGAGATCATCTACAATTGACAGTTTATTGCACACAGAGCGACCTCCGCCCACGAGTGACTCACACTAGAACCTTAACCAGACATAGGGGGGAGTAGGGAGGGGCGGGAGGGTTATTTGGGGTATGCTGCATGACTGAGTTGTGGGTGGTCTGCTGTGGGAGGGGGGTGGGGGACGCAGGGTGGAAGTTCTGTTGTTAAGTTTTTGGATAGTGCACATAACACACGCAAGCTACATATGTCAGGATGCACCACCAGACTTGAAAAGATGGATGGCGACACTTAGCGGGGCTACTGCACCGAAGGCAATAGATTCCCTCCGTGCGCTATCGTGGAACATTAGAGGGCTTAATATTTATTGCAAATAACGTAAAGTATTGAATTATCTAACACAGAATAATATCGATGTGGCTTTACTCCAGGAGACTCATCTTCCTATACAAAGTGCGATGCTACGCAGCAGGGGACTGTTGGGTAATGTCAATGCCTCGGGCTTCACTACACATGCCCGTGGGGTAATGACCTGGGTTAACCCTAGATCTGACTACAAGATTGAACTGCTGACGACGGACAGCGAGGGCCGTTTTGTGATCTCCAGATGCCGGGGTAGAGGATTAGACCTGCTTGTAGTGAATGTCTATGGTCCGAACTATGGCTGTCCGGAGTTCTTTACTACACTAGCAAACACGATACATGGAAGTGCGAATGCACAAATACTCTGTGGCGGAGACTTTAATCTGATTAGAAACCCCGAATTGGATAGATCCGGAGGCCCGTTGAGGAGGCCGGTGGCGGCTGCTAGAACACTAGAAAGCATTATGATTAGTAAGGACCTCAGAGACGTATGGAGAGAGCTGCACCCGGTTAAGGGATGTTTCACACATTATTCCACCTACTATGATTTACACACACCCATAGACTACTGGTTTATACCGGATAGGAACCTCACTTACAACCTACGTACAGTATTCGGAAACACTCAACACGTCAAACAAGACACCAGGGCTATTGCAGTCTTCTTAGATATGGAGAAGGCCTTTGATTCAGTAGAGTGACCCTTTATGCGGCAAGTGCTGACTAGGATGGGACTTGGTCCGGTCTTCCTACAGCTGATTGGTGTGTTGTACAATGCCCCCTCAGCGCGCATACGACTGGGGAATCTAGTAATAGACCCCATAGCTATCTCCAGGGGAACTAGGCAGGGATGTCCCTTGTCGCCAACGTGATACGCCTTAGTTGCCGAACCTTTGGCATGTGCGCTTAGAGAATATCACGGACATAGAGGTGTCCGTTTTCCCACTTACGATATTGTGGTGTCTATGTACCCGGACGACACGCTGTTGTACGTGAGAGACCCTGAAAACAACCTCTCCCCGGTCCTTAGAGAGGTGGTACATTTCGGAGCACTATCTGGCCTGAAAGTCAACTGCACAAAATCTATAGTCTTCCCGCTCACTCCGGGCACGACACGATTCGATCCGATACCTTGGGATTAGACTGCACACAGACTTGGAAATTGTGTTCTTAGAGAATTATGGCACCACAGTTGCTAAATTGGAAGACGACATTGAAACGTGGATCAAGCTGCCACTGTCTTTAATAGGCAGGGTCTCCATTATGAAAATGGTGATACTGCCTATATTCCTGTTCTTATTTGCGAATATTGCCATAGTGCTGCCGCGCTCCTTTTTTGTCAGAGTTAATAAGTCACTGATACGATTGGCATGGGTGGGCAAACAGGCGTGTGTACAATGTCAGATACTCACTTTGCCATATCATTTAGGGGGGCTGGGTGCACCAGACCTTGAGTTATATTATAGGGAGGCGCAAAGAGTGCATGCTCACAGTTGGATTCATGGAGCGGTGAAAGTACAGTTTCTCCGCAAGGAAAGGCTCTTTACTGATCCTCTTCCCCTCCCAGCTGCGATCTTTGAACCAGTAGATCGTAGAACGGGGTTTCTGGATTCTCTCAATTTGACGCGGCACGCTTGGCATAGCCTGCTACAGCAGCAAGCGGGGGCTCTGCTATACTGTCCTGAGATGCCAATTGAATTGATGGTCTGGTTGGCCCCCTGTAGAGTTGAAGGGGTCATACGAGCGTTGCACACGTTAAACATTATTAAAGCAGGGGACTTGTTTATAGGCGGAGCTGCGAAGTCATGGGAAGAGGCCATGGACGCTGCTGAAACGTACACCTTACTGCAACGCTTTCAGTTCCACAGAGTACGTAGGGCGCTACATCAACAGTTGGGGGGCGATCTGAATGAACCCCCAGAGGCGAAAGAACTGTCGTACATTATAAAAACTAAGTCACCCCGAAAGATAGTTTCCAACATGTATAAGCAGGCGATGTCATACAGAGCAAACCAGTATACTAAGGCCAGGCTTGCCTGGCAAAGAGATTTGGAAATGACAATTGATGACGATATGTGGTATTACTGTTGCGCTAACACGAGACTCATCTCATTACACGGCAGGCATAGGCTTATACACTTCAAATACATCAATAGAGTATACTATACACCGGAAAGGTTGCACAGATATGGGTTGAGGGAGGACGCAACCTGTGATAGGTGTCACTCTCCGACAGCAGATTTTATTCACTTAGCGTGGAAATGCCCGGGGGTATCTAACTATTGGGAATAGGTCTTGAGTGAGTTAAGTACCATTTTTGACACGGTGATTACCCCAGATCCAGTAGTGGCTCTTTTGGGATACTCTAAACCACTGCCCAAAGCAATACGCAGAATGGTGGACATGGGGCTTCTACTGGTAAAACGAAGAGTAGCGATGTGCTAGATGCGAGGCCCCCTCCCCACAATAAAACAATGGTCGCATGATGTGCTATATTGTTGCATGCAATCGGAATCCTTCAGTGAACTGCTTTCTCCCCGGAGCAGGCCGAAGAATTTTTGGGGGCTGTACACTACATAGCTGCTTAATAAGGGGGAATATCCGTCTAATGAGACAGCGACAGAGACAGGAGACAACGCTTCCCACCCCGCTCTGTAGATGGCAGTTTATGATACACAAAGCACGGACACACATAGGGGAGATCTCAGACTTATAAACTGCTGAGAAGACCCCGGTGGGAGAATCGATGTTCTTGTAGACAGCTAGCAGGAGGGAGAATGTATTACCTGGTAACGGGTACAGGACAAATGCAGAATGTATGCGTTTCTGACTGTAGCACACCATGTTGAAAAATTCTTTATTTGTTTGTTTGATTTTTATAAATGTTTATGATTGCTGATACACAAAATCATAAAGTGCTGAGTGATATGTGCGGTTATCCTGAACGTGTGACGCTGCCTTTCCAAAGGGATGTTGGCTACAAAGCTGTGTAAATATCCTCCTATCATTGAGCCGCTGGCCTCAGGGTTGTAGGCGGATGGCTGTGTATTTCAGTGACAACCTCTTACAATAAAAATGTTTAAAAGAAAAATAAAACCCTCCCGGGCTGGCGGTTCTTTGCCGGGGACCAGATGGGCTATGCTCGGGCAACACCTCCCAGGTGTCCAGGGCTCCCTCCTCCGGCCCGCGGCGTGGGAAAGTGCCTGGGACGGGCTCCACGGGTCCCGGGCTGTCCTCCCCCTGGCACCTGGGCCCGAGAGCTCCGGTGGGCCTCCCAGTGCCTGAGGCCCAGCCGGGGTCCCGGGCCCTGCGTGGGCAGGCAGGAGCCCTACCCCGAAGGCTCAGGGCAAGCAGACGGGTGTCCTTTCAGGTCCTGGCCATCTGGTCGCACCTTTCCCCTCGCCCATCTGGTCGCACGCAATGCTTTCCAACGGGGCGACCAGATGGCCGAGCCAGCCTGGAAGTCCCGATGAGGGCTCATTTGCTTCCCGGATCCCAGCCAGGGCTCCAGGAGGCCGGCTGGTCCGCGCCTAGGGTCCCCTCCATCACTCGGAGCACGCGGGTTACCAGAAAGGGGGGTAGCCTTCCTCTGTATTAGTAGTAGCAGGGTAGGCCGGGAACACCCCTCCGGGGCTAGCGGTTCTCTGCCGGGGATCAGATGGGCTGGGCCCGGACAACACCTCCCAGGCGTCCGGGGGCTGCCTCCTCCGGCCCATGGCGTGACAAAGTGCCCGGGACGGGCTCCACGGGTCCTGAACAGTCCTCCCCCGGGCGTCCGGGCCCGAGAGCTCCGGTGGTCCTTCCTGTGCCTGACGCCCAGCCAGGGTCCCCGAGCCCCCCTGGAAGCGGAGAACCCCCGAGCCCTGCGTGGTTGGGCAGGTGGAAGCCCTACCGCGAAGGCTCGGGGCAGGCAGACGGGCGTCCTTTCAGTCCCAGCCATCTGGTCGCACCTTTACCCACGGCCATCTGGTCGCGCGCTATGCTTTCCAGTGGGGCGACCAGATGGCCGGGCCGGCCTGGAAGTCCCGATTAGGGCTGATTTGCCTCCCAGATCCCAGCCAGAGCTCCAGGAGGTCGGGTGCGTTTGCGCCTAGGGTCCCCTCTGACACTCGGAGCGTGCGGGTTACCAGAAGGGGGGGACCCTTCCTCCGGATTAGTAGGGACAGGGTACTCTGGGCCCCTCTCGGCCTAGCGGTCCTCAGCCGGCAGCGGGACGGGCCAGGATTCCGCCCCAGCCATGAGTCTGTCCTAGGGCCTGCCACGTGGCAATCTGCCCTGGATAGGGTCGGCGGGCCTCCCCCTGCTGGGCTGGGTCCAGGGAACCCGGGGAGGGCGGCCTCCCCACCCCGGGCTCCATCTTGGGCTCTGCCGCACGGCAGGGTGCCCGAACGAGGTCCCTTTGCTCTTGGGCCTGGGAGCCCCGGCCGGGTCCAGGGGCCCCGCCGGGCCCCGGGTTGGGGTCTCCGGCCCTGGCCTGCGGCACTGCCAAAGGCCTGGGACAGGGTTCTGTTGTGCCCGGAGAGCTTCCCCTTGCTTGGCTGGGTTCAGGAGCTCCGCCTGGGGGCCCCGGGGAGGGCGGCCTGCCCACCCCGGGCTCCGTCCTGGGTCCTGTCGCGTGGCAGGGTGCCCGGGACAGGGGTCCCGTGGGCCCAGGGAGCCTTCCCCTGCGCCTCCAGGCTTTGGAGCCCTGGCTGGGTCCAGGGGCCTGCCTTGGCCCCGGGTCGGGGGATCCGGCCCTGGGCCCCGTCCCCCAGCCTGCGGCACTGCCAGAGGTCCAGGACGGGGTTCCGTTGTGCCCCGGGAGCCTCCCCTTGCTTGTCTGGGTTCAGGAGCTCCGGCCAGGGGCCCGGGGAGGGCGGCCTCCCCACCCCAGGGTCTGTCCTTGGTCCTGCCGTGTGGCAGGGTCCGGGGAGGCTTCCCCTGCGCCTCCGGGCCTGGGAGCCCTGGCTGGGTCCAGGGGCCCCGCAGGTCCTCGGGTCGGGGGCTCCGGTCCAGGGCCCCATCCCCAGGCCTACGGCACTGCCAAAGGCCCGGGATGGGGTTCTGTTGTGCCCGGGGAGCCTCCCCTTGCTTGGCTGTGTTCAGGGGCCCCACTGGGCCCTGTCCCCCGGCCTGCTGCCCAACCAAAGGCCCGGGACGGGGTTCCATTGTGCCCCGGACCCCATCCCCCAGCCTACCAAAGGCCTGGGACAGGGTTCTGTCATGCCCGGGGAGCCGCCCCCTGCTCGGCTGGGTTCTGCGCCTCCCAAGGGTCCCAGGGAGGGCAGCCTCCCCACACCGGGGTCCGTCCTGGGTCCTTCCATGTGGCAGGGTGTCCGGTACGGGGTCCGGCGTGCCTGGGGAGGCTTCCCCTGCGCCTCCGGGCCTGGGAGCCCCGGCTGGGTCCAGGGGCCCTGCCGGACCCCGGGTCGGGGGCTCTGGCCCTGGGTCCCATCCCCTGGTCTGCGGCACTGCCAAATGCCCAGGACGGGGTTCCGTTGTGCCCGGGGAGCCTCCCCTTGCTTGGCTGGGTTCAGGCGCTCCGGCCGGGGCCCCTGAGGGCTCCGGGGAGGGTGGCCTCCCCACCCCGGTCTCCGTCCTGGGTCCTGCCGCGTGGCAGGGTGCCTGGGACAGGGTCTGGGGAGGCTTCCCCTGCGCCTCTGTGCCTGGGAGCCCTGGCTGTGTCCAGCGTCAGGGGCTCCGGCCCTGGGCCCCGTCCCCCGGCCTGCAGCACTGCCAAAGGCCTGGGATGGGGTTCCGTTGTGCCCGGGGAGCTTCCCCTTGCTTGGCTGGGTTCAAGAGCTCCGGCTGGGGCCCCTGAAGGCCCCGGGGAGGGCGGCCTCCCCACCCTGGGCTCCGTCCTGGGTCCAGCCGCTCCGCCAAGGGCCCAGGACAGGGGTCTGTCGGTCCTGTGCAGGCCTCCCCTGCTTGTCAAGGTATCAAGGGGCCCCGGGTCAGAGGGCCCGTCGGGTCCCCCTCGCAGCCTCCATGGCTGTGGCCCAGCTCACTCTTTAGTTGGGGCACAGAGCAAACAGATGGCTTCCCTTTTGAGCCCATCCATCTGGTCGCATCTTTCCCCTCGGCCATCTGGTCGCGCCTATCCCCTCGGCCATCTGGTTGCACCTATCCCTTCGGCCATCTGGTCGCACCTATCCCTTCGGCCATCTGGTCGCGACTATCCCCTCGGCCATTTGGTCACGCGCAATACTTTCCAATGGGGCGACCAGATGTTCGGGCCGGCCTGGAAGTCCCGATGAGGGCTCATATGCCTCCCGGATCCCAGACAGGGCTCCAGGACGCTGAGCGCGTTCGCGCCTAGGGTCCCCTCCGTCACTCGGAGCGTGCGGGTTACCAGAAAGGGGGGTAGCCTTCCTCTGGATTACTAGGGAGAGGGTCAGTCAGACCTCCGTGAGGTCCGGCGATTCCGAAACAGGTGAAGGCAGAACCCGGGCCCGGCCGCCAGGGCCCCCAGGGGCCCAGGTACGCACCTGCCTCTCAGCCCCTTCCCGATGGTCCTTTCTCTCCAAGTTTGCTCAGTCAGACCTCCGTGAGGTCACATTTTGCTTGCAATATTGTGCCATAATTTTCACGCTGCAGAAATAAACAACTAATTATCTCAAAACGACCTGGTTTTGCAAGGGGGGTCACCTGGGTCTTTGGGCCCGTGCATGGCGGCCATCTAGAGAAACCTACCTGTCGCCTTTATTGACCCACCTGTGTGAAGTCGGAGCCCCAATCCACAGGAACGATGAGAATACCCCCACACTCTCGAGGTCTGTCCACGGAAGCGTGAACCCGTATACACTCTAGCAGTAGACAGACCCGGTCGAGATGTGGGGACAAGGTTTGGAAGCGCTCACTTGATTCCCCCAGTGGGTGTTTCCTAATGGGCACAGCAGAAAACAACCTGTAGCAAAGACAATAAAGACAATAAGAGTAATTACTCTCTATTCTCTCTCAGTTATGTAAGACTACCAAGTTCTAATGTTAAGGTGAACTATGCATTCCCTTGTTTCCCTCTTACCCGCTGGACATCTCGTAAGGCTTCAAAAAGCGACTCCGCTGGGCTTTTGGAGTATCAGCAGGGCAGGTGAGTAATCTCAGCCAAACCAATAACAGGAGGGCGTGGTCGCCGGTGGTCACAACAGAGAGGGGAATGCTACAAGCCCAATAGCCAAACTTGGAGGGTCAAAGGAGAAGATACAAAAGGGGTATACCAGGGTCTGATGTGCGATAATGCTCAAGGGAAGAGAATGCACAAAGGGAGAGGAGGACTTCTACGAGCATTAGAATCCCTACGAGGCATTACTTCATTAAATAAAAGCGTGACCAAAAAAGTATATTTCAAGCACAACACGTGTGCCAAGAAATTACATTGAGGATCCTCAAAAGAATTTCAATAAGCGCCCCAGCGCGTGTGACAAAAATAATCTTCAGCAGCTCACTAAGCGGGACGAGCGCGAATACTGGCAAGAATGTATCCGGCTGCATTAGTTCTCGCGCTTATGGTGCTGGGGTAGATAATCGCTCCAATCGAGCGTTAGGAAGAAACAACAAAGCAACAATGTATCAAGCTGTATTAGCTCGTACGCTTATGGCGCTGGGGAAGTTAATCGCTCTAACCGAGCGTTAGGGAGAGTCAGCGAAGCAACAATGTTGATTAATGCATTTAGATGTAGTGTTCTTTAAAGAAATGCATCTTCATCTCTTTTCTAAATTGGAGCAGCGTTGGGGCAGTCCTCATAGGTACAGGAATGTTGTGTATAGATGGAAAATGCCTGTTGCCTTGTTTTGTTTCCTTTTTTACACTTATAGGTCTGCAGTCTGATGGTGTCCTTGGTGCGGCTGCGGTTGTGCCGAGAAGCACCACAGACGTTGAGCCTTTCTACAAGATAAGCAGTGATACTGGTCATGATGTCATTGAAAATTATGCATCTAGTTGTGAAGAAGGTGTGGATTGGCAGGGGGAGCCAATGGATTTACATCAGCATGGGCACCTGATACACAGCACCAGTTGCATGCTAACCAATTGGATGAAGGATTTCATCAGTCACTCATAGCATGGTGACCATTACAAAACGGCACTCATTTGCAACATCTGTGGCAACAATGATATACGCTGTCCACAATTAAAACATTTTTTGGGGGGGATTTTTTAAATGTATTTGAAATGATGGAAATGAATTCCCCTTGAAGGAGTTAACTTTGCTCTGAAGAAATACTGTTCATTCTTTGGGATGAAACAAGTTGGCTGTGGTTTTCATTGCGTTGTAAAATTAAATAAAAGAATACTTTAGAATTAAAAATGGTCTTTCAGACTCTTGGATTTCATACTCCACTTGTTAGGTATTTATGAGAATTGACTTTGTTGTTGTGCATTTCCTTTATGGTGTGCCCTTCCTATCTTTTTTGTGAATCAAGCTCACTTGACATATTGTGAAAGTAGGTCTTCAAAGTCATCAAGATTGATGTAATTGCGACAGTTTTGTACTCTTTCTTCTTTGTTGTTCTTGGCGAATAACAGGATGGTCTGAGGTTGAGGTAGGCGCTTGGCATTCAGGTCTGGATAACCCGCAGGCTGTCTTTGATGCAGTGTAGACTTTCAGTCAGAGGTGTGTATCATCAGCATATTGGTGAATTTTGTTTCTGTTATCTGTGAGTAGAGCACCAAGCAGCTCCATGTAGAGGTTCAAAATGAAAAGGGACCCAACAGAACACTGGGGGACTCTGTAGGTGATAGGGATCTTTTGGAACCTGGAGGTGCACCTGCGAAAAAATTGATGCCCGTTGGAAAGGTAGCAGCAGAACTAATGAAGAACATACCAGTGAATCCCATTCAAGATACCAGGGTGTGTATGACGATGGGATGGTCAACTGTGTCGGAGTCTTCTGAGAGGACTGCCAATATCAGGAGTCAGAGGCCCTCTTCTTCTGTGGTCAGCTGGGCAGAGTAGCAAGATTAGTTAAAATTGGCAAAAATAGTTAAAATGCCAATCACGTTTCATACCTAGAAAGTTTATTTATTATTTGTTTTCTAAATAAGATTTGATCCGCCCATTTTTTGTGAATTCTCTTGTTACCAATTCTTGCATGTTAATTAATCATATAATTGCCATTTCATCTTGTTTTTCTGTTTTTCCATTTATTGGAAGGGAGATTTTGTGTAGTGTTTCTTTATTTCTTAGAGATATTTTACATCAATGTATAATTGCTTACTTCAGCATTCCTTTGCTCTGTGTGTTTGCTTGGAATACAACATTTCCTAGTTATTGTGAAGAAAAGTATCAATTTTATTAAGGGCATGGAGGCAAGGATTATGCTGTATTTTCTCCACCTTTAGGCTCCAGTAGTATGAATATTAACATACACCAAAACCAAACACAAACTATGTTTCCCATGGTAACTTGGGAAAAGAAGAGTCAGCCCAGTAGCGAGTCATCTCATAGCCAATGTAATGCATGTGCCACCCCTTTCTGCACGGAACATCAGTAGTCATTGTGTAGTAACTCATGGTATTCTTTTTGCAAATCATTCCCTGCCAAAAATACGGTATAGTTACTTTATGAAAAAACAACCTCATAATTATAAACAAGATAACACTCAATAAACTACAATTCCAAACTCTAACTGTAACTGTAACTCTAATCTGTACGGAAATCTCTCTCAACTTTTCATGTTATGAATGGGCAGGACTTGTTCTTTCTAGATCAACAGATGAGATAATCCTCTCCTCTGTCCCCTTAATATACCTGAAAACTTCCTTCAGGATATCTAAAATTATTTTGTATTTAATGTGAGGAATGGTGCAAAGGTTACTTACCTCCAGTGAGAACACGTCCACCACAGTTTTGAAATCAAACCTCTTAAATGTGGAATCTGAGGACCACTGCTGCATTCATTATATCCTCCAGTTATGCACCAAGGTAAACACTTTTAGTACCACAGACCTTCTTGCCAAGTGATATTCAAAAATGTTGACATCAATACCTGTCACTTACTTTACTCAACTAACCCAACGGGCTATAGTAGAAGATGAAACCGCAGTAAAAAGGTTTCCTCAAAGATTAACAGCTGTCTCTCACCTGGGTGGCATATTTTGTTTGCATACTTTCATATTCTTTAAAGCACTCCAGTATACACAACGTTGAAAGCTGAATAATAAATTACATGAATATGATATTTTGTCCTTCTAGCAACATTGAACAAGACACATTCTGGTATAAACATTCCTCCTGAAATATCTAATGCTCTTATAACATGAAATACAAAAGCATTGCCAACTTACTTGAAATCTCTTTCCTGGACCGATACCTACAGTTATGCCACAATAGGAAGAAGTTCAAAACTCAATTCACATTCCATAATCTATTATATCTAGGTTTAGGAGGAAGGGCAAGGTTTATACCCCTTAGCAGCGTCCATGCTGAGCGGTGCTCTTTGACCAGAGGCTAGCAAGTGGAATGTGCTCTACTGAATTGGCAGACCGAAAGGAATATATGACGTTACATCACAGTCTTCACATCGCAATACGTTTACAACGCAGGCATTACAACGTAAGTCGTTACAACGACGGGCGCTGGACTTAAGAATAGTATGATTTACTATTCCAACTCCCGCCTACGTAAAAGTAGGGAAGGTGTTGGAATTGTAAATCATACTATTCCTTAGTGTATAGCACCATCCAGCGCAAGTCGTTGTAACGACTTGCGTTGTAATGCCTGCTTTGTAAATGTGAACACCGCGATGTAACGGATGTCTCCTGACCAAAAGGTATTTACTGACCTACAAGCAAAGCCATCCAGCCCTAGGTATGAAGGGAAATTTAAGAGATACACAAGTTTGGACACTATAGGATCCACACACGGTTCCTCACACCACCAAGCCAGTTTTTCCAGGCTTATCTATATTGTTTAATTGTGCTCTTATGTATTTATTTATGCATTTCTATATTGTGTGGACAGTACCCGAAGGTGTTAGAGTACTTTACAATGAGCAAGGTTTGTTACAAAGATGCAAGATTACAAAAGCATATGGTTGTTCAAGGCTGTAAGTACCTAAAATTACCAGTCATAACAAAAGGCACAGGATCAAATATTCCTGAGATATATGTACATTAAAGAGGTAGCAGCTTATCAATTGATGTCCAAATCGAGATGAAGGAGAAGTGTAGTCAGTCCTATGGTAAAGGTCAATGTTGAGACTACACAAAATGATGTTTGAAGGACGAGAGCTTCCAGCTCAGATTTGATAACAGCCGTGACATGCTGATACATAGTTTTGGAGATAGGGAGTTCCATATTCTGGTTGCGCTTCCTGAAAAGGATTGTGACATGAGTTGTTCCTTTTTAAAGGTTGGGGGTTCAAGTAGCAGTGCTTTGGCATTTTGTGAGGGTCTGGTGCCTTCGGAGAGCTGAGCTTATTTGCCAGTTAAAATGGTGCGGAGGTGTGTAGGGCCTTGCGTGGGATACAAGCAGTCTATGGCCCTAGCTGAAACGGGCAGCCAGCGGAGTGTAAGCAGCGTCGGTGAGATGTGATAATTTCTCTTGGCCCCATAGATGAAGCATACTGCAGAGTGTAGGCTAGATTTCAGGGGAAAGAATTGGGTCTTGGAGCTACCAATCAAGAGAGAGGTACAGTAGTCAATTCTTGAGAATACTAACAAATGAACAATAGTTTTCAAATCTGTAATGAAGTTGCGGGTTCCCCGGAGAAGGTGTAATTGATGTCACATATTTTTGGCCATGCATTGGAAGATTTAGTCTTTTATCTAGAATTATTCCTAAGGATTTTGCACTGTCAGCAATGGTGTGTTTACTATTTAGGATACTGCGTGAGTCCATCCAGTATTGTACTGGAGGTAGTGGTTGTGCTAAAGAAATCAAGAGGAATTTGGCTTAGAAGGGTTTTGTTTTACGTGGTGTGAAGTCACCCAGTCTTGAACAGTAGTTAAAGGTTTAGCAAGATATGAGATGTCATTGGGAGAGGAGGTCTTTAAGTATATTTGAGTGTCATCTGCATATAGAGATCACAGAGGTAGAGGATCCCAGATTTTTTAAGTATTCCTCCAAAGGGCTCAATAAAAAAGTTTGAAAAGGGTCGTAGCAAGGCTGGATCCCTGAGGCACTCCTTGTTCTACATACATTGATGTTGCGAAACAATTCTTAATTTTTGTCCTCTTTGGCTTGCCTGTGAGAAACTAATCAAACAATGTAATGACAGTGCCATAAATGACCATTTGATTTTTGAGTGTGTCCAGGAGCATAGAATGCTTAACTGCATCAAAGGCTTCTGAAAGGTGGAGAAGAACCAGGAGACAGGAACTACGTGAGTCTAGGACTCTGAGTGTATCATCAACTACCTAAAGCAGTTCTGTTTCACTGCTGCAGCCTTGGTTGAAGCCAGATTGGTATTAATCCAGTAGGGCTGTTGTTTCTGATGTGATGGATAAGTTAATCAGCAACGCATCTCTCTATGACTTTTGCCAAAAACGTGAGGTTGAAGACAGAAATATTGTTGAGGTTGTTCTCATCTTCAAAGGGTTTTTTGAGAAGTTGGGTGGCTTGACCTGCCTTCAGACAGTCAGGAAATATTCGTCTGAGTGATAGATTAATCAGTTTTGTCCAGAAGGGGAGCATGTGTGTGTAAAGGTCTTTGTCTATGTTACCCGTGATAGAGTCCATTAAGCAGTTTGATGGTTTTGTTCTTATGATAGTCTTCAGTAAGCCTTCCTACTTAGATTTGCATAGAGTAGTAGTATGGGGTGACTGTCTCGATTCGGAAGTGATTCAGTTTGGATTTGGTTTGGGTGTCAAAGAATTGTACAAATTCTTCTGCTTTCGAAGGTGGGTCGACAAATGTAGTGGATATGGACTTAGAGGGATAATTGGCGACCTCTCCAGAATAAAAATAATTACAGAGGATTCCCTTACCTGTTTTAACCTATACACCACATCTACATCTCACTAGGCCCCTCACACCCACGGCACCTATACGGCAAGGAACAAAAGATCTCCGATAAAGAGCCCCTTTATGGGTGCCCGTCGAGCACTGCAGCGCCGGCTCGACGAGGAGCAGACCCATATGATGAAGCATGACACCTAGCTTGCTGGGTGTGTGAGGGGCCTAGTTCCGAAAGGAGATCTTGCATTATGGAAATCTGTGAGGTTGAAGCTGGAAGGTGATTGTCTCCATTTCATCTCCAGAGTTCTTAGGGCTCTCCTTTCTTTATATAAGGCTTTGTTAAACTAGGCAGCAAATGGCTTAAACCTTTTCTTTTTGGTCTGGAGTGGAGCAACTTCATCAAGCAGATTTGAAAGTTAGGTAAAGCAATATGTAGATGCCATTTTGATATTTGAGTATAGGCTGATGGGTGGTAGAATGTTCTGTGCCTTGTTGCTTAGAATGCTGACATCGATGTTCTTAATATCACAAAACCAGGTTATTGCATTTTTCGGTTAGCTGATGGTCATGGGGTGCGAAAGTCTTAGAGAGAAAGAGATGAGGAAATGATCAGATCAGTCACTTGGAATGGGCTCATCTACTACAAGAAGGTTGTCTTTTGTGATTATCAAGTCTAATATGGTTCCTTTAGTGTGCATTGGTTTTATTATGTGTTGTGTAAGATCATTCCAAGTACGAAAGGAAGTCAGGTGGTTAACAGTTGGCCCATACTTTTTTGATGAGCTTCGCAGCTTGTTCAGAAAGTTCATGGAAGGTCTATAGTTCTTCAGGCCATCAACTGTAGGCTCCCGTCCTCCACCAGACGGTGTGGTATTCCTCTTGGATCTAAGAAAAGTTCTCGAAAGTGGGAAGACTGATTGAAAAATCCCAAGAAAATGTCATCAGAACTGGATAACAGACTTGAAATCTCTAAAATTGGCATGATAATCACCACATCCACTTGCTGCCTTCTTAATAGCACGTACACATCAGTTATCATAGCAAACGGAGGCAAGGCATATCCGGACTCCTGCCCACAATTCTGCATCTGGTGCCACCGTCTATGTATCTGGTCTCCAATTGAAATATCTGTGGATCTGCCGGTCCAAGCGGGACTCAAACTGGTCAACCTAGGAATGGGCCTCACCTGCATTAGATCTTTGGATACAATTTCCACAGATTTGTGTCCTGGCGGTGTTTGGATTTATAGCTTCTCATTTTGTTCTTCTTTGAAGGAAGGTAATCCGCTGTCACTGCCACCTGATTCTCCAGACAAAAATACTAGAAGTCCGTGGCTATTTCTTTTAAGATCGTCAATTGGGTTCCCTCCAGGTGGTTGAAGTACCCATGAGATGGGATGTATGTCCATCTTCAAGAGAATGCAGCACTTTTTCAGGTCCTTGGTCCAGCACTTTACCGCAAATGAACATGTGATGTGTTCCAGACAGTCAATATGCAACCACAGTGTATTCACTGGAAAAAAAGTTTAAAGTGGGGCTATACATTGGGAAGGTAGCAAGATTCCATCTTACGTTAAAAAAAAGTAGAGTGGCGGAGCCAAGATGGCGGAGTGAGCAGACGTCCTGCTCCGGAGCTCCCGCCAGGATCAGCTATAGCACCGGCCGCTGGGCCGTTAGTAGCGCTGAAGGTGCCAAATTTCGGGCCCCGGCGACCCGCGACCTTACTTCACCGAGGGCGAGGTGGTGCCCGGAGGTTGAGAGCTTTTCTGGCCGCAAGACGGCTGCAGCGGAGAGCGGCTGGGAGGAGGCCGCGCCGGAGAACGCAGTGTGGGCGAGCGATCTGCTGTGCGGCGGAGGCGGAGACGGCGGTCCCGGAGGCCGAGGCAGGCGGTGAGCAGCGGAGGCGAGCTCCGGAGTGGTGCGGGAGCTTCCGGGAGCCTGCGGGGAAGACCCGTGGTCGCGTGGATCTGGCCCACCGTCCTGGAGGTGAGAGCGGCGCTGGAGAGGGGGCGGATCGCGGAGAGCTCGAGGGTGCACGGAGAGCAGGGAGCTGATCCCACAGGTTCCCCACAAGGCGGCGAGACCCAGAAAAGCTCGAACCCGCCGCATGGTGATCGCAGGAGAGGCAGCTGGGAGCGTGGAGGGCCGGGCCGCTCGGTGCCGCGGAGGAGGCCCGCGCGGCTGGGCCTGAGACGCCTGCGGACGGCCTGGAGTGGCTGGCTCTGCCTCGGGCTCGGCTGCGGTGCCCCTACCCCTGGAGCAGCGGACAATTGGTGCGGGCTCGTGGGACCCGAGGGATGGTTGCCGGCGGACGGACCGGGCTGGACGGCGGGAGTCGGCCTTGATGACTGGGGGTGGCCGCGCCCAGTGGAGCGAACCTTAGCGCGGGGGACCGCAGAGGAGCACGACGGAGGGTGGCGGCGAAGGGTCCTCGCCTCCCTGAGATCTGCAGCAGTGTTTGGGACTGGCGGAGAGCCTGGCCTCCCCTTGCGGAAGGTTGGAGCATACCGGGCAGGCCTGGGTCCGGGCGGGGCCTCTGGGGGCCGTGTCCCTGTGTCCGGACGGGTCTCCTGGTCATCGTAGCTGTGCCGGGCCCCATCACGCGGTGGACGGGGCCGACTGAGGCGTTTGGGGAGCCCGTGACATGCACCAGGCCTAAATACGACAGGGCTTTGGTGGCTGCTCCCAGAAGGAGACACGTGGCCCGGAGCTTGTGACAGTTGCCTGGCGGCACGGGCTGATTGCCCTCCGGCGTTAACGACACCCCTACAAGGACAGAGGATAGACACGCCATAGGCCGTTGGACACGCTAGGCTCCCCTGGGCGGAGGCGCAGATCTCCGACCTTGGGTCTCCTGCCGGGCCTCGATTGGGTGGTGGTCCCACAGGGAGGCACTCCGCGGGATACACGTGGGGAATTGCGGGCTGCGCTATGGCCACGCACAGGAAACGACAAGCCAAAATATCAAGGATTTGTTCTCCAAGTCCCCGGGGGGTCAGATGGCTACGACGGCGGACGCCGGGGGATCTGGCAAGGGGAAGCTGGACGCCGAGAGCTCGGAGCCTATCACTAAGGCCTTCCTGGAGTCCATGTTCGCCGCGCTGAGGGACGACATCCAAACTTTCAAACAAGAGTTCACGTCAGAGCTCAAGGAAGTCCGCCGCGATGTGGACAGTATTGGCGAAAGAGTGGCGGACCTAGAGGGCAAGAGTGATGGCAAGGACGAGGAAACAGCAGGAGATCATCCGGCTGCATGATCAACAAGTGGACCTGCAGGTACATCTTGATGACCTCGAGAATCGCTCCCGTCATCATAACATCCAAATTAGAGGAGTGAAAGTGGCCGACGACACGAAGGATCTTTTCGCCTACACGAGGGAACTATGCAACCACATCTTAGAGCGCCTGCTGGACACGAATCTGGGGATAGATCGGGCACACAGAGTGGGTCCCCCTAGGGCGCCGTCGGCATCCCCGCCGGATATCTTGGTGTGCGTGCAGGACTACGGTACCAAGGAGATGATCATGCAAAAGGCACGCCGTATGCACCCCTTACAAATTTGAGATCACAGACCGGTGCTGTTTCAGGACCTGTCTGCGCTCACGCTGCAAAAACGGCACCTGTTCAAACCTATCACGGCGCACCTTCAGCACAACAACATCCCTTATAGCTGGGGTCACCCCTTCCGCTTGGTCTTTCGTAAAGACGACAAACTGTACCTGCTGCGCTCTCTGTCCGAGGCCGCCAAATTGCTGGGGGTGGCCCTCCCAGAGGAAGAAGGGGGAGTGGGGGCCGCCGCATCCGGCACGGGACAGGCTGGGCCTCGCTGGAGGCAGCAGGGCTGTAGACGCCGTCTTAAAAAACCGCCAGCTGCAGAGATCACGAAGGGACGTCTATCGGCGTTGGAAGCTGTGTCAACGGACCTTCCGGGTTCGCAAAATGGCTGAACTTGACAAGCACGGTAACTGATATATTCCTTTTCTTGCATCTGGATCCTCGGCGGGAGGGAGGCTTCCTTCCATGATTGATGGACGTTCCCCAATGACTTTCTACCAGTCGCAGGCGTGCGACGGACTATCTTATTACAGTTTTCATGGTTTGGGTTTTTCTTTTTTTGGCTTTGAGGGGGTTTGTTGGGACAGGAGAGGGTTGGGGGCCCCATGCTCATCTTCCCCGCACAGCCTGAATTGTCACTTGCACTCCCGTGTCCCTGACTCGCTGTCACTCCGGAAACCTAGAGCTCCTGTGTGTGCTGCTGTACCGCTGCAGAGTCCCCCATGTGATACCCATCATGCCTCCCGCTATACTTAAAATACTGACCCTGAATGTCCGGGGTCTTAATAACCCAGTCAAGCGTAAGGCTGTTCTATCATACTTAGAAAACTCCCAAGCGGATCTCTGCCTCCTGCAGGAAACCCATCTGCTGGCGCCCGACATTCACCGCCTTAGGTCCCGGAGGTTCCCCACCCAGTTTTTCTCTTCCGGCCCTACTAAGACAGCTGGAGTGGCGATACTAGTGGCGCAGTGATTCAGGGGGGTGGTCCTCCACAAGGTGGCCGAGATCAGGGGACGCCTTCTGACCTATCGTCTTGCTCTTGGGGGGTTGCCATTCACTATTAGCTCCATCTACGCCCCGAACGAGGGTTCTGAGCGATTCTTGCACTCTGCACTCACAGAAGCCACGACCACACCAGACCGCCATATCATTATAGGGGGGGATCTTAACTTGGTGTTCGACAATGTTCAGGACAGATCCAGTCAGCGCTCACACCAAGCTGGGGCCATTTCTGCGGAGGGGCTTGCGCGTTTGCAGGATTTGGGGCTAGACAACCTCTGGCGATCCCTGCATCCCCGCGATAGGGAGTACTCCTTTTACTCCAATGCGCACAAGACCTATGCCCGGTTAGATTATCTATTAGTCTCTGCACCGATGAGAGCGCTCGCGACAGCAGCTGACATAGGGGTGGTGTCATTATCGGATCATGCCCCGGTGACCGCTGTTCTCACTCTTCCATCCACATCCCGTCCTTCTAGGGTGTGGCGTCTCAGAGATGCTCTCTTGCACCGAGAAGAGGTGGTTCAGCACATTAAGCGCACCATTCAGGAGTATCGCACACATAATGACAACACAGATACTTCGCTGGCGACGCAATGGGCAGCGCTAAAGGCAATCCTTAGAGGGGAGTTCATTTCGATTTCGGCGGCAGACAATAGGGATCGCGGCTGCAAACGGGAAGAGCTCACGCAACAGGTGAGAGAGTTGGAACACATACACCAGAGAACGGGGGCTCCGAGAGTATGGCGGCAACTTAAAGCGGCTCGCCAACAGTTAACAGCGCTCGACCAAGACAGGGCGGAGTATGCGGCGTTGAGGCTGAAATACGCCTACTATGCAGGTGGGGACAGGTGTGGGCGTCTTTTGGCTCATAAGCTCAGAGCTGTTCGTCAACGACAGACTGTTAAACTGATCTCTCGGGCAGACGGCTCGACAGCAACGGATGATAGCGCTATTGCGGAGGCATTCCGCGACTTTTATGCATCTCTGTATGCGGAGGCCCCGTTGGCCCGAGCGGAGGGGGAGGCCTTCCTGGATTCGGTCGAATTACCGGCTTTGTCACCTGAGCAGGCCGAACACCTAGACAGAAGCATTCATATGGACGAAGTCGTGTCTGCCATTTCACGGCTTAAACTAGGAAAAGCCCTGGGTCCAGACGGTTTTCCCGCTCTCTTTTATAAGAAATTTGGCTCTCTGTTGGCCCCGATCCTCACCAAGCTGTTCAATTCCTTTGCCGCTCAGGGAGCTATCCCAGGCGACCTCTTGGAGGCGTCGATAGCAGTGATTCCTAAGCCGGGCAAGGACGGAGCGCAATGTTGCTCCTACCGCCCGATATCACTCCTCAACATAGATCTTAAATTATATACGGGGATACTGGCCTCGCACCTTTGCCCTCTTATGCCGGGACTCACGAACCCGGATCAGGCAGGCTTCATTCCTGAGAGGCAAACGTCTGATAACACTAAGCGGATACTGTATCTTATTGAGAAGGCCACTCGGGTACCGGGGGAATTTATGATGCTTGCCATTGATGCCGAAAAGGCGTTCGACCGGGTACATTGGCCATTCTTAGAGCAAGTACTGGGGAGGGCTGGAATTGGCGACCGATTTCGCACGCATGTCCTTAACTGTTATAGGTACCCCACAGCTACTGTTAGAGTGAACGAATGCACGTCCTCCAGATTCCACATTGAGAGGGGCACGAGACAGGGATGCCCGTTGACCCCCCTTCTCTTTGCCCTCTATATGGAGCCGCTAGCTCAGAGGGTGCGACAGAACCCAGAGATCACAGGCATCCGGTTCGGGGGCTTCGTTCACACAATCAGCCTGTATGCGGATGATGTATTATTGGCCTTATCTGATCCGGGCCCTGCCCTCCCAGCGTGTTGGGCAGAATTGGAGGCTTTTGCACGAGCGGCCAGGTTCAAGGTGAACGCTGAGAAATCCCTGGCCCTAGATTTGTCGCTGTCGCAGTCCACTCGTGAGCATTTGCAATCCTGACTTCCCATTCGTTGGGCAACGGACACGATACCCTATCTAGGGATCCAATTTGCCCCATTGCTTTCTAAGGTAGTGCAGACGAACTACGCACAGCTACACAACAGGGTCCGCCGGGACCTCGACAGATGGCGGCATTATCCCCTCTCGTGGTTGGGTAGGATTGCGGCGGTCAAAATGACCATCTTTCCGCAGATTCTTTATTTCTTTCGCACTATACCTCTCCGTCCACCGGTGGGATGATTCGAGCGACGCAGTAAGATCTGGCTCGGTTTATCTGGAACGGGAGGAAACCGCAGATGCGGCAGGCACTGGGGGTACTGGCTCCGGAAGCGGGTGGATTGGGAATCCCAGATTTGGGACTCTACTTTCAGGCAGCTCAGCTGCGATATTTAGTGGAGTAAAGCAGATGGGAATCCGAGAAGCATTGGCTATTCCAAGATCAGGCGGTGGCTGCGCGACCGCTACAGGACATTCCCTTCTTGCGCAAGGCGCATCGGCCGCCTAACCTATATGCCTCCTGTATTACGCGGGTCCCCCTGGCAGTATGGGACTCCACTAATCTCACACACGAACTCACATCGTACCCGTCCCCGCTTACCGCGCTGATAGGCAATCCCGATTTCACCCCAGGACTAGAAGAGGCTGCTTTTTCGAGCTGGAAGGCAGCGGGCTGTAGGTCCCTGTGTCATGTTTACGGAGAGGGGGGGGTGACCTCGTTTGCTTCTATGCGGAGGGATTTCGTTCTGCCGGAGGTGGAGAGGCTACGGTATATGCAGGTATGACACTGGGCGCTTCAGCCGCAGGTTCGCTCGGGGGCGGAGAGGCACCTCTCCCCTTACGAACGATGGCTTATCACTCGCACATCAGACAAACACCTAGTCCCAGATCTTTATAAACAGTTGCAGATTAAACACAAACACACATATAACGCGCACAGGCTCCGATGGGAACGAGAACTGGGAAGAACCCTGACTCATAAAGAATGGGAGGGCATCTATTACAGGGCACGGCATTCGGCTTATCACATGGGGCTCACGGAGACCCTCACAAAAGTAGTGACATATTGGTATTATACACCGGAGCGCTTACATGCGATGGACCACTCTAGGGAGGCGACATGCTGGAGGGCTTGCGGTCAACCGGGTAGCCTCACGCACATATTGTGGGACTGTACACACCTCCAACCTTATTGGAAGCTGGTTTTGGATGAAGTGGATAAGCACTTCGAGACAGAGATACCGCGTTTCTCCGCTTATGTGCTTTTGGGTTTGCCCAACCCTCTGACATACCCATTACGCTCACGCAGAGGCAGGTTGATAGCCATCGCGCTGGGGTCTGCTATACAAAATATACTTGCACACTGGCGCACGCCTCAGCTACCGACCTTTGTGGGATGGCTCCACCGATTGTGGTATGTCCTGGGTATGGAAAAGTTGGCGCTAACCTTGGCAGGAGAGGGAGACAGGTGCAGGGAACTGTGGGAGCCCTTTTTATCACTCTTATCCTCAGAGTTTAGGGAAGTTACGTGTCCCCGATATTTAAGGTTGTTACGTATTGCAGAGACTTCAGATGGAGACGGACATTAAACCTGGCGGGGCCTTGGGCGTGCTGTGGAGCGCGGGAGGGGGGGAAGGGGCTTGAGGGAAGGCGGGGGGGCTGAGTTAATCGGGGGGCGTTCAGTGGGAAAGGGGGTTTATATTGGTAAGTTGTGGTCGAGCAAATGATCATTCAGTTAGAGCACACTTCGGGTAACAGAAGAATGACAAAGACCCAGATGGAAGCTCTGGCATTGTAAGGGGCATTCGGGTCTCACTGTATGTTCTTTGTACTGATGTTCTTTGAGCTATCTTTCAATAAAAAAATTTAAACCATAAAAAACAAAAAAAAGTAGAAATTCACAGAAAAAAGGAATACCATTTAAAACCCAAAACAGCAGGGAAATTGGCCAGTTATAAATAACTGAAGATTTAGATTTATTGTTAAGTGCTTTCTGCCTTAAAACAAATTTGTCTTTCACACAAAGAAAACAATCCAGTAAAAGCAATTAAAATCACTTCCAATTAAAACCCTAAAATATGATAGAACAATATATAATCCTTCACATACAAACATTTTAAAATACATTTGAAATCACTCCCATTTAGAACCATACGATAAAAAAGTGCAATATAAAAATCTTCCTCTAGCAATGATGCTTCTAAGTTCCTGCTGAGCTTATTATATTACCTGAAACTTTGCCCAATTGTCCTAACTTATCCTTAAAAATCAACCATTTGCTTTTGTTGTAACACTTGAAAAATCACTGAACAGAAATATTATTTCTCTGCAGCATTCTCTAATTGTTCTTTGTGTAGAACCTTGGCTATTGAGTATGATCTGACCTTATTATACTGATGACAGTGTAACATAAAATACGCCATATCCTCTTTTTCCCCACAGAATCATTTGTCTGAGGATGCAGGATTTCTTCTGGTCTTAATAAGATTCAGTCGCAGGTAGCCTCCTCTTGCGCATCAACAAGTTCATGTTTGCTGTTATAGACAAACCAAGTCTGTTGGCTTCCTTTTCCCATTGAATTATGTGCAATGATTTGGTAATCATGGAGAATGTTCTTTCCAGGCATGATCCACTAGATTTGTGCCTTGCGATCTTAATATTTTTAGTCCATACTTAATGGGGGCCCACCTGGCACCTGGTTTCAATTGAGGAGGTGTCGATGTCTGATTCTAGTGCTACTGTTAGAATACTTGATGGCAGGTTGAGCATAGATTTCCCAAACTTTCTCTCAAATTAACCTACTCCATGTGTAGACTTGTCTATTCCCCATAACTCTGCTCCATATGCAATTTGACTTTTGATTTTTGTCTAGAAGACTTTATCCATAAAGCTTGAAAACCAATGACTATGTTTGTGTGCTATTTGTAAGATGACATTTATGGCAGCTTCAGATTTCTCAATAGTTGATTGTAGGTGGGTTTTACAGCTTGTGGTTCTATCCGTTATTACGCCTAGATACTTAAATGATGCCACTTCTTCTAGTTTCACTTGATTTATAAAAAAGGAATACTTCCCTGAGTGCTTCGTACTAAAAGTCATTCTCTCAGTCTTCCCTGTAAGGATTTTTAATGTATTGCTTTTACAGTACTCTTCCATGCTGTGCTTGCCAGCCTTCAGTGATTTTTGCTATTAAGATGAAATAGACAGTGTGAAGCAGGGCAGGGACCTTGAAACCGTTTACTGTGGGACGCCATTGATGGGTTTTGTAAATTCATGGTACAGATCAGTTGTATACAGGGAAAACAAAAGTGGGTCCAAGAGACAGCCTTGCTTGAATTTTTTGATGATAAACCCTGCTTTTCTAAGTCTTACCTGGGAGGAAATCCCAGTATACAGCAGTTGGATTAATGCCAGGAGACCAGAATCAATGCATATTGCGGTCAGTTTCTCCCAAAGTCAATATCTTGGAACCAAATGAAAGGCTTATGGAAAGTCTAGAACTGCCACATACAAGGCTATTTTGATTGCTGTACTATTTTTTTTAATTATATGTGAGAAAAGAATATCTGATCAATTGTTGATAGTCTTTCTCTAAATACTCCTTGTATGGGTGAAAGAATGTTCCCATTGGTGATCCAGTCATTCAGGGCCTTTAAAATTAGTTTAGAGATGATTTTGTAGTCTATGTCAATTAAACGTATTGGTCTTTAAGACTGTGGGTCATCTTTTTGCCTCTTCTTGTATAATGGCACAATTATACTGTTCCTTCATGAATCTGGGGAGTTGTTTGTCATTATGATCTCTGCAAAGGCTTTTCCAAGTATTTCAGCCCACCAAGGACCCGGTGCCTTCCCCTTAGTGAGTGCTTCTAGGGCTCCTTTCACTGTATCCTTCGAGAAAGCCTCCAGAAGATTAATATTTGGTAACCTGGTCAGAGGTCCCTTATTATTTGGAGTGGCGATCGAGTGCAATATATTCTGCTCGTTATCATCCATGGAGTTGAAGATTGTGTAAAACTGTGTTAGCCAAACTTCTGAGATATTTAATTACAGGTGGTTTCTCCTTACTCTAAGCCCTTTCCCAATCTTCGTTCTAAACACATGGATATCCTTCTCCAGGGCAGCTTGTTCTAAATCCTGTCACTTTCTGGTCAATAATTCAAACATTTTCTTCCTTTGATGGCTTTGTAGTTTGCTCTTATTAGCCCTTATTACCCCTTGAGAGAATTCACTGTGCAGGGCAGTTTGCAATTCTGTTGTCTTTACTTTACATTCTTCTTCGAACCATCTATCTTTGTAGGAATTCCTTTTTACTTGCAGCTTTTTAAATGTTCACTTTCTTCAGTCGATTGGAGTTAGTGATTTCAGTAAAAGATCATAAAGTGATAGTATGGAAGTGACTTTAGGGCTGTTAAGTAACTGATCTAGTAAATCAAATATTGGTGAATCTATTTTCCACTCCTCTACATTTGATTCACGATTTTTAACCATTCTGATTTGTCCTGCCAGATTATTTAGCTCTTGGATTTCTATAGCTTCTAGAGGTAATATGTGTTTTAAGTTCCAGGCAAAGGGGATTATGATCTCTCTCCAACTTCCACAGTTTTTTTAAATTTCCGAACCTGCACCAGTTGGTGATCTTAATCAGGATATAGTCGATTACAAATTCTGCTTTACGGGCATTATATGTGGGCAGAGCAAAGTCTTGATTTTCATAAGAATAACGGGCTGAAATAAGACCTTCCGCTGGGCAGAAGAGGGTCAATTGTTTGCCCTTGGCATCTTTCTTGGGGAAAACATGTCTGATTGAAGGGATGCCACATGCAGCTTTGAATTACTTTAGGGCTTTGTCGTCATTTCCTCAATCTCCAATCTTGCAGTTGAAGTTGTTGGAAATTAAGGTTAAGACTTTAGTCTGAGAAGGCAGATGTAACACTTCCTTAACACATTTCAGAAGGTGAATGAACCCAGTCATCTTTTCTTCTTTCACATTGATGTTTCTTATTCTTAGAGTTCAGTTATCTAAGAGTTAACTGAAACTGAGATAAATATAATTTACACCATGATGTATGTTATTCTGTCAACTTAAATGGGATCGGGCAAGATTTGCATGCCAAGATCTTATGGGCTATTAGACCTGCTGTAATGATTATTCTTTGAGAACGCTGTTCTTTTGTTTGAAGGTTTGTTGGTGCAAATTGCACTATCATGGCATCCTTTATAAGAATGTCAATAAAGACATAATAAAAAAAAGTATGACTTACACCGCTGTAGATTTCAGATGTTATCAGTGATGTAATGTGTGAGGTCATAAGCATTGCATCACAGCAGTGTAAGTTATACTTATGTCAGTTATGCAGTGTAAATCATAAATTTCCCTTTTTTTTTTTTTTAAATGGTAGCCCTTTTAGTGAATTAATGAGGTTTTTGTAACGCAAGTTAAAATCTTAAGCACCAGATGTACATAATTTAGGGATTGTGAGTTTTGAATTGTGATTCTTTGTGAATCGCGATTCCTAATTTACGACTAGTCAACACCGTCGCCTCAACCTGCTTCAACACACTCCGCATACTCCGCAAGACCTTCAAATGGATCCCCCCGAATCAAGAAAAACCAACACCCATGCACTCATAACCAGCAGACTAGACTACGGAAAAGCCCTCTACGCCAGAATCAACAAGTCGCTGCTCCGTAAACTTCAGACCATTCAGAACACCGCAACCAGACTCGTCCTAGGCATCCCTCGACAAGAACACATCAACCAACACCTGCAAGACTTCCACTGGCTTCCACTGGTTCCCCTTTCAGAAGAGAGTAACCTTCAAGCTTCTCACCCATACCTACAAATGCCTCCACAACACCGGACCCCAGTACCTCTCAATGAGAGAGTTTCTTTCCACACACCCAAGAGAAACCGTCGCCCTCGCCGAAACCCCACGTATCCACAGAGCCAGAACGGGCAGAAGGGCTTTCTCCTACATCGTGGCGAAGACGTGCACCCTCTCTGAACATCTTCAGGATGACGCTCAAGACCTGGCTCTTCGACTGAACAAACCTTCTCAATCCCCCCGCTTCAGCGCCTTGACACCCTTACGGGTGAGTAGCGCGCTTACAATTCCCCGATTGATTGATTGAATGTACAAAAATGTACAAGTTAGTATTAGTCATTCTTAATTGGGTCGTAATAGACTACCCTCATGAATATTACAAAGGTAGGTAGCAGTTTGCGATGACCCATTAGGAATTGCAGCCATCACATAGATGGTGGCTGTGATTGCTTTTTAATACAGCAATCTTATTTTTTTAAATGTAGCCCATTTTCTTTACAGGATGCATTTATAAAAAAACAAATGACATGTTTAAGTTTAATTTTTTGAGAGCAGGCAGGTGGCCAAAGGTGAACATTTACAAAGCGGAAGGGATCCCATAGGGATTCTCTTCCCATTTGCGAATGGTTACCACCATCCGTGATGTACAGGTCACCACTTTGACGATAGCCCAACACTGCAGGAGCGAAGAGTATCCTAATCCACTACCCACACCTTAGTAGCTACCTCCCTATTCACATATAAGGGAGACCGCTCACCAAGGCTCGGGGTGAAGAAAAGGGGAAACAGGGATGGGAAGAAAAGCAATATCCAACTGGAGCCTCCCTCACCTCTCTGCACGGCCCTCAATGGAAAGGAAGGAAGGTACAGGAATACCTGAAGTAACAGAGGCAAAAAATATATATTGCAAATATAAGTTCACAAGACAACATACAAGATAAGGTGCCCTTGAATGTGGGTCAAAAAACGTTCTCTTACCCTTTAAAAATAGCCGTTACTCTTTGTCAGAGAGGGTATTCTACCACCAAGATTTCTTCTGTGGTCCGTCTCCAAAACAACACAAAGGCAATGGGTTACTTCTCCTCATGCAGGCAGGTGACCTTAACAACGAAGGTCCACAATCCAAGCCCAAAACAAAGGGGGAGAAAGACTATACAGGCCCCAAAAAACCCAAAACAAATGGGAATCCTTATAAATTCCCAACAAGTGCCCGTGGTACCGTTTCTCCGTGAAACGACCAAAATCTGGAAAAAATGACGTGGATAGGTTGCAAAACGAATACCAGAAATAATGAAAGTATGACGGGAACGCAGCCGCGTTGTTATCACCTGTACTTTCAATCTTCTCCTCTTGGTCCGATAAGCCCCAAAAAACCCCCAAGGAAGAAAATAACATAAACGGATGCCCAAAGTGTCCCGTGTGAAGTCCTAAAAACAAGGAAGTCCGAGATGCCAATCTTCACCAAAACTGCTCAGCCAGGAAACAACGAGCTCAATGTGGGTTCGGAAGCCAGTTCCATAGAAGTCCTTCCAGTGACCAAAACCAGAAGAGAAACCAAGCACAGTCAATCGGCAAGCAATGACTTATATACCTGCCGCTGACTTCCCCACAAGTGCACCCAATCAGGTATGTGGCCTCTACGTTATTCAGTATGAATGGGAGAAAGGAAATATGTTCTAAACCCCAACACTTGAGGTGTCAGTAAAAAATGAATATGAAGATACCATAACTTGGTCACAAATTCATACATACCACTGTGAATCGGTATTAGGAAGGGACACCCTAAACACTCCCCTTCCAAATACCGATTTGTAAACCCAAATTGTGATTTGCTAACAGGCTACTAAATCACAATTTGGCTTTTGTACATTTTTAAAAACTTTTTTGCAGCAGAATCGGGCTGTTTGCACCCTTAAAAGAGGTTTTGTACATATGGCCCTAACAACCTTGATCATGTATAGCTCCACTTTGGTTTTCTCAGTGAATGTCTATTGTTAATATATAAAAAAATGTTTTATTATGATACCTTTGCTGCCAATCTGGTTAGCAACATGGCCTGGCCTAGCTCTGCACACAAGCCATCGCCGCACATGGCCGGCGGTTGGCATACATTTTCTTTGTTTTTAGGTTTTGTTTAGTCTCACAGGGCTATAGGGGGAGTGATGGGAACCACCGCACACACGGACTAAGGAGTATTTCTACCTTGCCCTTTTCTGTATCTTTTTCAATCTAGTTTCACAACTTGGGGACTGAGTCCCCAAGTCCTGTAATGGCAGCCACAATATTTTTCTTCATGTTCTGATTATTCGAGTTCTAAAGCCTGACCAATAGCAATGCACGTTTTTACAATTTTTCTTGTGGGGCCCTAGCAGGGGTCCTGCATTAACATAAATCTATACATATTAAACCTTAATTTCTAGTAAACAGCTAATCAGAATTACACCAAATAACAAAAGGCACACTTTCTGAGTAAAGATCTAGCTTTCTGCCAAATTTGGTGTAATTCTGTTAATCAATTTTTCCTGTATCGTTGCCCAATTATTCATATGGAAAATGCTTGGGGGGAAAAGTATTTTGGGACCTCCCCCTTTTTCATAGCTGATATATCCATAACAAACCAGAGCCAGAGCCCAGGTAAGGCACGCTCACACTCAGGAAATGGTGCAAGATGGTGAAAAGGTTTATTGGGGAATTAACTTTTTCGCTGTCTTGCACCATTTCCTGAGTGACTGCCGTTCCTGAAATCCTTTTCTGGTTTGTTATGATATGTTTGCACTGGGCACTACACCCTCTGTGGCGTACTACACCGCTGTTAGGGTGAGAATCTGTTTACTAAGCGGCAAGTTTGTGAGATATGTATATGTTTTGAACTATTTTTTCAATACATTTAAAATATTAACAGTAAGGTACATTTAAAATTGCTAAAAATGTATACAACGAACTATAGCCTAATCTAAATAAAAAGATATAAAAACAGTTTTAAAATTTTTAATTGAATAAACAGAACAAAAAAATAGAATATATACATGTATATATAATATACAAAATATTAACAACATATTTACTTTTTTTAAAATATTAACAGCAACAAAAAAATTATAAAAACGTATTACAAAATATTGTAATTAATTAACAATGTAATAAATATACCAAAAATATCAATACAAAACTCCTAAAAATAATATCAAGACTCTGGACCACTTTAAATAATTAATTGATATAATTTTTAACTGATTTTATTTTTGTAGTGTAATAAATGGATTTGGCTTAAAAAAAGAGCACTTGTATATTGCTAAAAAAAGCTTTGTGCTTGTTTTTCTCAGAAGGGTCTAGATTAGTGTGCCACTTGTGCTCCTGTCTATGGCATTGCTGCCTTGGGTCTTTGAGTTTTTCAGAGAACAAAGGAGCTCAAGCTTTCATGGGGGCTACAATGTCTAAGGCAGCCTCTAGCCAACCAGCAAAATCCTCTGCGGGATGGTTGAAGGAGGGATCAATGTCTGATGCAGTAATATTGAGCGCACATTGCAAGTCCTCCGGTACAATCTTATTCCAATTCCTGCAGACTTGAGGCCTAGACTGTGCATGTTCAGTGCGAGTTGTCAAGTGTGGAAATGAGGTCCTAAAAAGCACTGCCTGGTGATCTGACCAACTGAGGGAGAGTATATCCTTCACATAAGTGCCTTCAGAGTTGGTTAAGATCCCATCCAGAGTATGGCAGCACTGTGGGTAGCAGAGTGAACTAGCTGAGTGAAACCAGAGTTGACCATAAGCAGCAAATTAGAATCTTTATTAGAGGGATCCTCAAGGAAGAAATTAAAGTCTCCTAGAATTGTGAAATTAGGTTGAGTTATAAACGTTTTTAACACCTGGGCTTCAGAGAAGGTAGCCTTTGCATGAGGTTTCATTCAAAAGTGTGGTTTTTGCAGAGCCCTTTTTTGTCAATGTTCAGTCTCCCATTGACTCAGTTTGATCCGTTCCTGCTTTGGGCACTAATCCGAGCCATACAAGTGGCACAGCATTTTTACTGGCACAAGTGGGGTAACACTCGGTGGTATGATTTTTGTGGATTTCTGTGGATTCTGAAATGTAAAGAAAATGTGTGATTTTAGGCATAGTTTGAGGTTTGCAGGGATTGTGGGTAAGATAACCTCATGGAATCCACACAAGGTACACCACCCTGAAATCGCCTTGTTGTCTAGTTTTCAAAAATGTCTGTGGTTTGTAGGTTTTCATGGGTGGCGGCCAAGCAAGGCCCCAAATCCCACAGCTTACCCATCGCTGATCTCTCCACCTAGTGCTTTAGGGCCTTTAGTATCAAGGTCTCTTGGCCCACCCACATAAGTGCGGTACCATTGTTATCAGAAGACTTACGGGAATGCTGGGTGGGAGGAAATGTGTGGCTCCCCTCAGAATCCTGAAGTTTTCCCTACAGACATGTGAGGAAAGTGTGTGTTTGTAGTTAAAGATTGTGATTTGCAGGGCATTGTGGGTAAGAAAATGCTGTGGGTTCTATGCGAAGCACACCACCATGGACTCCCCCAGGTGTCTAATTTTCAGAACTCTCTAGGTCTGGTAAGTTTTCCCAAGTGGCAGCCTACTCAAACCCAACAAGTGCAGCCATTCACAACCCCACATAGATCGCACATTATACTCAGGAATGACAAACAACACTGTCTGAGATGTAAGGCAGCGTATGTGGGGTTTGCTACTATGGTATGGAGTTGTCCGATACTGCTTGGATACTGGCCAAAGGTCCTGTCTGTGATCAATGATGGGCTGGCCTGTACACTCCCTTGCACAGCAGAGGTCTGTCTTATGGGCTTGTTGCCCCGACCCAGAGCCAAAAAGGTGGGTTCCAGATTCGTAGACCTGGCGCTGGTCCTGGGGCGCCAGCGCATGGAATTGCATTGGAAGGTGGAGGTGGCACCCACAGTAGAAGCCTGGGAAAAAGATGCAGAGGTTTGGGCCAGGGCAGAAGACCGAGCACTGGTGGGGGAGGATGCTAGAGGACTATTTCGTCCTCCAATAGCAGGTCTTTTAACACAAAATCTCCCTCACTGGAATAGTCCGGAATCTAAAGTTGTGCCTTCCATACAATGTAGCTGGGTGCCATAGTTTTTTACATGTTTATGACTGTGCTTGATGCAAGTTTTTTTGTTTTATTTAATTAATTACTTTCATGTCTGTAACCTGGTAACTACGGTAACTCTCTGTGAACCTTAATCTGGGTAGAGCTATGGGATATGTTACTCTTTGAAATATGCCGAGACCTGATGAGGAACTATCGAGAATGGATATGATAAGTATGATATGTAATACTGTTCGCAGGTGGCATGGGAATTGTTTATTAAAATCAAGAAACAGCCTTTACAACGAAGGCTGAACAACGAGATGCCTTAACAACGAAGGCATAACAATGGCAACGCCTTTACCACGAATGTTTTTACAATGATTTTTTTACAATGAGTATGCCTTTACAACGTAAACGTAAAGGCATACTTGTAGTAAAAAAATTACATTTAAATGTAATTATTTTGTTAAGTATTAAAGGTAAGTATTACGTGTATTATATACACCCTTTATGTTTTTCTGAAAATTACAGTTTTTTTATTTAAAAGATATTTTATAACTGTAATATTCTATAATTGTTTTAATATTTTTTATTTTAATGTAATTATGTAATGTCCTATGTCTTTAAAAATATATGTATATTTTTTTTCCCAAACATATTGGAATCGCATACCCATCATGCACCTATCACGGTGGGTGCGCGAATTCAAGCCGCCATATTGGAAAAGTCGAGAAGGAGCCGCGTTTGGTTTGCGTCATATACGTATGGGATTGCGTCATGTGCGCGATTGGTATGCGACAGGTTCGCTATGCATGGCCCCGCGTAACGTCATATACGTATGGTATCGCATCATGTGCACGCCTCGTATGCGACGTGTGCGCGGTGCCGGGACCCGTGTAACATCATATACGTGCCGGGTCGTGCCAGGTGCGCGACTCCCGTAAAAAAAAATTATATTTTAAAACTATATGTATATCACTTTAATGTACATATCAGAACAAGAGATCATCTAAACTATTTATAAAAATAATATATTTGTACATGTAATAAACTTATATTATTGTTAAATATATTTTCGTGATGTCGCGCTGGGTGTGCAACTCCCATGTCACTTTGAAAGAAACTATTTCATTGGTTGACAAGGTTTTCCATTCTAAAACTGCGAGTACCCTCTTTAGTCATTCTCTCAGCTGCATCAGAGGAGAGATACCTGCTGTGCTTTTAGGAGCAATACTGAGAATCTTTTTGGTGTTTACTTCTAAAACTTCTCCAATGGCTTCTTCTACTCCACCAATAGACCTTCCATCTGATGATGAAGATTTGGGACCACCTCCAAAAAAAAGACCAGAGTCTATTGTATGGAAATTCTTTACGATTCCGGAGGCAGAAAGGAAAGTAAATGCGAGGAAGGTCAGATGCACACTCTGTCCCAGAGTTCTGTCAAGAGGCAGCGACAAGAAGCACTCCTGTGGGACGTCCAGTATGTATAAGCATCTACAGACTATACATCCGAGACAATTTGCACAAGAACAATTGCGACGTGCTCAATAGGCCTCACAAACTGACCAGGGAGCTGCTCCCAGCACATCTGGAGGCTCAACCTCTTCATCTCGTGGACAAGATATTCGCACTGAGTTCGCAAACCTGAAACAGCATTGTATAAAATGCAATGCCATTTTATGCTGTGGGGAGCAATCAGTTGACACTGTATGTTCAGCAGCACAAAATCATCGCTACTAAAAAAAAATCCAGTTGAAATGACGTTTTAATTCCAAAAGTTTAAAGTTTTGTCTGTTTCTTTTTGTTTTTGAAAAAACACCAAACAAATCTCAAAATTGTTCAAAAAATACAAAAAAAGAAAAAACAGTTCTCTTCAGATCTACCTTATTCGGTTAAAAAAGAGAAATAACTGCATGCTAACATCTGGGTGATTGCTAGAGTACATGTGTAGAGCATGATTGATTCTAAGAGTGCATGAGTAGTGAGAGGGAGATGGCTGGACTGCATGACTAATGTACAGGTAATTGTAGGTCTACATGTGTTAGTGCCTGTGTTATTATAGGAGTACATGGGTACTGGCTGGATGATTACACTACTGCAAGGAGAGTGCATGATGATTTTATAAGTGCTTGGGTTTTGGCAGAGTGATTAGATAAAGACATGGGCGTGGCTGAGTAACTGCAGGAGTGCATTAGTAGTAACAGAGAGATTAGTCAACTATATAGGTAGCAGTCAAAGGAATGTAGAAGTGCAGGAATAAGTGCCTGAGTAATTGCATGAGTACATGTCTACTGACTGGATGATTAGAGTAGTACAGTGTGAGTGCATGGTGAATTTATAAGTGCTCGGGTTTTGGCAGAGTGATTGCACAAGGACATGGCACTGTGTAGGTAATTGAAGAAGTGCATACACAGTAACAGGGAGATTGGTAAACTGTATAGGTAGCAGTCAAAGGAATGTAGAAGTGCATGAATAAGTGCCTGGATAATTGCATGAGTACATGTGTAGTGACTGGATAATGTTAGTGCCTGGTGAATTTATAAGTGTTTGGGTATTGGTGCAGTGATTAAATAAGGACAGGCTGCTGGCTCAATAATTGGAGGAGTGCACGGGGAGTGACAGTGTGATTGCTGGACTGCATGGGTACTACCTGGGTAATTAGAGGAGTGAATCAGTACTCTGGAGGTCTATTGTGAACTGCATGAATAGTGCACATCTGAGTGTAGCACTACATGTGTTAGTGCCAGGGTCATTGCATGAGAATATGCATACTGACTGGATACTTAGAGTGTTGCAAGGAGAGTGCATGATGAATTTATAGGTGCTTGTGTTTTTGCAGAGTGATTGTATAAGGACATGGGACTGGCAGGGTGATTGGAAGAGTGCATACGTAGAAACAGGGAGATTACTAAACTGTATAGATAGCACTCAAAGAACTGCAGCAGTGCATGTGTTTGGGACTGGGTCATTCCATGACTACATGGGTAGTGACTGGATGATTACAGTACTGCAAGGAGAGCGCAAGAGTGAATTTATAAGTGCTTGGGTATTGACAGAGAGATTGGATTAGTACATAGTACTGGCTGGCTGATTGGAGGAGTGCACAGAGAGTAACAGGGTGATTGGACTGCATGGATAGTGCACATTTGAATATAGCACTGCATGTCTTAATGCCTGAGTCATTGTATAAATACATGGATAGTGAGTAGGTACTTAGAGTGCTGCAAGTTTACAGCATGGTAAATTTATACGTGCTTGGGTTTTGGCGCAGTGATTAGATCAGGACATGGTACTGGCTGGATGATTGGAGGAGTGCACGGAAAGTGACAGTGTGATTGCTGGACTGCATGGGTAGTACTTGGGTAATTGGAGGAGTGAATCAGTACTGTGGAGGTGGTTAGAGGACTGCATGAATAGTGCACATCTGATTGTAGCACTACATGTGTTAGTGCCAGGGTCATTGCATGAGTATATGCATACTGACTGGATACTTAGAGTGTTGCAAGGAGAGTGTATTGTGAATTTATAAGTGCTTGTGTTTTGGCAGAGTGATTGAATAAGGACATGGGACTGGCTGGGTGATCGGAAGAGTGCATATGTAGTAACAGGGAGATTACTAAACAGTATATGTAGCACTCAAAGAATTGCAGCAGTGCATGTGTTTGTGACTGGGTCATTGCATGACTACATGGGTAGTGACTGGATGATTAGAGTACTGCGAGGAGAGCACATGAGTGAATTGATAAGTGCTTGGGTATTGATAGAGGGATTGGATTAGTACATAGTACTGGCTGGGTGATTGGAGGAGTGCACAGAGAGTGACAGAGTGATTGCAGGACTGCATGGATAGTACCTGAGGAATTTAAGATGTAAATGAGCAGTGTCTAGATGGTTACAGGACTGTATGGATAGTGCACAGCTGATAGTAGTAGTCCATGGATAGTGTTTGGGTTACTTAATCTTACCTTTACAATACTAGATATCAAAGTATTTGAAATAATTTTTTCAGTTTTTTATCATTTTTAATTTTTTGAAAGTTTCAAAGTTTAGAATTTTTCTCCTTAAAAGAGAAGAAAAAAATCACTTATAATATATAATATTATAATTTTAAGAACACAATATAATTTTACCATTATATAACATATTTAGTTTCCCTTTTTTGCAGTTTTAGAATCTATTGAATTTCTCCATAGACAGTGATTTCAATGTTACTCATCATATAATAGTGAGCAAAAAAATCCAATCAATAAGATTGTTAAAAAAAAACAAATGTGTGTACAAAATATTTACAACAAAGTAAACTATCTCTTCACATTTCCGAAAATAAACATCCTCAATAACATTGCATATAATACAATTTTCAAATATTTAAAATGGTTCTTTCTAAGAGAATTTTCCTAAATACAATATCAAAGAACGGAAATGATAATTTAATCAGCAATTCTTTATTAATTCACAAAAGTCTAAATGATTTGCAGTGAGAATATCCAAAATAAACTCATTAGTTCATATTGATATAGTTTCCACTACGCCGAAAGATATTCCTTGGCTTCTTCTCATCCACCAGTAGACCTTCCATCTGATGAAAAAGATTTAGTTCCAACACCTAAAAAAAACCCATAGTTTATTGTTGAAATTTTTTATAATTCCGGAGGGAGAAAAAAAGTAAAAGCAAGGAAGGAGAGCTTCTAACTGTGTCCCAAAGGTTTATCAAGAGCCAGTGAGAAAAAGTACTAATATGGCACTTCTAGTGTGTATAAACATCTGCAGACTATACATCTCAGACACTTCTGCAAGGAGAGTGCATGGTGATTTTTTAAGTGCTTGGGGTTTGGCTCAGTGATTACACAAGGACAAGGCAGAGTGATTCAAAGAGTCCACAGGGAGTGACAGAGGAATTGGTGGACTGCATGTGTAGTGCTTTGGAGATTTTACCACTGCATAAGTTTGTGCATGAGTCATTGCATGAATGCATGGGTAGTGCTTGGATACTATCTGGGTGATTGCACAATATAGAATTAGTAAATCATTTCTCATGTACTTATAAAATCATATATTCACTACCTTTGCACTCCTGTAATCAGTCAAGCACCTCTCAATAATTCAGTAAATATACATACAACTATATAAATACCATTTGAACACATACATGAGTCATTACATACTATCTAGTTATGTAGATAACTACAACATACCAGAAATACTAAAATGTGGTGGTTTACTTTTGAGCTACTTCTTGTCCATTAAATCTAGAAATATGCGACATCATCTAACTATACCTCTCAACAGACTTAAGGAAGAAGACTAATAAACAACACCTTTTATGAGCATTTCTAAAACCACACTTTTATTATACATCTTCAGCATTATATCTAAAAGTATGTGGCATCATTCAACTATACCTTAGCTCAAATTACAAAAAGAAGCATAATTAACAACACCTTATTTCACCATTCTATCTTAAAACATGTGGCATCATTTAACTTTACCTTCTGTACAAACTAAGAACAGAAACTTAATTATTAACACCGTATATAATCATCTTACAAACAGCACAGATGTGCTACATTTTACCAAAATAACTATAATCATGCAGTATCATTAAACTATACCTTTGTAGAAAGAAGAAAAAATGATGCCTAATTAACTACACCTTCTATGAACATCTTTGAAAATACACATTTGTAGTGCATGTTCAACCAACTATCAAAAAATAAGAAGCATCATTCAGCTATACCTTTGAACAGACTTAAAAAATATATATTACTGTACAAACAAACTTCAAGTACAATAAAAATAATCCCAACATCCATCTCTACATTTAATAATATATTTCAAACAACACAGGTTTAGAATAATGTCAAATCTATTTTAAATAAACCTCAAAAATATATAACTCACCTTTTAAATAAATCTGTTGAATGAAAAATCTCACACACTCAGTCAGGATTTTCTTTTACACACAGAGAATATAGATCACCACACTCTCCAAGGAAAAAACAGTAATGGCAAGATTTCCCTCTATTTTGCCATACAAATACACATAAGCAACAAATCACATTGCTTTGCAGAGATTTTCAAATTGAAAAACACATTTACATAGGTCATACATAATAACACTTTTCAACTGACTTCTTCACCCCTTCTGCTTAAGGCCAGTTTCCATAGCAACAGCTCATGCAACACTCAACTTAACTGTCAGGTCAAAAGTTCACCCCAAAATGTTGCAAATAAGAACAGCAAGTGTGGTTGCTTTTGCAAAACATGCCCTTATCCTTTCTGCTGTACCTTTCAAATATGTTTTACTAACCAATAAGAGACATGCTTTTTAAACAAAGTAAAATCCACCCTATATTTTAATGTAGAATCTTCTTAAACAGACAATAAAATCTCTACTTTCTTAAAAACAGCATCTTCTCCACCATTTTAGATATCTCTCATTCTACCAACTGCCTACCTCAGCTACAGACATCTTTTCATTACCTACAGATATCCCTTCAGGATGCTTTCAGTGTGGATTGTTGGGCACAGCTATGTATTCTGGTGTAAAAGGTATGCTGAAAGCAGAGGTATTGACAAAGACCTATCTTTGCAAAATGTAGACATTAAATGGATTGGACAGAGAGGATTAAAGTGGCACAATTGATGCCTTTCGTTAAAACCTTTTTGCATATCCAATCCCCTGACGCCATGATTGTGCCCTGTGGTGGCAATGACCTAGGCACATTGACTGGGGTAGGTCTGGAAATGCTAATGAAGGACACCTTTGCAGAATTGATGTTGCTTTTCCCCCCAACTGCCTTTGTATACGCTAACATATGCCAAAGACAGAAATGGAATCAATTTTGTCCACAGATTGAGAAATGCTAATGTGGAGACCTTTGCAGAATTGATGTTGCTTTTCCCCCCCAACTGCCTTTGTATACACTAACATATGCCAAAGACAGAAATGGAATCAATTTTGTCCACAGATTGAGAAAGCTAGAAAAAATGTCATTAAAGCTGTTTCTGCTTACCTCAGAGACCATAGAATGGGCTCCATATATAACAACAATCTACGTTTCCATATGGAGGGCATCTATAGGAGTGATGGAGTACACTTCACTGATGAAGGGAACAGAGTGTTTCTCAACAACCTAAAGCTCTGCATCCGCACTTACATGTAGCTGCAAGAAACTCATAATAAACACATGGGCTCTTTTTGGAGCCACCCAATAACCCAACATATAACCTAGGTTTATATAAAAAAAATCGTATTTATTTTTGCTATGAGTCGCGCACCCAGCGTGACTTGGAGCCGCGCACCCATCGCGTTCACACTAGGGGCGGCGCTTAGCACCACGCACCCCTCGCATTCACACCAGAGGCCACGCTGAGAGCCGCGCACCCCTTCGTGTTCACACCAGGGGGCCGTGCTGGGAGACTCTCACCCCTTCGCGTTCACACCAGGGGGCTGTGCTGGGAGACGCGCACCCCTCGCTTTCACACCAGGGGGCCAGAGTGAGCGCCGCGCTAGGGTCACAACTGCAATTTTTTTGAAAAAAAAAACCAACCATCCACCTCTATTAATTTACATTCGCCCCGGGGACCCCATCCCCCGGGGCCTGGAATGTCTGTTGGCGACTGTGGGGGGAGCACCAATGCCCCCACGGACCCACCGGCTCCCCACCTCCTGCGGGAGCCAGCATTGCTTTTCCACAAGGGGAGCTGCTAACATGCAGTTACCCGTGTGAAAAAGCAATAGGCTTTGGATTTTGGAAGTGAGAGCAGGTTTCCTGCTCTCGCTTCCAAAATCTAAACCAAGTTTGCTATGGCAGGGTGGGAACCACACGGATCCCACCCTGCCATAGCAAACAGCAGTGTCCCGGGGGTGGGCAACCCGGGACACTGCAGGAGCCGGCCCTGGGAGGTGGCGGTCCCCAGGGCTATCGAAGGCTCCAGGAGGGGGGCCGCACGGCCCCCCTCCCAACTAGTGCAAAGCCCCGGGGAAGTGGTGGTCTGTAAAGGACCCCCGAATTTACATGATTAGTGTCCCGGGGAGGTGGCGGTCGCCAAAGCATGTGGGAGCGCTCGAGCCCCCACACAGATTTAGTATATATTTAAAAAAAGAGGCCCTTGGAGGCCCCCCACAAATTAAACAAGCCCGGGGGGTGGTGGTCCCCGGGGCTGCAGGGGCCCCTGTGGGCCCCCAAAATGACAAAATTTCAATTAGGACAATGCCCCCGGGATCTAGCCCACCCGGGGGCTTATACAAAACGAAGCACGAGAGCTTCGTTTTTTTATCATTTCGGTGGGATTCGCGACCCCAACACGATTTCCACTGAAATTATAAAAACAAAAAAATGCTTTTTGTGGCCCTGGGAGTCCTTGTGGGACCCCCTGAGCAGGCCTGGGGGGTCAGGGTGTTTCTACCCTGCCTCCTTTTCTTGTTTTTCACCTTTGTTTTTACTGTTTTGGCTGCCAACACTTCCTGGTTTGGAGTGTTGGCAGCCAATCACAGGAAAGCTCGTGGTTGGAGGGTTCGCGAATCTACCGCGTCCCTAAATATCAAAACGTTTATTTTTGTATTTCTCAGCAACTACTGAACGGATTTACACCATTTAAAACAAGCATTTGCAATGTAATAGGCCTCGCATTTACGAGAGTTTGAGCTATTGGCATAGTAAATGACAATGCCTTTTGTGTATGTGTTTTTAAAACAGATAAATGAAAGGACTTTTGTATGTGCTGTAGACATTTTTTTAAAGCGTTAGGAGAGAGCGTGTCCTGCCTTCAAGAGCAGGCAGTAGGAAGCTATTTGAGAAAATAGTGCTCAAAGGCGGTAATTAAAGCCTACTGAGTAACAAAAGACTTAACAGGGGGTGTTGCCATGGGAGGTTACAAAATGAGCTAAGGCTGTACTAAGGAGGGACTACTAAGCCTATTGACCAATGAACAGCCACAGTTTACAGTGGACAGGGATACATGCCAATGAAAAATATGGGCGGAGAGTGGACGGAGCTTCAAGTCCCTACCTGAACACAGCATGCCTCGCAGAGCAGCGCATGTGCTGCTCAGGCTCGACCTAAAAAAGCATCACTGGGATTCACCCACAAAAAGATCTTACTTTTTAAGTTTTATCCTTAAGAAAACCTGCATCAATATAGATAAACCAAAATAATAGCCGCTTTAATGAGTTTTCCCGATAAGATAACCGGCACCAATATGATACAGCCAAAAGAATGCTTCTATAAATTAGCTTTTCTTAAAAGTTCAATCTGCCTTAATAACTTGCACCGTACAAAAACAGTTCACTCAATGTATCCTGTCCTTAGGAAAGCTTGCATAGAATTCAACCGAAAGAACTGCTCCCTAGTGAGCTTTTCCAGATGAAAACAATGCACCACTACAGTAGAACCAGAACACATTACTAAATGAACTTCACTCTACCTGCATCAGTAACATTCATCCACAAGAACAACCCATTTATGGAGGCATGGCAAATAAAAAACAGCTTCCTTTGGTTCACCTAGAAGAGCAGCTCTCTTAATAATCTTCACCCACATATTCTGCAGATTACCAACCCACCTTACAACCACCTGGTACCATCACAGCTCCTCACCTTGGGTGACCACCTAACTCATGCCATGTTCATCACAGACCGCTGCGTCTGGTGCGGGCCTTTAACTTCCAGTTCATTCTTACACGAAGGATAGTTGTTGAAAAATCAGTGTAAGTAAACCAAGCCTACAGCACACAGAATGCATCAGGGAGTCACAGGAAAGTCCAGTTTGGGAAAACAGCGTTAGTGAGTACATGGAGCAAGACGAACAACCTAACCAACACATACAGCTCCTTGACCCCAGGAGCTCCCCTTTAAGCACTGCATGTAATCATTTCCAGCTGCTGGTAACATTTCTACTCCCATGGGTCCCGCTGCTCCTGTTCCGTTAACCCCATTGTAAGACCCACCCCCTGCCTCACAACACACAGGTCGCCCCCTCCAAACCACTGACACCAAAGACTACAGAACTCTCCTTTCATCTTTGCTAATAGGAGGAGCTCGAGCCAAGGGTGCCCAGACACCCTCGTGTTTAGGGTTTCTGAGCGCTGCAATTACCAGGTTACTATTCGAGGTGTAACAAATCATGACATCTCAGCCCACAGTATGAACACAGCTCCAGCGCCTGTGATGTATGGCATGGGTGGAGTTTCTATGACATGATGCGCGGTCCTAGGTTCTTTATGGGGTCCACTCGCAGTAATGAGGTGAGTAGTTGATGGGTTAATAGGAGAAACCTCCATGGCAGATATCAAGAGTGGAAGTGATGCGAATGGGAGCTAAGGGAACGGTCACGTGCATGCAGTGGGGGAGGTAGAAGGGGGTGGATCCTTTGGTGGGGGGTCTTTGTTCAGATAGAGGTTAATGATGATAATGGAGGCTCTGGGGCAGAGGGTCGGACTCTCACCCTAACATGCCGGGTCTTCTCCATCTCACGCTACGGCAGCCGCAGCACCATCAAGGTTCACTGATCCCATCGGCCTGTTGGATCTGACTATTCAGGAAATCTGAGGCCTGCTCAGGGTGATCCACTTGTTTCCCGGAATGATCCAAGGGTGCGGGAGGCACTTCATGCTGGGGGCCTAAAGTGGTAGGACCATCAGGCACCTAGATTTACGGCAGAAGTTTCTAGGAGTTTGCGGCTGGTATTTTATGTGCTGTGAAACGGAGCGTGCATCATTAACTTGTATGAGTTGCAGCAAGCTAGTGTCTGCTTCCTTTTTATAGGCCCTGTGTTCACCTGAGGTGTTGACAAGCATGCCCCAGCCCCTCTGTTCCCTGAATGCTATCTTCCAGATGCTGTGCCTCACTTCCCAGATTGCCCAACCCCCAACACGCACCAGACAAAGACCCCCAATAACTTGCAGCGTTTGTTGTGCGCAGACACTGCAAAGAAACAGGAGATGCCCGATTATAAAGATAAGTTTACGCAAACCGCTGCACCCTACAGATGCCCTCCCTCTGTACCCGGTACCTTTGATCCAGCCATGGTGCCATTACAGAGGGTCCGTGCTGCAACCGCAAGAACAAGGGACCCACTAGCAGCTGAGCAGCGGCGCTGGTGTTGTGTGTGGCCGGCTCGGGCTCCCGTCATTTCCTCCTGCGCAGTACAGGGACGGCAGCCCTTGTGCAGCCGGCCCCTCCCTTGCAGTCACGGGCCTTCTGGCCGCTACACTTTTGTTTTCTGCAAGTTGTTGTCGGCGGGCGGGGGTGCGGGAAAAAATAGTGCTTCGTAGGGTACAGTGTAATACTCTGTACCTTCCCTACAGGTGTCACTATGGGATCCCCGGCGCTGCTGAAGAGGCTGCAGCTGTGGGTGCTCAGGCGCAGCACGCTTCTCTTCCTACTCTGCTGGGCAGCTGCCTGGGTCCTGGTAAACACCTTCCTCTTCATGCGCAGGGGCGTCTGTTTAGCGGCTGCTGGACGACGCATGCGTAACATAGCCGTCTGGACAGGGCAGGCAAAATAAATTGCACAACTCAGCCAGTCAATCCCATGAGAAAACAAGCATTTCAAAATGCTATATGACTCCAATTACGCGAGCCGTATTGCATTATAAACAAAAGTGCGTGCGTCCAAGAAGGCATGATCGGGAGTGGGGGGTGGTAGTTGGCAGAAAAATTATAGACTGCGGGAGGGAAGGGGGGGCAGAGGAACAAAAGAGTTTGTGAAGTAAAGGAGCCGATAGCCATGGAAGGATTAAAATGACGACATGGCCATCAGGAGGAGGGACAAACAAGTCGAAAACAAATCAGAATGCGGCATTTCTGATTTAAGCCAATGAAAAACATGGACGGAAAGTGGGCGGAGCTTCTACCCACTATACTATATACTGCATGTCTCGCAAAGCGAACAGCTTGTTGCGCTGCAATGCTATGCGAGACCTAAAAAAGGACGCTTTCTGAACCAAGCACTACCTTTGTGCAAAATTTGGTGTAATTCGGCTCAGCAGTTCGGGCTGTAGCCGTGTCTAAAGTTGCCTATGGGAAATTGATTTTCCAACCTCTTTTTTGAATTTTTTAGGAACTACTGTACGGATTTACACCATTTAACAAAAAGGACTCTTTCTGAACCAAGGGCTACCTTTTTGCCAAATTTGGTATAATTCCGTTCAGCAGTTTGGGCCGTAGCCTTGTCTAAAGTTTCCCATGGGAAAAACAAGTTTTGTGCCCCCCCTTTTTTCTTAGCCCCCACTTCAAAAATCACCCCGAAACTTTCAAGACAGGAGCTGACCGAAGCACCCCACTAGCTTTGAAAATGTCGCAAAGATTAGTCAAACGACGCCAAAGTTATTAGGAAAACCGCCAGTAGGTAATATACACATATATATATATTCACTGAAAAAAACATAGGTTTTACTGACGTTATAGTTAGGAATTAGCATTTAAAAAGCCTTTGAAATTCACTAAAAGAACCATAGGTTTCAGGGACGTTATAGTTAGTTGGACATTTGACTCATATAAAACCAGAGAAATTCGCCTGTTATAGTTAGTTGAGACAACTATAACTCGCGCCCCCGCAATGCACTGCTGATGATGTCACATATTACATCATTCATGGCAAGGTCAGTGACATCACTGATGACATCTGAAATGACATCACTGATAACATCATCTAGTGAATGTATGTTTCTGTAAAGTTTAAATATTTTTCATATATATCTATGCCAAGGTGTATTGAAGAATGAATGCATTTACAAGTGCCTGAAGGGATTATTTAGTAGGTGCGTGACAGACTGTATAAGTGAGTGATTGAATATGTCTTACTGAATGCATGGGTTAGTGACTACACTGTGTGAAAGTCTGTATTAGTCTATCAGTTGGTGTGTAAGCAATTGCATGGGTTGCTGAATTACTATATGAGTATCTATATGGGTTATTGATTTGTTGTCTGAGTATCTGTATGCGTCCCTGAGTGTCTGTATGGGTGGGTGGGGTGTGTATGACTCTGTGCATAGATGTCAGAGTGGGTGATTCACCGGTTGTATGGATTCAAAAGCACATCTGGGAAGGGCTCTATGGATGAGTTACTGTGTGTATGGGTGTGTTGGTGAGTGAATGAATGTCTCAGTGGTATATGTGTGACTAACTACATATGTTTTAAGGCACTATATGTGAGTGTTGGAGTATATAAATGACTACATGAGAGTAAGTTATTTGAAGAGTTTGTCTATAAATGTGTCTGCTTGTATCACTAATTGTATAAGACAGAAAATATGTGATGGTGTGTCTATAAATAACGGACTTGGTGTCTATAACTGTATACATGAGTAAATGGATATGTGATTGATTCTTTGCATTACTGACTAGGTGTGTGACTAACTCTATGGATGAGCGGCGGAGTATGACTGTCTGTATAGATGTATGAGTGCATATTATACTACTGTATTGATGAGTAACTACATGTATAAGTGACTGGATGTGTGTGTAGACCTAGGAAACACTGAGTGGTATGTAGTATATGGCATTGTTGTGTATATAGTTTCAAAAATTGTAGTCTGCATTTTAGAATGGGTGTATCAAAGTTTATATTAGGACATCAGTATGTGCATCAGATTATCATGTGGATGATGTGATCAGTGATGTCATTTGAGATGTCATCAGTGATGTCATCAGTGATGTCACTGACCATGTCATGAGTGATGTAATATGTGACATCATCAGCAGTGCATTGCGGGCACGGGAGTTATAGTTAGCTCAACGTATGGTGTTGCACCGGGTACGCCATTCCCTAGTTTCTTTTATGTCTCAAAACTATATCTAAATAACTTTAAACTGTATATGAGAGCAAGGGATAATCTAAATTTTTTTAAATATTTATATATTTCTAACTGTAATAAACTTATAATATGATAAATATATTTTCTCAAAATCTTGTTGGGTGCGGCCACCTTGCGCCCTCGATCCGCGATTGCCATGTGACCTTAAAAAAAAGCATTTGATTAGTTCATAACATTTCCCATTGTAACACTTGGAGGACCCCACCCATTTTAGTCATTCTCTCTACAGCGTTTGATGAGACACACCCCTTCTGCTTAGAGAGCTTTTTTGACAAATTTATTTGCTGTGTACACATATCTTCTACTACACACAACATGCAACGATCATCTTGATCAATATTCATGGTCTGTACATTAGCCTTCCACGTGTGATCGCCATGCATCTCAAACGTTACATCAAAAATCAAATGTGTGTTACACGATGCCCCTAGTGTGTGTGTGTGCACATTATTGTGCTGCCTTTCGGCCTGGGTATTGCTGGCCCGAAGGGGTATCATCAGCCACGGGCAGAGTGCACATCCTAGATCACATGTGACAAACAGTAAACAGTAATGTGTACATTTGTATTGCTGTATTCTCTGTTGTCAGGCTCTACCAGTATAGTAGTGTGTCATATGTGAGACTTTCAGATTCATGTTAGGCATGCATTGCTTAACTATAATGAACGTTATCACTATTTATGACGTAGCTTTACTGCTGATCCTCCCTCCATCCGAGCACATTCACATGTGTGCGCTTCGCAATAGCAACACTTTTAATAATACCGCACACCATTCACATGAGGGTCTGCGCATATCCACAACCTTGACAACGACATGTGATGTTGGCCATTCAATGTTTTCGAACAGCATCTCATTAGCGATAGTTCCCGCCCTCCCGGTACATGCTACATTAATGTAAATTGCGCATTCTGCGACGTCAAAACTGCAACAGAAACACATATAAGTACACTTCCTGGCCAGGCAGGAACTGAACAACGCCCAAGTCCCCGGAACTATTATTCACACCCCTACGCTCGCCTGGTGTATGCAAGCCCAGCCCACTTTGCGTACATATAAATAGGATAACGACAACGCCACGTCCCAGTTCTTCTACACTGCCTCAGGTGATGTAGCCGCATCCACCTCGCATATCACAATGCGCAATAAAAAAAAGGGATCCATGAGGCGTACACCATCGTCGCAATCAACACTGCACCTGAATTGTGAACAATGCTGCCCGTCGTGTTTGGACACACAACAATGACAGCAGGTGAGCAGTGGGGCCTGGGTGCACTGGGGCTGCAATTGAGCGCGATGCTGCAGGAGGGGTGGGGTGCATCAGCCTGGGTGCGCAGCTACAAACAAGCGATATTGCCCTGCTTAATAATGTGTTCTCTGACCGCATTCAGTCACATGTCTGTCTCATTTTAAGGACCTGCTGGACCGTACTGTAGGCCTGAGCCAGCAGGCAGCGCTGCCCTACAGACACGTGTTGAGCGCAGTGCTGCGGGAGGGGTGGGGTACATCAGCCTGTGTGGAAAGGTGCGAACAACTGATGTTACCCTGCGTACCGATGTGATCTCTGACCTCATTCAGTTACATCTCTGTCTCATTTTAAGGACCTGCTGGACCGTACTGTAGGCCTGAGCCAGCGGGCAGCGCTGCCCTACAGACACGTGGCTTTGGCTTTTGGGGTACTGTAGTAAGCTGATTACTAAGTGTACCTGCACACAGGCTTACGCCACTACATTACACACGCACATCATACTTCTAGCATGCGCTCTGTTCCTTTGTATGTGAACGTTGGCATAACAAATTATTATTTAACCTTGTGTATTCTCGTGCACTCCAACTCCTCTTTGAACCATGATTACCATTGACAGTTCGAAGATCGTACTTCAAGAAGGAAGGATGCACTCAACTGGTGTTCTCTATTAACGTTGAAAGAAACCTTCATTTACCTCAAGACGTTTCCAACATTATATTTTTTCTCCCTTTTCAGACACTGGGTTATAGTGGAGCCAAACTGGGCGGAGCGGGTGCTCACCCCGTGATGATGCCATGGGCATTCTGACGCCTTCCACCGTGGTATCAAGACACCGTCCCCGACCGGAGACCTGCTGGGCCGCTCTGATAGTGGGACCCCGGAGTTGGAGCTCGCAGCGGCACGTCCTTGGACACACTGGTTGTGGCAGGTGAGCAGTCAAGCCTCAGAGCGCAGGAGCTGCAATTGAGCACAGTTCGGGGGAAGGGGCTGGGGTGCAGCAGCCTGGCTGCACAGGTGCAGGCAAGCGATGTTGCCATAGATAATAATGTAATCTCTGGCCTCATTCATATCTCTGTTTCATTTTAAGGACTTGCTAGACCGCACTCTTTCTCGCAGACCCCAGCGTCCCAGACACACGGGTGACAGGAGGTGAACAGTGAGGGCTGGGTGCAGTAGGCCGGCGCTCTGTCTCCTCCTCCCACTGTTCTTTTCACTCTCCCTCCCCTTCTCCCTTCCACCCACTCGCTCTCTGTTCCATTCTCACTTTCCTCCGTTCATTCTCACTACCTTTCTTTTTCTCTTAGACATGGCACACATACTTATGTTTCTTTTTTGTCTTGCAGGTTTTGTACGCTGCTTCCGGAGGAGTCCCACCCACTTCTTTCATATTTTACTGTTGTTCTAATAAAGTTACATTTCCATTTATTTGTGTTGTGTTAATAAAAGTTATTTTTATTTATCAATAAATAACTGAGTGTATGGGTCTTCTTTTTCTGACAACACTTGTCTGTAGTTTATTGTGAAAATCGGCGGTTGATAGTAGGTTATAAGGGAAATTTTGTTTAATTTTCCAGTGCACCTACCAAATATAAACCAACAGACTATTACATAAATGAAGCCTGGGTAATTGTACAACGACAAGAGTTCTATGAGTGTATCACTTTATAAGACCATGAGTACTGCCTGTGTGATTTCAGAACCAATAAGGCACTGCCTAGGACCACCGAGGCTTCAAGGACTGGCGAGGCCCAACCTCCATATTTAAATAAAGCGCCGGAGGTTGCTAATCCTCGGTCTTGAGTTGGCCTCGAAGCCCCCCGAACAATTCGTAAACAATACCCGGGGAGGTGTCGATCCCCTAGTCTGCGAAACGTCTCTGTGCCCTCCCGCGCCTAATTTACATGTGAGATTAAGATCCCCAGTGCTGCAGAAACTCTGCAATATAATAATAGAATTGGCCCTGGAATATTACCCACCAGTGTGCTCATTTAAATGAACGGATGAGACCCCGCTTCATTTTTTTTCCTCCATTTTTACCATCCAGTTCCATTTTATTGAAACAATACGAGGTTTTCCTCCTCTCGCTTCAACGAGGCAAACTAGAATTTACTATCACAGGGTGCAATCAATGCTCCCGCCCTGTAATAGCAAACATAAATGTCCCGCGCTTGCACACCCGAGACATTGTATGATCTGCGCCTGGGAGGTGACACTCCATGGGACCATGATGCTTTGTTTAATGCATAACTACAGAATTAGTATAAATGCATACTAAAACTACTTGCACACATGTGGTACAGCAACCAGAGTGTAGTGAAGAGGCAGAGGAAGCCCAAAATCAAAAAATATAAATTACATAGTTCGATCAGCCGACGACCCTGGGTTGAGTAGAAATAGAATCACCAAGAAAACGGGTCTTCAGCACACGACCCTGGGATGAGTAGAAACAGATTCACCAAGAAAACGGGTCTTCAGCACAATGCAAGCAAAGCAAAATCTTGGTGAGTGCTGCCTTCATTTCACCTTCTCCCGCTCGTCGCCAAATTTATGCAATGAACAGGAAGACAGCAGTGGATCCGATAAGTAGATTTATTGCAGGAAAAGAAGACAGCTTAAACAGCCACCAACAGGACCAGACACCAAGGCATCCGTCTTCTCCAGCACCTGGTACAAACTCCCCAAGATTCCCCTCATGACAGCCCTACATTCTAACATTACATACTTACATTATAGTATCATTACATACTAACATTGTACTATGACTTACATTGAAATAGTACACAGAGCACATCACTTTACAGCAATGAGCTCACGGTTTAATCCCGAGTCTTCAGACCAGTAGGGCTGAGTAGTTCGCTTCCCACTCCCTGTATAGTATAAACGCATACTAACACTACTTACAGTTATACTACAGTGGCCAGTATGCTACAGCACCAACAGCCCATCACTTTACAACAATCAGGTTGTTTGATCCCAGAGTCTTCACACTGGTAGGCGTAGTACTTCGCTTCCCACGCCCTGTATAGTATAAACACACGGTAGAGCTCAGTAGTTCGCTTCCCACTCCCTGTATGGTATAAACGCCTACTAACACTACTTCCACAGGTATCCTACAAACACCAGAGCACATCACTTCACAGCAATGTTCTCCCGGTTTAGGCTCTAGGTTTCATACCCGACTGTAGCACCATGTCATCTCAGCACCATGTCACCCTGAGCAACACGCACTTTCAGACCGGTAGGTGTGACTACTTTGCTTCGCACTCTCCCACAGAGGTTACAGTGCTCCTTTCCTCCTGTTTCCTACTCTTTTCGCCCTTTTTCCCCCTTACTCGCTTCAATGGAATCACAAAATGGCGGCCAACACTTCCTAGTTGCAACCGCTCGCAGCACTCACAACCAATAAGCAGCAAGCTAGTAACGCCTCAGCCAATCAGATGGCAGAATTCCCAAATATCGATATCAGTAAATTTCAAAATTTCTCCAACACTACTGAACGGATTTACACCAAATAAACAAAAGCATGCTTTCTAGACCAAGACCCTTCTCCCTGCCAAATTTGGGGCAATTCCGTTCACCCGTTCGACCTGTAGCCTTGTCTAAAGTTTCCTATGGAAATTAACATGGAGAAAACACCTTTTGGGACCCCCTTTTTATCTCGGACCCCCTTGATGAATCACCCCCAAACGTCCCACATATGAACAAAGAATTAGTTTGGAAAATTTCATGAAGATTCATCAAACGACGCCAAAGTTATATGCAAAACAAAAAATGCTCTTCCTATGGAAACTTAGTCCTAACTATAACTTCCTACTGGCAACCGCCAATAGGTAATATACATATGTATATTCACTGAAAAAACCATAGGTTTCACACATGTTATAGTTAGTGGAAATTTTACTGATAAAAAACCAATGAAATTGCCCCGTTATAGTTAGCGCAGGCAACTATAACTCACGCGACCACAATCCTCTGCTGATGCTAATACTGTATTTAGACACTTATTTGCCCATGTCTTCTTCCATACATTTTTAGCTATACATATATTACAAATATTTTTTTTTCATAAAGACACATATGTCATCAGCAGAGGATTGCGGTCGCGTGAGTTATAGTTGCCTGCGCTAACTATAACGGGGCAATTTCATTGGTTTTTTATCAGTAAAATTTCCACTAACTATAACATGTGTGAAACCTATGGTTTTTTCAGTGAATTTGCAAGGTTTTTTAAATGCTAATTCCTAACTATAACGTGTGTGAAACCTATGGTTTTTTCAGTGAATTAGTACGGTTTTTTAAATGCTAAGTTTTTTTCCCTTATAATAAGCCCTGTACATTTGGTGGCCTACGGCCACCAAAAGCACAGGGGGTGGGGTAAGTGTGGATAGTGTTTTTTTCCATTGTAATAAGCCCAGCACATTTGGTGGCCTTCGGCCACCAAAAGCACAGGGGGTGGGGTAAGTGTGGATAGTGTTTTTTTTATTTTTATTTTTTTACCGTACGCTTACCGTAAGCGTACGGTAAGCGTACCCCGCGAAATTGCCGAAAAAAAAATAAAACCGTTTTTGCACTTGGGGGATGTTTGGGGACTCCCTCAACATGACTATGTGGGAGGGAGTTGTCAAATCAGCCCCTTTACATGTTTTTGGGCTTCCGATTTTAAAAATCTCTCTCAGTGCGAGAGACAAAATGGCGGCCGCCGCTTCCTGGTTTCGGCCGATTCGAATGTTTACTAAGATCTAAGAGCCAATCAGAATCGCGCTCGCGCACGCCACCGTACGCTTACCGTAAGCGTACGGTAAGCGTACCGTAAGCTGGCTCAGATATATATATTGATTTAAAGGCTATTTTCTCAGAATCTACTGAACAGATTTACACCAAACCTACAAAAGGCACTTCCTTGACCTAGGGACTACCTCTCTGCCAAATTTTGAGTAATTCTGTTCAGCCGTTCGGGCTGTAGCTCGTTCTAAAGGTCCTATGGAAAAATGCATGGGAAAAACGCGTTTTGGGACCCCCCTTTTATCTCAGCCCCCGCTTGACGGATCCCCCCGAGACTTTCAGGGTAGGAGCGGAGCGTAGCGCCCCACCTATTTTGAAAAATTCGCGAGGATTCGTCGACCGGCGCCAAAGTTATTCAAAATAGAATGTTGAGGTTTTCCTATGGAAACGTGGTCCTAACTATAACTACCTACTGGCGACCGCCAGTAGGTAATATATATATATATATATATATATATATATATATAGTGGCAAGTAGGTCAAGTACAGGTTTTTGGGTGGCAAGAGTATTTTTAGGGTTTAGGATGGGTATGGGTTTTTGGGATTACAAGGGTATTTTTAGGGTTTAGGTTGGGTATGGGTTTTTGGGTGGCAAAGGCATTTCTAGGGTTAAGGGTGGGTATGGGTTTTTGGGTGGAAAGGGTAATTTTAGGATTTAGGGTGGGTATGGGTTTTTGGGTTTGCACGGGTATTTTTAGAGTTTAGGGTGTGTATGGGTTTTTTGGGTGGAAAGGGAACTTTTAGGGTTTAGGGTGGATGTGGGTTTTTGGGTGGCAAGGGTAATTTTAGGGTTTAGGATAGGTATGGTTTATTGGGATTGCAGGGTTATTTTTAGGGTTTAGGGTGGGTGTGGGTTTTTGGGTGGCAAGGGTAATTTTAGGGTGGAGGGTGGGTATGGAGTTTTGGGTGGCAAAGGTAATTTTAGGGTGGGCCTGGGTTTTTGGGTGGCAAGGGTGATTTTAGGGTTTAGGGTAGGTATGGTATGGTACATCGGCAAGCCCACTGAGGGTTGAAAATAATATTAATTGACTCTTGGCATCTTTACCCCCACCAGGGATAAAGGAACATGAACTACAAATCCCAGCATGCAAAGAAGGAGAAATAAAACACCCACTGATGGTAACCCACTGAGGGAAAAGTGCTAATAACTATCTATACCAGCATGCATGGATACTAATGAGCATTCCACTAGAGGCAATAAAGAGCAATTTTGAAAATAAATTGTTGGTTCGGGCTAATTGTGTGGATGCTACAAGAGGAGCCTGTAAACAAAGGCTTTGGCAGCCCGAAAAGCGTGAGGCAGAAAAAATATTGTTGTGTGCAGCTAATTCTGAGAAAATGTTGGGTTTTATATATATATATATATATGTATATATATATATTACCTACTGGCGGTCGCTAGTAGGTCGTTATAGTTAGGACCAAGTTTCCATAGGAAGAGCATTTTATGTTTTGCTTATAACTTTGGCGTCGTTTGATGAATCTTCATGAAATTTTCCAAACTAAGAGGCCCATTAGTATAGCAGGCGGATCGCCACCGCCCATATGGCGGTGGCGATCCGCCCGCTAAAAACCTCTGCATGCTGCCAATTTTAATGAGGCGGGGGGGACCCCGGCGGATGCCTACTGGGCAGAAAAGCAGTTTATATGGTGGCGGTGTCTGGTAGACACCGCCATCCATGTTACTATGCTGGCGGGGACCTGCCTTTCCATGGTGGCAACGCAGCCACGGAAAGGCAGGCGGCTTTTGACATTTGGGGCCCGTAGCCTGCCCCCAGGGATTCTGGGGGGTGGCGGGTGCACATGGCGGGGTACCTATGGTATCCCCTGCATTTCAATGTACAACGTGACAGGCACCGCACGGTGCCTGTCACGTTGTGTATTGAAAGGCACAGGCTGCCTTTGTGGCATTGCGGTGGGCGGTGCTCTCTGCACTGCCCACCGCAATGTTGCAGATGCGCCATGCGCCCACCAGTGTGGTGGGCGCATGCAAATCGGGAGTGCGGGACCGCCACACCCTCAGCGGGCGGTCCCATTTCCCGAGGGTATGGCGAGCGGACAAAGTCCGCCCGCCATACTAATGGGGCCCTAATTCTTTGTTTATATCAGCTCCTATGTTGAAAGTTTGGGGGTGATTCGTCAATGGGGGGCCGAGAAAAAAGGGGGTCCCAAAACGTGTTTTCTCCATGCAAATTTCATAGGAAACTTTAGACAAGGCTACAGGCGGAACGGGTGAACGGAATTACCCCAAATTTGGCAGGGAGAAGGGTCTTGGTCTAGAAAGCACACTTTTGTTTATTTGGTGTAAATCTATCCAGTAGTTTTGGAGAAATATCGAAATTTACAGATATCGATATTTGGGAATTCTGCCATCTGATTGGCTGAGGCGTTATGAGCATGAGCTTGCTGCTTATTGGCTGCGAGCGGTTGTAACTAGGAAGTGTTGGCAGCCATTTTGTGATTCTGTCGAAGCGAGTAATGTCAGGCGCTGATCAAAAGCGCCTACCGGGGATACAGCCGGACCCGGACTACATCACCCAGAATTTCCAGCTGCAAGAAGGCGTGGCCGCTGCCGGTAAATACGCAGAACAGGAACCAATCGGTGCGCGTAAAACTGACTATTGTAGCTGGTGCTGCGGAAGACGCCACAAGAAGAACGACGAGACGCTAGTGCAAGCGTCACCGAGACTGCTGTGAGCGCTTACACCGTCGTCGCATGAAGCCGCCGTGAAGTGCACGGCTTTTGGATACTACGGTTCCGTGTCTAGGGAACTCTACCGTGGGACGCTGACGTAAGCGTCGCGGCGTCCTACGTTCGTAGAACTTTCAGGAACAGAGGAGCGCCCATCGCCTCGCGGACTGGGAGGCAGTGTATTTGGGGCTCTCTGTAGGACCCACAGCCCTCTCAGCATTTCAGGTATCAAAGGAACAGAGGAGGGTCTGCCCTGTGCGGGACTAATTAACGTTGCAAGAGGAACAAAACGCCTGGTGTTCTGAAGCTTTGCGTGTCATCTGTTTACTAAAACGCTCTCGCTTTTCTAAAAAAGGATTGGAACGACCACCACTAACATGGTGCTAATGTTAGGGTAGTGGTACTGGTGGTCCAAGGGGCACCCTTCTTGACTGCAGTGTTTGAACTCCACGAATCGCACATAGTTGCCTGTGTTCCTTGGGAGGAGAAGGGGGAGGTGTGAATGCGAATGGTCAAATCCGTTCTGTTGGTGTTGGAGGGTGTGTGTCCTCCTTTCTGGGTAACGCTACATTATAGGGCATGGCTGCTTGTTCAGCGGCGTGAATGACGAGACACATTTGCTAGGAATATTAGTGAGACCTAAACGAGAGTAGGTTTGGCATTGTTGTCTTTTCTCTATGTTCTTTTTTCTTTATGTTGCAGGAATCCCAATCCCCGCTGTCCCCACCCTAAATTCCTTTCCCTTGCCTGATTGCCCTAGTACTCTTTGTTTATGTAATCCAGAGTCGGGGACGTCTGGAGGTGGAACCCTTGTGCTTCACTCAAGCCTACAGGAACCGTAGTGGATCGTGACAAGTAAGGGGAAAAATGGGTGGAGAAAGTAGGAAAGAGGAGGGTAGGAGCGCTGTAACCTCTGCGGGGTGTTTAGGGTGTGCTATACAGGGGGTGCGACGCAAAATACTCATCCCTACCAGTCTGAAAGTGCTGGGGTACGGAAAATATGTGAGGTATTGTCTAGAGTCTCCTGCTGCTAAGCTGAACTGCTGCCGGACTCGGGGATGAAAGCGTGAGTCCAAACTGTGTGTCATATGCTCTGGCCGCTGTGCCACATCTGTCCAAGTAGTGTCAGCATGTGTGCATACCTACTCGGAGGAACTTTTGTTTCGAACATTGTAACTTGTGTATGGTGCTTAGGGGGTGTTATAAAGGGAGTGCGAAGGTAAATTTGTGCGTATCAAATCAATTCGGTATTTGTAAAGTGCAAACTACTCACTCGTACAGGTCTGATGGCGCTGCGGGCGTAAGCTGAGCTGCTGCCAGACTCAGGGATAAAGCCGCTGGACTACTGACCCCTACCGGTCTGAAAGTGCGGGGTACGGAAATTAAGTGAGGTATTGCCTAGAGTGTCATGCTGCTAAATTGAGCTGCTGCTGGACTCGGGGATGAAACTGTGAGCCCTATGCTGTGAAGTCATGTGCTCTGGGCGCTGTGCCACACCTGTGCAAGTAGTGTCAGCATTATTTTATACGTAGTAGGAGGAAGTTTTGTTTGGAACATGGTAGCTTGTATATGGTGCTTAGGTGGTGTTATACAGGGAGTGCGAAGGTAAATGAATACAGTATTTGTAAAGCGCAAACTACTCACCCCTATGGGTCTGAAGGCCCTGGAGGCCGGCGTGGAAATTATGTGAGCTATTAAGTGAGCTATTGCTCAGAGTCACATGGTGCTGAGCTGAGCTGCTGCCGGAGCAGGGGATTAAACCGTGAGCCCTGTGGTCTGAACTAATGTTTTCGGGCCTCTGCGGCACACCTGTCCAAGTAATGTCAGCATGTGTGCATATGTACTAGGAGGAACTTTTGTTTTAAACAGTGTGACGTCTGTAGTGTGATTGGCGGTGCTACAGAGGGAGTGTTAAGTTCAATTGTGCCGTTTCGAATCAATACAGTATTTGTAAAGTGCAAACTACTCACTCGTACGGGTCTGCAGGCGCTGGGGGCCGGCGTGGAAAGTAAGTGAACTATTACTCAGAGTCACATGGTGCTATCCTGAGCTGTCGCTAGAGCCGGTGATCAAAGCAAGAGCTCTGTGCTCCAAAGTCGGATGGTCTGGCCACTGTGCCACAGCTGTTTGGAGAATACATTTTGGCGAGGGTCCAGGAGTTGCTGTTACCTGGCCCTAAAATAGCGGGCCTAAGTTGTCAGTTATAAGGCGGCTCTAAAAAGAGCCCTTGTGTTTATTAGTTGGAGCTACATATAAGTGTGGATGCACAGCTTCAGGTTATTCAGAAAAACTCGATTTCCCTGATCTGTGAAGTGTACTCCATCACTTCTATAGATATCAGCCATATCAAAACGTATGTTGTTGTTGTAGATCGACCCCATTCTATGGTCTCTGAGGTATGCAGACACAGCTTTGTTGACATTCTTCGTAGATTTTTCAATCTGGGGACAAAATTGGTTTGACCATTTCCACTTCTGTCTTTGGCATATATTGGAATATACAAAGACAGTTTGAGGCAAAAGTGACATCAATTGTCGAAAGGTGTCCTTCATTAGCATTTCCAAACCTACCCCACTCAATGTGCCTAGTTCGTTTCCACCACAATGCACAATCATGAGGTGTGGGTGTTGGAGATGCAAACAGGTTTTAACGAAAGGCAACAATTGGTGCCACTTCAATCCTCTCTGTACAAACCATTTAATGTCCACATTTTGTAAACCTAGGTCTAAGTCAATACGTCTCTGTTCTGCATACCTCTTGCACCAGAAAACATAGCTATATCCTACGATCCACACTAGTATTTTGAAGGTATGGCTGGAAGGTATGAAAAGATGTCTGTAGCTCATGCAGTTCCTTCGTAGAGTAAGAGATGTTTAAAGATGGGGAAAAAATCTTTTTTTTTCCACAGAAAACGATAATTGATTGGAAGAAAAGAAGCATTGGGTACTAAAAACTAGGGTGCATATTAGTTGCGTGAAAAAGCATGTTTGTCATTGGTTAATAAAGAGCAGTCTAAACGTGGAGTACATATGATAGGACGAAATGTGCTCAGCTCAACCAGACGTGCTACTTGCATTTGGAAGGTACATTTGCAACTTAAAACAATGGTGAAGTTTTAACCCGCAGGTGCTGTTAAATGTTCGAGAATATGCTGAGAAAAAAAAACGTTACATTTAAAAAAATCATAAACTTTTAACCTGCAGGTGTCGTAGAATGTTCCAGAAAGTGTGGTGATAAAATAGGTTGAACTTCTGTCCTGTATGTGGCGCAGAATATTAAGTAGCTTAATAACCAATGGAGATAAGTTTTGGAATGTCGATGAAGGAATGAAGTATTCTGATTTGTTCTTTAAATGAATTTATATGTGGAGCGACAATGAAATTGTGCCATTACTGGTTCCATTCTTGATGAAAGCGGTGCATTACAAGTACTGTGTGACAAAGAAAGAATTGCATGCGTGTGTGACATTTGAAATCTGCATACCAACTTCAAAGGTGAGGTAGAAATGAACAAGGTGTGTTATGTGTTCTGTAGTAGTGATTAAGTATTTGAGGTGATATTTTTAAGTTTGTAATTATTTTTTATTTCAAAATAATATACTGTTAGTAAAGTGTGGTGTTTCATATTGGTTATAAAACATGCATAAATTTTGACCTGTTGTTAAATAAGTACTTTATATATGTTTAGGAATTTTTCAGAAAGAAGAAGTGTAGTTTGTCATCTTTAAAAAACTGTATGGTTTTGAAAATGAGGTACAGCGTTAATTTGGGTTTGCTAATGTATTCAGGCGAGATAAACAAAATGTCCCACATTTGCAAATTATACTTGTTGTGGAAATAGTGGGGGGGGGGGGTAGGAGATGTATGTGTTATTAAGTTAAAAGCGATAAAACCGAAGCCAGAAATGTTATGTGGACAGGTTGTGGTCTCATTTTTGAAACTGAGAGGTAGATTTGAATATAAGTCGAGGTAGGTTGTTGTACTCTGAGGCCGTCTACACTATTTGGAGATTTCATGGAGAGGAGATGGAGATAGTAAAAGTGATACGTTCCTTTTATATGTACGCATAGTTTGAATCATTTGATCATAGGTTGAGATATAATATGAACATGGTTTCTGGTTTGCATTTGGGTATAGTTAATAGTTTTAGTAGTTTGTGACTAGTGAATAATAAAAAGGTAGCTATACTAAAATATATGGTAGTAAATGTATTAATGATTGTCTGTTCTTATCAAATAGGAGTGGTTGGGGAGTGTTTCTTTAGAAGAGATGTTTTATAAATGTGTGAGAGATAAAAAAGAAATGAAAATTACGGTATATTTTCTGTATGACTTTCTTGACATTAGTAAACTACATGTGATTATAAGTGATACTAATTGTCAAGCTGTGTCCCTGTGGTGAATATAGTATTTAAGTGGTCTGGGTTTTACCGGTGCTCAGCTTCACTATCCCTTTTGAGACACCCGTCAATTTTTTCATTCCATTTAATGTCCTTAATATACATACAGTAAAGGGATGGTATATCAAAAGTTTGGGAATTAGAACGTTGTTTACTCTCCCCATACTCTGCTATACACTCTACAGAGTGTTTAAACAACTTTAGTAACATACAGATGTCTAGCTAGTAGAGGTGGTGTAGTGCCACTGGGCCCATTTATAAACCGTGCTATGGGATGGTTTATGTTTTACCCGTCAATTAGCATGTTTGAATACTTTTTGCTGACAAGCGTTCTGGCAGACACCTGTTAAAATTAACCCCGTGTATGGCGCTACTAGGAATGGTGGGGGTTTCTGTTTGATTTCGTACGGTTAAGTGGGGGTGGGGGTGGGGGAGGTGGGTATGTTGGTGATTAAAACACAGACTTTAGTAACGTGCAGATGTCTAGATACTAAAGGTGATGTAGTACCATTGGGACCATTTATAAAGCGCCCTATGTCATGGTATATGTTTTACCCGTAAATTTGCATGTTTTAATACATTTTGCTGATGAGCGTTTTGGGAGACATCTGTTGAAATTAAGCCTCTGTATGGCTATAGTGGCGCTTCCAGGTTTGCTGGAGCTTTTTGTTTTATTGCGTAAAGTTAAGCAAGGGCAGGTGTGGAGGTTGTGTAGTGTTACTGGGACTATTTATATACCGCCTTATGGTATGGTATATGTTTTACTTGCAAAATTGCAGGTTTCAATACCTTTTGCTGATGAGCGTTCCGGCAGACACCTGTTGAAATTAATTCTATGCATGGCTATAGTGGCGCTAACGGGAGTGCTGGGGCTCATTGTTTGATTTCGTTAAGTTAAGCAAGGGCAGGGGTGGGGGTGGGGGTGGGAGAGGTGGGTATGTTGCTGATTATAATACGGACATTTGTAACGTGCACATGTGTAGCTAGTAAAGGTGATGTAGTGCCACTGGGTCCATTTATTAAGCGCTCTATGGCATGGTATATGTTTTATCCATAAATTTGCATGTTTGAATACGTTTTGTTGCTGAGCGTTCCAGCAGACACTTGTTGAAATTAAGTCCCTGTATTGCTATAGTGGCTCTACCAGGTTTGCTGGGACTCTTTCTTTGATTTCATAAGGTTAAGCAAGGATGGGGATGAGGGTGGTGTAGAGGCACTGGGCCCATTTATGAACCACTTTATGGTATGGTATATGTTATACTTGCAAATTTGCATGTTTTAATACCTTTTGGTGATGAGTGGTCTAGCAGACAGCTACGCAAATCACACAACATTTCTGTGGATAACAAATCTTCGTGCTGATAGACACTCTTGCACTGTGGTAGAAGGCTGCCAGCGTTGATGGCAAATTATGAAACTTGGTGCCATTGTAGATTTAAATGGAAGCTTGGACCATTTCTTTGTTACTATGGTGCAGTCAGGGCTTTAAGTGGGAAAAAAAACTCGGGGTGCTCTTAAAGGGGTGGGGCAAACCTCTTAAAAGGGTGTGGGCTATCCAAGTGGGGGTGTGGTCTAAATCAAGATAACTAGCATTGTGTGCTTAAGAAAATCCCCTCCAATTATCCTACCTTCGGAAAACACACTCTTTAAATGTCTCCACTTATCAGTAGTGAGCAAAATGAGCATGCGCACATCAATGTGCATGCTCTCACTGCAGTCCAATAAAAAAAAAAAAAGAAAACTGACTACCTTTGCGAGGGCCGAAAATAGAGCTCGATAGAGACCCGTTTGGAGACCTCCTGAAAATAACTGCCGGTGCTCAGACCCGGTCCACTGAAAGCCCTGCATCCATGCATCCTAAGCACTGTGCCATCCAACCATCTTTCAATTCATCCATACATTCCTCCGTACATACATACATACATCTGTCCCTGCACTTATCCTAAGCATCTATCAGCCCACTTGCCTATGGTAAGCACTGTGCAATCCATCCACCCATACGCCCATATATCCATACATACATCTGTCCCAGAACCAATCCTAAGCATCTATCAGCCCAACCATCCATCCTAATTAGAAACATAACGTTTTGTCAATTTCTATATAAGAACACTGCTTTAAACTGACCGTGAATGACAGATACTGAATACCTGTAGTTCTTACATTTGAGAGAGTATACCAGACAGCTAATTTGGGGTGGTGAGACCCTGCACTTCTATATTTCTATGTGAAGCACAGAATAGGAATATAAAGGTAATTCCAAAGCTACTATCTTCATATTAAAGAGGGGGCGTGAGAACTAAGTGAGCCAGGCAAAGCGTGTGTTTTTGTAGCACTAAAACAAGACACTGTCGTAGTTCAGAGCAGGGTCGTGCTGGAGTTGGCTGCCTGTGGTCATCGTCTACAGAGGCGCAACCAGAGCGAAATTTCGGGGAGGCTAATTCTATCAGCAATAGGCAGAGTGGGGCTGTAGGGGCTCTAAAAAGGGGTGAAAAAGAACAGAGCCTCATTTACAAGCAAATGGTCTTTTGAAGACCTGTGAAGTACTCGGGTGCGGCTCTGTGTGTGGCCCAGGAAGCTGTCTCAGGGAGTCCGGGGCAATGGGCATTGCGCGCTTGGTGGTCTCTCTGCTAATCACGCCACGATGATGTTGCTCCTGCGCTGCAAAAAGAGAAGGGAAATCCTGAGAAAAAATGGCTCTCTTTAAAGGATTTCCCTTCTCCTACAACGCGACTCACCTGGCATGATGTCTCCACTTCTTAGTAGTGAGCAATGTGCATGCTCTCACTGCAGTCCAATAAAAAAAAAATAACTGACTACCTTTGCGAGGCCCGAAAATAGAGCCCATAGAGACCCGTTTCGAGGCCCCCAAAAATAAACTGTCGGTGCTCAGACCCCCACAGACCCCCCCCACTTAAAGCTTTGGGTGCACTGTTATGTTTGCGAAGTTGTAGATAATATTGTTAGGCTAATAATGGTAATTTTTGTGTGTGCCGTTTGGTTGATAATATCATCCTAAGTACATAGATTACAATTTAAAAAAATACTATCTATAAAGTTGTCTGTGGTGGGTTGCAGAGGGAGTGCTGTGGGGTGGTGGGGTGCGGCGGGGATGTGAAAAGTACGAGGTAGTGCAGTTACATATAAATTGTAAAGGTGTATGTAAATAATTAAATAAATACTTGCTGTATGTTCTATGGCACTACCTGTTATCCTACTGCTCCCCTGCCCTGCTGCATCACGTTGCAGCACTGCCTCTGGAAGGCGTCAGTAGAACTTATGTAATTGTAAGAGATGTAAAAAATAATTGAATCTATTTTTTCTTTCAGAACATTATTTCGTTTGGATTAAAATTTGAAAATGCCTAGAAGAACTGAGAAAAAAAGGAAAGAGAAAAAAATATATATTTGAACAAAAGGAAAGATTTTGAATTAGAAAAAAATGAGAGTACTACACAAACAGTTTTTTTTGGTAAAAACACTAGACAATTTCTGAAAAAAATATTACGAACATTTAATGAAAATAACATCACACAAAGCAAAAAGAAGAATTTTTCAAGTAAGGAGTAGCAGACTTCAATTTCAAATACCAGAAAAAGAAAACATGATAAAGAAACAGTATCTGTTAACCGGATTTAATGAGAACATGCTGCAAATATAAAAAGAAAGTGCTGCAATTCAAACAGAAGCAGCGTATTGAAAGTATAGTGGATACTGCTTTCACTTTAAAACAGAAGTTATTCATTGTGATTTTTAAGAGGATCAAAGTGTTGGATAAAATAATCAAAGCGTTGAAAGAGAAAAGTAGAAGAAAAAGACTTGTGAACAGAACCAACTTTTGCAAAATCTTTAGTGGACATTGGAAACATACTTCTACTAGTGAGCCTTTTTTTAATGAGGAAAGTTACTTCCAGGAAAATAGTTTACCATTTGCAGTTGATACTGGAGGTCGTTGCTATGAAGTTCAGGATGGTTGTCCCCTTCCAAAAGAGGAAATGGTTGGTAAAAGTGCAGAAGAGTTAATAGGTGAAGAAGTGCAAGGAAAACGTACACAAGCTCCTGTGTATAAGTGGGGTTGTAGCAGTATTTGTAGTATTCAACAGGAATCTATTGATATAATGTGAAATTTGCTACGAGAATATACACAGAAAAGTATTAAACAGAAGATTACGTTGTTACAAGGACTAGATCCATGTAATGTAAGAAAATATACTGAGTAGCATGGGCATTCTCTGGCTTGTCTTTCAAGAAAAGTGTGTAAAAGTGTTTTTCATCACTTGACGATGTTAGCAGTACACCATTCAGAAATGCGGAAGTTGGTAAGGAAACTGTACTATGTAATAAGTCCTGCATTATGTTTAAGTGAACTGAATACGGGTCTTTTACATGGTTCTTTATCAGATGTTCAAAAAAAGTGTGATGATATTGAAATGCGATATTTTGGTTCAGAAGAGCAGTCAATAGAAAGTGAAAGTTTGTCAATTACAGATGTTGAAGTAGATAGGAAAGTGATTAGCACTGATCAGTTTGAAGAAGAAATTGGAAAGTTTAATGTAGTGTGCTCTGAAATACTAAACTATGTTTGTGTTTGTTGTCAACGTACTCATTATAAAAGTCAAACTAGGAATGTTGATTTGTATTTGAAAAGTGAAAGGAGAACAATGGTAAGCGGGAAGAATTTGCAACTTACTTGTTGGTGGAAGGTCGATTGGAGTTAGGTAGTGATCAACGTATATGTAACAATTAGAAGAGAACAAAATGCCTGCTAGAGCAGTACATATTAACTTAGAATTAGTAGCTATTCTGGAGGAACTGGTAGAATTGAATACATATGAGTCGGTTCTAATTCAATCTGTTCATCCTTTTCAAACTATAATTCGGATGGAGCCTAACACAGGTAAACTGCCACCAACAGACTTGCAAAGAGGGCTGAAAGGAAGAGTGGTGTACTTACCTTTGGATTTTAAGAAAAATATTGAAACTGTTGCTGGAGAGAAAGAGGAAAATGAGGCAGTAGTCATTCTAGTAAATGGTGTACCAAAGAAGAGTCGGAAAAAATGGCAAGAATTTGTGGATGTTAATAAAGTTGAAAAGGCTACCTTATATCTTATAGAGAACAATATTTATTACAAAACTGTAAATGTGGATGAACAGGTAATAAGTTTAGAAGATGAATCTGAAATTTCAAGTGGTCAAATAGAGAAAGTGGACAAGTGAAGGACCGAAGAGGTTTATGAACATTACACAATATGTCCTTTGCATTCAAAAGAAGTAATAGGAAGCAGCATTGAGTTATTTCAAATGAAAAAAGCACAGGGAACTCCAATGAGTGCATGGGAGAAAAGCTTGGAAGCTCGTTGTTTTCCACGGCTGTTTCCTACTGGAGAAGGTGGACGATATGATGACCGACCTGTACGGATTCCAGTTTCAGAATATCGGTCAATAAGATTATATTCTGAAGATCCTAGATTTCGACAGTGCATTCCATACATATTATACCTTTTTGTTTGAAAGTGATCTGTCTTCTCTGTCGTATGCAGTGAACCATATACTTAAAACTGGAGTTCATCAATCACTTCTTTCTGTGAAAGAAGTTGTGGAGAAAGTTCAAGAAACAGATGAATATTTAGAAGCACAGTTAATCAATTTGATGGCATGTCGACGTGGAACAAATGATTATTGGTATCGTCATCATGGAGAAGTCAAGTGTATGTTATGGAACTTAGGTACACCAACATTGTTTGTCACACTTAGCTGTGCAGAGTATGTATGAGTTTGTAAGAGAAGCCAATTCCAATATAAAACATTTTGAAATAAAGACTCCTGGTGAACTATGTTCATTGGATCCTGTAAATGTGTGCAGATATTTTAATCATGGGTTTCAAGCTATGATGTCTTTTCTCTGCAATAAAAAGAATCCACCTTTTGAAGAAGTTACCGATTTCTTTTGGAGAAAGGAGTACCAAGCAAGAGGTGCACCTCATATACATATGCTACTATGGATCAAGGATGCACCTAAATTTGGAACTGATTCTGATGAAACAGTATTGTCTTTCATCGAACAGTATGTGACATGTGAGATTCCAAGAGAAGAAGGAGATAGAAGCTTGAGACAGCAAGTTTTACATTTCCAAACTCACCGTTGTGGAAAGTACTGCAGAAGAAAATACAAGTCTAAAGGAAAATTTTATACCAAATGTCGGTTTGGTTTTCCACGTCCACGTTGCAAAAGGAAGAGTACATTTTTTTTTCTTCTGTAAGGCACACAATAACTCGGAAATCTCCAAAGAATACCTACAACTTAAAAAGAACAGAAGTGTCAAAAGTATATCAATGACTACAATCCATCATTTTAAAAATGTGGAATGCGAACATGGACATACAGTATGTTGCAGATCACTCAATTGCTGTTGCACGTTATGTTACATCGTACATAACAAAATCAGAAAAAAACAGAGATGAAACAAATGTGGGAAGAAATTGCACAAGAGAAAAGTCTTAGCAAATAATTGTACAGCTTTACTTTAAAATGCTTTCCCACTGAGAAATTGGATCCTATAAATGTTCAGACCACTTGTGCTCTTCAAGTTTATATTCAAAGTCACGAGGAATCATTTGAGTAAGTTTAGGTCTTGCCAGCTCACGGAATAGAGTGTTGAAATCATTAGAATAAATTGAATACTTAGCAGCAAATGAACCAGACAGTACAGACATTCTTAAAACTAATATGTTGGACACATACTATCGAAAAAGGAGTTGACATCTGGAACAGCTATGTCTGTATGAAGTACTTCAACATTACAGCTTCAAAAGAAATGTTAAACAGAATTTAAAAGAAGGAAAATGTGCAGTAGTTGGATGTCATGGTTGTTTAGTAAAACATGCAACGGGTAATCTTATAAACCACAAGAAACTCAGTTGTGAAACTCCAGATAAGCGAGAATTTTACTATTTAGCACTTCTCCAACTCTTTAAATCATGGAGTAGCGAAAGAGAATTACTTGGAGACTTTGACTGCTACGAAGATTCTTTTAATGCATGTAAAGATAGCATTGCATGTACAAATTTCCCTACATATTTAAAAATGTTGAATGATGAAGTTGAACAGGAAAAGACTATTACAGCTGAAATAGCTAATGAAAGTTCTCAAGATAGTCAAAGTTTCGGTCCATGTAGTCAAGATCCTCTTGGGCAACCAATACTGGAAAATGAAGTAGCGATTGCTATGCATGAAGTCGAAATTGCAATGCAACAAGCACACAAGGAGAATATTACATTGGAAAACTTAGAAGAACAACTAATTGTTGAACAGAAAGAAATATATATACAAAGTGAGAGAACAGATAGAACATGGTTTGTTGCATGAAAAAAAGAATGTGTGTGTTCATCTATTAAACCTCTTCTGATGTACATCAGTGGTCAAGCTGGGACAGGTAAAAGTTTTTTTTTTTTTGTTTTTTTTTTTTGAAAAACCTTTATTGACATTTCAATCAATAACAAGTATGGGCCTACAACCCCCCGGGGCCGGCCGCTAAGCAATCAGAGCAACAAAGATCAAGTGTGAACACAGGCAGCACCTCGGGGAGCAGAATCGTCACGCTAATATAGTCTGACCAGTGAACAGCGCAGGTAGGACACCAGGATAAAAAGGGTTTTCATTTTATAATGAAAAAGACAGAAGGATCAGGTGCCGAACAATTTCCCAACAGCGATAAAAGGCAGGCAGAATAATGACATAAGCAATAATCAGCAATCTATTGGATCAATGGCGCAGACACAGGAAATTCAGGATGGGGAAGAATATCATGAGCAGTTGCGCCTGGAGTCCCCTGCCCGAAAGCCCAGGGAACACCCCGGAAATTGTGGCACACATGAAAAGGCGACGATTCACAACAAAGGAGATGTACCACGCTGATCCCAGAAAAGAAAAAACAAGAAGAATCAGAGAAGAAAAAGGAGGCCATGGAAAAAGGAGATGAAGACTAAAGAACCCCTTCCCCCAACCCCCCACCCTGCACCTCTGCAGATGAGTACGGCCCCTCCCCCCAGCAGTGTGCCTGTTGCCCCGGAACCAGACCCGAAATATAGAAGAAACAGGGAAAAAAGGAGTAAGAAAAGAACCCCACCAGACGGGGGGGTAGAGAAAGTATTAATAAACTGGAGGAGGGCCTTCAAAACATACCCCCGGCTTCCCACTCCCGCACGGTAAGTTTTCCCCAAAGCAAACAGTGAACAGCACAAAATCGACCATATCAAAGAAAAATGGGGAGCATTATGCACCGATTATGCTAATAGCTATACCATGAGAGCACGCAACCCCTGAACCCGCCCGTCTACTAGATGACCACCCCTGAAGGATCAGCCTTATCCTTGACCACTCTTTGCAATTCTGCCCATGCCTACCCCTCGACCCAGCGCCATGTCCGATGTTCCAAGGTAAAGGAGTGTCCAAAAACAACCGGGAAGCGACACACACAGGTGGGGTGGAAGTCTCTGAGTACCAACACAGTCCACATCATGGAAGGACGGCCTTCCCAGTGCTGCCCCAGAGTCTGCACCGCACACAGGGTCCAGGAAGGCGGAAGCAGCCAAAGTAGACAACTGTTGCTTGAATTGTCCCTGGGTCACCGGAGGCCGTGCACGGAACGAGGCCACCACCTCCCGCTCAGGTCCAATACCTCCGGAACAGATCAGACCCACAGCCAGCCGATCACACTGTAGCATACTGTCCGGAGTGTCCAGCTGTGCACCAATCCCAGGGGTGGCTGCGACTTTGTCCTCCGGTGTGCAGTGTGGGAAGTCCCTGTATACCTGAGGACAGGAAGGCCGCCACTGTCCCAACGCTGATGCCACACCATCGAGCTTACTCCCCAAGACCCCGACGCCATGAACCAGGGAGGAATGAAGGGCACCGAGGGCCTCGAGGAGGTCGCCGTACCCCAGCATAGCTCTCTGCGATCGCTCCGCCACACTCCCAAAAGTCACACACTCCCAATCCTGCTGTGACCCAGTGGACAGGATGGTAGGCTTCATCGCAACAAAATGGCCGTCGGGTAGGCCCGACCCGTATGGGGGCCGGGACCCAGGAACAAGCGCCTCGAGGCCCACGGCGCTGGAAACAGGGTCCGGGGGCAGGCAAAAATGTATCCGTTGCGTGGGCACGGGCAACAGTCGTCCCCACCACGGACCAGTTCCCGCGAAAATCCGGGAGCCGCCTGCAAGAATCAGGGCGAGTCACGGGCGGCGTCCGGACAGCTCGCCGCCAAGGGCAGGGGCTATCACCGGGGAATCTGAGAGTTGCACCCCCGGGCAGGCACTCGGTCCGCTTCGCTTAGCGGCAGGAACGGCCACGGCGAAATGTAGGCCGAGGTTGGCACCGCTCCGGTGGACCGACTCCACCCAGTCACCACAGGCCGCTGTTGTTGAACTGCCACTCGGCCAAGGCGTCCACTCGAGGTCCAGGCTCCAGGGCTGCACGGGCCGCAAATTTAAAATGCACTTTTCTCAGGCGGTACCGCAGCCAGAAACCTCAGAGTCACACGATCGGTTGCCACTCTCATTCACAAACACGATCGCATCGCGCAGGCTGAGGATCTCATGCAGGATATCCGTGCGGGATGCGGAGGTTCACGGAGCCGGGAGTCTACGCTGCCGTCTCGGTCGCCATCTTGGCTCCTCCCCCCAGGTAAAAGTTTTTTAATTAAAGTTTTGACTAGTTATCTTAAAAAAACTACTGATTCACATTTATGTTGTGTGGTAACAGCTCCAACTGGATTAGCTGCACACAATATTAACGGAGTTACTTTGCATAGATTACTGATTTTACCAGTTGAGCATGATAATAAATTACAATATCAGAAGTTGTCTGGAGAAGCTTCTCATGAAGTGTCAAGAGTGCTGAAGAAAAGGAAACTATTAATTATTGATGAGGTGAGAATGATCTCAAACTTAATGGTTGCTTTTGTACACTTAAGAATGCAGCAGGTATTAAAAACCAATTACAACGTTCTCTTTGGAGGAAAACATTTAATTGTATTTGGAGATCTGCTACAACTAACCCCTGTAAAAGGAGAACCAGTGTTTAAAATTCTTCTATATGAAGACACAAAGAAATCTTTGGGAAGTATTCGAAATGTGAATCTGTGGTTATATTTTCAATATAAAGAACTCACTCAGAATATGCGACGAGCAAGAGATGAAGATTATGCAAATATTATAAAAGATGTAAGAATTGGTGTTCTAAGCAAACATGGTAAACAAGCTTTTCAAAGTCTTGTACTAAAGAACTTGTTTACAAATGAAAACACACCAGCAGAAGTAATGTACAAGAAAATGAAAGAAAAAAAGTCTATAGTTTGCTTAATGCCTACAGTGGAAGAGTGTTATACATTTAATAGAGAGCTTATGAAATTGGAAAATCAAGAAATAGTTCACATTGAAGCTATTGATAAAATCGAGCATCAAGGAATAACAATTCTTCTTTCAGAAAAACTACAGACTAAATTGGATTATTTGGAAAAGTATGTATCAAAAACTGTTGGCTTAGAAAAATATTTAGATGTATGTTTAAACTGTCGGGAAATTTTGAAGCATAATCTGAATGTAGAAGAAGGTTTAGTGAATGGAGCAATGGGGAAAGTTGTTGATTTTGTGAAATATCAAAATAGAAATGGAACTGAATTCTTGAAAGTTAAATTTGATTAGATTACAGAGGTAAGACAGATTGTGCGTTCTGCTGCATGTTTTTTGCTTGTAAGAGACTTGTATGTTCGTAAAAAACTGTTTCCCTTCTGTTTAGCATTTGCAATAACTATTCATAAATCTCAAGGTTTAAGTGTAGATAATGCATTGGTAAATGTAGGAAGAACTGTGTTTAAAGAGGGAATGGTATATGTTGCATTAGCTCGAGTTAGAACGTTGTCTGGTTTGTATTTAATTGATTTTGATGAGAACAAGGTTAGTGCTGATGTTACTTGTGTAAAAGAATATACTTGTTTTAGAAGGCTTTATGCTCCAAGTTTAGGTGAATAACCTATTTATGAGAAACGTGTTGTGTGTTCAAAACGCAAACATGTTGAAGAATCAACTATGGTTGAAAAGTAGAAACAAAATCAAGAGAAAAGAAAAGATGTAAAGAAGCAGAAAATACAAACAAGTGATGATGTTGTCGGATACCAATCAGAAAATGCTTCTGGTGTCAACTGCTATGGTAAATTTATTCTAAACGTTATATTTTATCTTGCAGATGTTTATGGTGAAATTATGGAAAAAGTCAGGAAAAAAGATTATGTTCGGCACTTTATACTTTATTTCAAGAATTGAGAACTGATAGAAGTAAGATCCATTCTGCTTCTGATATTCGCCAACTGTTGGATACATGTACTGGATCTTTAACGTTCAGTGCTAATATACAACAAGATGCACAAGAATTTCTTATGGTTATGCTTGGAGTACTAGAAGATGAAGGAATTTAGATTGAGAGTTTATTTGGACTCAGTTACAAATGGGAACATAAATGTGAACAGTGTTCATTAACTTCAAGTATTATAGTTGACAGAGAACGATTTCTATATTTAAGAATACCTGACTGCAAATCTGTACCTTTTTCCAAACAGTAAAAGAAGCTGATCACGAGATGATCTGTTTTCATTGTAAATCAACAATGCTATCTACATTATGCCTACAAAGATATGGAAAATATTTTATGATAATGCTGCAACGCTGTAGACCAAATGGGAGAAAAGTGGAAACCAAAATTAAAAGATTTGTTGCTAGTCAAGTATCTATTTCTGGAAGAACTTTTGCAACAGTTGCTATTGTTTTCCATGCAGGAAGTACTACCACAAGTGGACATTATACAGTTTATTTAAAGTGTCATAATGGTTGGAGTCACTGCAACGATACACACTTGGAAATGAAACCGAGATTGCCTTATGAACTACCCAACTCATACTTGATATTTCTAAAACAAAGATTTTAGATACATCATTCAGCCTATTGGGAAGGTGTAAAGATACTTTACGAAATTCATACTGGATGATTTTAAAGCGAAATTTTGATACATTATTTCGAGTATTGGGAAAATGTGAACAGAAACTACAAAGTAAAGGTAAGATTTGAAGATTGGAAATAGTATTGGATGTGTTATTTGTGTTGATTTTGTATTATATTTGCGAGAATTAGAGATTTGTTTTTTTTAACAATCTAGTTGATTGTTTCTATTTCCCTGCTGTTTATGATGAATCTACACTGACAACACTATCAATAGTAAAGTTAAGTAGAAGCTGATGACAGCAAAAAAAGGGAGAAATTTTGTTTTCTGAATGTGAAATTATTTTGTATTATTTTAAAACTCACTGTAATTTGTGAAATATATTTCATTACATAGCTGTTTTGCAGTTTATTTTATGTAGTTGAAAAGTTAGAAAAAACAGTACTAATGACAAATAGCAGAATAGTAGTTCGATATTTAAAAAACCTTTGAAATTCACTGAAAAAACCATAGGTTTTACAGACGTTGTAGTTAGAAATTTGCATTTAAAACACCTTAGAAATTCACTGAAAAAATCATAGGTTTCTGTAAAGGTCCGTAGGTTAGTCTGCAGGAGCGTCAGGAACGTGAAGAGAAGTCTCGGTCTTCCCCTACGGCCTTCCGTCTCTATCAAACACTAGAGTGCCGGATGACGCGCTAGGGGAAAACAGGGTAACAAAACAAGGGAAGGAGGGAGTGACGTCAAGGTTGTGGCGGCACCAAAGATGAGGCTCTTTTCTGCTGTAAAGAAAGTGTTAATTATTTGACAATGCTCATTAGGTTCTCCACTATTATCAACCTTGCTGATTCTGAAGTCCTACCTCTCGGTTATGCTCTTTTCTGTGGAGGATGTTGATTCCAATCGGAGGGGTATGAACCTTGGAAGGGGTATGAACCTTGGGAAATACAGGCCAGTATCCTATGTAACAAAAAGCACTGAATTCAGGAACTATCCCACCGCACTCTAACCTTTGGTTTCTTCATACAACTAACTCACCCTTTCATAAAAACCCAGTAACCCCGAGTCTTCAATGATGGTCCATGTAACATGTACTTCATGCAGGTGTAGACAAAGGGCTAGAAGGCTAGAACAGAACACCAAATGTTACCTCTTCCACTTGATCAATAATATGATTTAAGTACAAAAAAAAGAGTAGCGCACAGCGCTGTTACCGTACTTCAGTTGCCCTCCGGCCACCGATACCGTGGTCCACGCGAGTGCTCTCCCTCAGGAGTTACGCCGTTCTTCGGCCTTGGATGACCCTCACATAATGACGAGACAGTGAGGATATGTGAGGGATGTGGCCCAATTAGTGAGAAAAACGCCGATGAAACCAAAATCGTCCACTCGTAACAAAAGGCTGGGAGGCACAAGGGAATTGACAGTGCCTCTCAACTCGCTAAATACTGGACTAGGTACATCCGCTGTGTTGAGGGTGCGGATAGTGGGGGCCAAATGCTGGGGACTGGGAAGTCTCTGGAAGTGGGGCAGGAAGAACGAAGCCAGAGCACAACGGGGCACAACTACCACACACACCATATGCCGCCTCCAAGGAGAGAATGTAACACGGAGAGGGGTTGCAAAAAGAAAGGGGAAATTAAACACACTCACACTTCACGCTGCGAATCAGTCTCTGTAAAGATGAGATCAAAGCTGTACGAAAACCGCCCAGAAACTACCGGAATTCTACCAAGAGCAAGTAGCGTCTCCACGAGAACGCCAGGGACACGGGTATCAGCCGCGAAACACACGAACATCAACAAAGCAACTCCGGAAACAGGAAACCAAACCCCCGGAAGTCAGGCCACACGATCTACGGACGGAACAGGATTCCCGACTAGAACGCTAAGCGCGTTCAAGCATGCGTAGAGTCCTTATATACTGGACCGTCTGCCGATCCAAACCGCGGGGCATGACAGTTTCAGGGACGTTATAGTTAGAAATTAGCATTTAAAAAACCTTAGAAATTCACTGAAAAACCCATATGTTTCAGGGATGTTATAGTTAGGTGGGCACTTGACTCATAACAAACCATAGAAATGCGTCTGTTATATATAGTTTATCTAACTATAACTTTAGTGCCTGCAATGCACTGCTGATGATGTCACATATTACATCACTCATGACATGGTCAGTGACATCACTGATGACATCTCAAATTACATCACTGATGACATCATCCACGTGATAATCTGATGCACATACTGATTCCCTAATATAAACTTTGATACGACCACTCTAAAATACAGACTACTATTTTTGAAACCATACACACAACAATGCCAGATACTATATACCACCGACTATTTCCTAGGTCTACACACACATCCATTCACTTATACATGTAGTTACTCATCAATACAGTACCATAATATGCACTCATACACCTGTACATACAGTCACACTCCGCCACTCATCCATAGAGTTATTCACACACCTAGTCAGTCATGCAAAGAATCAATCACATACCCATTTACTCATGTATACAGTTATACACATCAATTCTGTTATTTATACACACACCACATCACTTATTTATGCAGATACTAAAACATACTTACTGTCTTATACAATCACTGATACAAGCAGACACTCATTTATACACCCACTCTTCAAATAACTTACTCTCACGTATAGTTATTTATATACTGCAACACTCGCATATACTGCCTTAAAACATATGTAGTTAGTCACACATATACCACTGAGACATTTATTCACTCACCAACACACCCATACACACACTAACTCACCCATACAGCCCTTCCCAGATGCACTTTTGAATACATACAACCAGTGAATCACCCACTCAGACATCTATGCACAGAGTCACACCCCCCACCCACTTACACAGACACTCAGGCACCCATACAGATACTCAGACAACAAATCAATAACCTATATAGACACTCATGTAGCTACTCACCAACCCATGCAGTTGCTTACACACCAACTGAGAGACTAATACAGACTTTCCCACAGTTTATTCACTAACCCATGCATTCAGTAAGACACGTTCAATCACTCACTTATAAAGTCAGTCACGCACCTACTAAATAATCCCTTCAGGCACTTGTAAATCCACTCATTCTTCAATACACCTTGGGATAGAAATATATGAAAAATATTTAAACTTTACAGAAACTCCCATTCACTAGATGATGTCATCATTGATGTCATTTGAGATGTCACTGACCATGTCATGAGTGATGTAATATGTGACGTCATCAGCAGTGCATTGCGTGCGCAATAGTAATAGTTAGCTCAACTAACTATAACAGGCACATTTTTCTGGTTTATATGAGTCAAATGTCCAACTAACTATAACATCCCTGAAACCTATTTTTTTTTTCAGTGAATTTCTAAGGTTTTTGAAATGCTAATTTCTAACTATAATGTCCTTGAAACCTATGGTTTTTTCCAGTGAATTTCTAAGGTATTTTAAATGCTAATTTCTAACTATAACGTCCCTGAAACCCAAGGGTTTTTTTAGTGAATATATATATATATGTATAGATATAAATATGGGTTTATACTTACCTATAAAATAGATACATTAATGGGGTAAAGGTAATCGTGGTAAAGGCATACTAGTTGCAAAAATAGTTGTTGTTAAAACTTTAGTGGTTTAGAATAAGTAGTAGTTAAGGAGTCATTGTTTAGACTGTAGCTGTTCAAGTGGTCATTGTTCCATCATACAACCATTAAAATCCCTTGGGCTCTTACACATATGTCCATGTCAGTATACTAAAATGAAAAAAAAGATATATATCTTTTTTAAAGTGCAGCCATTCACCATTGCAGGTGGTACGATATTAGGAGTCAGTCACGCTCTCCTGGCATATATGTAAAAACAACACCCAAAGGAATAAAATGTCCTCTCGTTTGCATTTGGATGACATTCCTTAGTCACCAGGGGGGGCAGAAAGACTTTTGAGGCTTTAGGGGTGAGGGTGGGGCTGATGTTAGCATGGGCCATTATCTTATTAGAAAAATATATCCCTGCCATGCAGTGGTTTTCTGGACCCCAGGGACAAATTGGGGCGAACCTCCTGTCTGCACTGGGGGATGGGGGACTGATTTGCTCCTTTTTTGTGGTGGGGGTGTGGCCAATGCCAGAGTGCAACACCAGCACCACTTTCTTTTGCCACAAAGGCAAAATCCCTGGTGTCAGGAGGACTTTCTACTCCCACAGGGGCATATTTGGGATAATCTTCCCAAATGGGACACACCTCCTACCGGTGGCCAGTGGGGCAGAAAGATACTATTACTTCTTTAGGGGAGGAAGTATGGCTCAAAGCCGGGGTAGGACACACCCTAGTTTTGTTTGTTTTGGCTCCTTTTCTAAATGCTTGGGGGGCAGATTGGGGGTAAATGACCCTATCCACCCCCGGGGGCAGACATTCTAACGGGCCGTGAGCTGGGGGAGAGCATGGACCCATGCTCAGGGGGTCTGCTCCCCCACAAAGAAATTCTGCATAAATATAGTACCTGGAATCTAGTGGGCTTTGTAACTACCCTCATCAGCCTCTCTTCATGTTGGGGTGGGGGCATGGCCATGCCCAAGCCTTTTTTGGATTTTGGAGGGGTTAAATTTACTATTTTCACTCTGATTTAAGCAACAGTGAGGAGAATATTGTACTTTAGCAGGGTTATGTCAGGTTTGCTGGTTCCGCGCTATGAACGAGTTACCGGTGAACTACCATCATGGCCCACTTCCCCCGATACGGCGCATGCGTGAGATACCAGGAAGTACAAAAATTGGCTGACCCCGGGCAGAGACGCTTCACGTTCCTGCTCAAGGAGACTATTAGCCGTCAGTGTGTCTTACCTTTGGTTTTGGAGTTGGATTCCTCTTCAGTGCAATCTTCGTTTCGTCGACCTCGTCGTGGAGCCTCCTCCCCTTTCTCTTGGACTCGAGTTGGCGTTCTTCGCTGGGGCGACGTGTGAGGTGGGGGTTACAGGTTCCCGCTTCCTGGTTCGGCGCTGGTCAGTTGGTGGCGTTTTTCGGTGAGGCGTCGCTTCCCCCAGCTTTCTCCTCGCCCCCTGCATGTCGTCGGGTCTTCAGCGGCTTCTTCTGGACGTTCCAAGGTACCTGTGGTGAAAACAAAAAGAGGAAAGAAAAATAGACACAGCTGCATCAAAGTCCGTAGCGGTAACGGCGCTTGTGCGCTAGTTTCTTTATTTTATACTTATCTGATTATGCCAAGCAATCTGTGGAGGTCTGCCCCAGCCTTGATTTTGTTCGCAATTAGTCCGGAAAGTTAAGGACCCAGTTTTATTGTTTATCTACAGTTATGAATACACTTCAGAGTTCCTTTAAGCAACCAGAGTGATAGCAGTGGGAGTATCTTATGCCTAAGGTGGGTTTTCATGTTAGGAAGGTTTTGTTTCATACCCCTCTTTATTTCTATTCTCTGTAGTACATTAACTTTCCTTATTTTTACTCCCTTGTAGCTACATATCCTCTTGGCTTGGCCTTAACCACCAGAACATACACTGAAGAAGGGAATACTCAGGTAGATTAATACAATCAATTAATGTTTAGGTTGTTATAAAGACATAAAGGGCCCTATGCACTTACCTTTGTTTTTCTATTCTTCTCTTGAACAGATATTTCTGTGGTTGACCAATCCTGTTTTCTGCTGGGCTACGAAGTGGAACCTTTGTGTTTTCGCCCGCACTCCTTTCCCTTCTTCTTTGGGTTACTATTATCACTTTGACCTTGTTTGGTACAATAGGTGACCAGGAGAGGTTGCAGACCTTCCTTCATTTCATAACTAGTCTGCGGAAACGTGAGTAAATTGTTTGTAGTCTGCCAGGTTAGATTTACTATTCCCTCTCCACACTAAGCAACTATAGGGAAGGTGCTTGACTTTGGAGGGGTTAGATTTACTATTCCCACTCCAGCATAAGCAACAGTAGGGAAGGTTTTGGACTTAGATGAGATTACATATAACATTCTGACTCCTAATCATTTCCTACAAAAACTTAAATATCTAAGATCAGAAAGCTATTAAATCATGTCATATATAAAAAAAACTTGTATTAAAAAAAATCAAAAATACCAAAAAATGTACCAAAATAAAACTAAGCAAATGTTAACAAATTTTTTTACATACTGTCACGGGACCGGCTTGGATGTTGGTGTATAGGGAGGAATCAATGCAATAGAGACAAAGGGAGTTTCTTGTTGCGTTTTATTTATTTGTATACAACAACTAAATGCAATTGTTTGTCTGCTTGGTTGGGGTTACTCCTGTCTTCACCAATGGTTTTCGGTAGGGGTTCGCGTAAGCTTCCGATGTTCTCCCGCAGGTTCGGAATCAACAGAAATAAAAAAAAAGAAAACGAAAGAAAAACCAGGGTCAGTCTGGAGGAAGAGATGGTTTCCTCCTACTGGGAAAGGGGTGTGAGGGAAGTATCACTCGGATAACGGCACCATGTGTTTCTTAACGTGTCCTTCCTCTATGCCTCTACATTGAGTCCCTCCCTGGTCCGTGCCCTGAAAACCCCTGTAGCCTTGCTCATACTTTGTACAGCTACCTTCCTCCTGGAGGGTGGCGGGGCGACGCGTGGTCCCGTTGGCCTCCTGGCTTCTCGTTCTCATTGTGGACCGCGTCTCTGGACACGTCTCTTCTCGGCTCCTCTACGTTGGCAAAACTCGTCGGCTTCGGCATCTCCGGGTCCTCTCCCGCTGTCCTTGCCTTGTCTTCCACCTTCGTCACGGCCCTCAGAGTTCCTTTCAAGTCTGTTTCTTTCTCCGATAGGATAGTCGGGGGAAGCGTCATTGATCATGCCCCTCGGGGCTCCTCCTGGTGGCTGCTGAGAACTTTCTTAAAGGGCTCCTCCACAGCCTGTATACGGGGTGACAACACGTCAGTGAAGGTGTCGGTAGGGAGGTAAGGCACTACAGTCCGATGTTCATCATCCGTCTCCTGACATATGCCCCTGCCTAGGAATTCCCCGATCGGGGGAAAGAGGAAAACGAGATAGAAAGTCTGCGTTACCCTGATCCTTGCCCTTCCGGTGGTGGACCTCGAATTGGAATGGTTGGAGGGCCAAGAACCACCAAAGGACCTGATTATTGCAGTCTCTATTCTTCTGGAGCCAAGTAAGGGGTGTGTGGTCCGTATACAAAGTAAAAGACCGGCCCTCCAAATAGTACCTCAACTTCTCTATACCCCAGTTTAGGGCCAAGCACTCCTTGCCTATTGTAGGAAATGCCTGTTCCCTAGGGAAGAGTTTATGACTTATATATAGAATAGGCCGTCAGTGTCCAGCTGAGAAAGGACAGCACCTATGCCCACCCCAGAAGCGTCTGTTTGTAGGATGAAGGGATTTTGGAAATTAGGAGTGAGCAACACTGGGGAAGGGGTAGGTATTGTTTTTAGGTAAGTATTGTCTTTGTCAGACGGAGATCTAAGGTGAGAAGGCTGAGTGTTTTTCTTCAATGAGTCGGTGAGAGGGGCTGCAATGTCGGAGAAGAGGGGTATGAATCGTCGGTAATATCTGACCAATCCGAGGAAGGCCCTCAGTTCCTTCTTAGTGGTAGGAAAGGGGGTGTCCTGAATGGCCCTAACCTCTTCGACATGTGGTTCTATCAGTCCTTTTCCCAACAGATACCCAAGATATTTAACTTTAAGAAATGTAAACTTGGATTTCTTTGCATTGATATGCAAGTTGGCCTTTCTTAGTTCGGATAGTATAGCAGCAAGATGGGATCGATGTTCATCCCATGTTTTGCTGTATACTATTATATCATCTAAGTATGCTAGATGTTGTTCTAAGAGGGTATCCATGAGCCTTTGGAAACTAGCGGGGCACCATGTAGGCCAAACGGTAGTACGGTGAATTGAAACAACCCGCTAAGGTGTAGTGGGATTTGCCAGTAGCCCTTGGTGAGGTCGATTGTGGAGATATAACGAGCCTCACCTAGGCGCTCGATCAACTCGTCTACTCACGGAAGGGCCTACCCGGCTTTCCTGGATATGCGGTTTACGGCCCTGAAATCAATACCAAAACAGGTACTCCTATTCAGTTTTGGTTCCAGAACAATAGGGGAGCATCAATTGCTCTTAGAGGGTACCACGACACCTAGGTTTAGCATATCTGTCATTTCGTTTTTTAGAGCCACCCTGCATGCTTCGGGAACCCGATACGGTTTCTGTTTAATAGTGACCCCTTTGGTAGTAGGTATGGAATGAGTGGTCAAGTGGGTTCTACAGGGCTGGCCGGAAAACGAATCAGAGAAAGAGTGGAGGAGAGTCACTAGCTCCTGTTTTTCCTTGCTGGTAAGGTCAGGACTAAGGATAGTAACACCAACGGTGGTTGCGGAAGCGGTCGCCACTGAAACTGTACTGGTCTTGCTAGGGGCTGGACCCAACTATTTATTTAGTAAATTAACATGGTACATCTGTGTTTTGGTTGGTGACAGGAGTAACACATAGGTGGTTTTTCCTATCTTCCTGATTATCTCGTACTGTCCTTGCCATTCTTTCTTCAGCTTATAGGTGGAGGAAGGAAGGAGGATCAGAACCCAGTCACCGATTTGGAATTCTCTCCATCGCTTTCCTTTATCATAATGATATCTTTGCTGGCTCTGTGCTCTTTCTAGATTTTCATGGGCGAGGGTTCTTAGGTTGTGAAGACGCACCTTAACCTGATTGGCATTATCACTTAGGGCCTGAGCTTCTGTTACACCCTGTTCTTCCCAACTTTCTTTCGTGATTTCCAGAAGGGTGCGTGGTCTCCGTCCGAATAGAAGCTCGAACGGAGAGATACCTAAGCTGCCTTGGACCGTACTGCGAATGACGAACAGGGCCAGAGGAAGGAGCTGGTCCCAATTCCTTCTGTCCCCTGTCAACAGTTTTTTAAGGGTGAGTTTTAGGTTACCGTTGCACCTCTCTGCAAGGCCATCCATTTGTGGCTGGTACACGGATGTTTTGATGTGTTTGATATCCAACTGTCTACAGACCTCCCTCAATAGATGAATGGCGTTCCCTGATCTGTGAAAATTCTGCGTGGAAATCCCATTCTAGAAAAGACCTCAATCAGCCTCTGTGCTATGGTCATGGACGTGACTGCTCTCAACGGAAGGGCCTCAGGGTATCTGGTGGCGTAGTCTACGATGATTAGGACATACTGGTAACCTTTGGTGGACTTAGGGAGAGGACCTATAAGGTCCATTCCTATCCTCTCAAATGGATGACCTATGATGGGCAGGGGCTGGAGGGGTATCTTTGGAGGGATATATGGATTTCGTTTTTGACATATGGCGCACTCCTGACAATATATTTTTATCTGAAGGTATATCCCTGGCCAGTAGAATCAGTTCAGAATCGCCTGACTAGTTTTTTAAGCTCCTGCTAGGAGGTGGGAATGGGCGGAGAACTGAATTTGGTCCCTGAAAGCAGCTGGGACCAATACCTGGGGTTCAGCCCCTTCTTTAGCGATCTGATATAGGAGGCCGTTGTGCTCTGAAAAACAAGGATAGGTTTTTCTAGGGTCGTCTTTTGTCTCCCGAGCGTTCTGCCAGGCATTGCTGAGGGAGCTGTCATTTAGCTGAGCGACCCTGAATCGATTGTCCATAGCCCATGGTTCAGAAGTCAGCAAGGTGTTATGAGAGCTTTGCCTCAGTGAATAGGCTTTCAGGCTATAGGCTAAGAGAGTGGGAAAACAAGGGTTGTCCATACCTAGGATAAGCTGTTCTGGGAGTAAAGGGAGAACCCCTACGTCTGCTGTGGTTTCCTCGTCTGCCTCAGTACAAAGAGTTACTGGGTACTCTTTAATGTCCCCCATGTACACACCATATGCTCACAGTCCTCTTGGTATGATCTGGGATGCTGGCACTATCTCTTCCCTGGCTACTGAGTGTCTACACCCCGAGTCAAGGAGGGCTGTCACCGGCTGGGGGTTTATCGAGAGACTTACATAATAGACAGGTCCCGTTTCTTGAGCGCAGAGGATGGTTCGGGGAGTGTAGCTAACGTCCATTGGTTGGTCTTCTTGTTTATCTCTTTTTTTCCGGCAGAACCTGGCGATGTGGCCCCACTCGCCACATTCAAAGCACTGGGGACCAGATGTACTGAAGCCTTCGGGTCTTACTGCTCGGGGTCTGGAAGGCTCCACGGTCGTTTTTATGGGTTTCCTTTCGTTTCTTGGTTGTGGGGATCCTTGTTGTGGCTTTTCTGGTTCCCTCACCATTTTGCGGTATCAGGTCCGTGTAAAGGAGGTGGCCATTTCCACCGCATGCTCTAGCGTCAGTCCTGCATGTTGACGGAGCCACCTCTGTGTTCCATAAGGAAAGGCTTCCAGGTACTGTTCTAGGTACATTTTATTCATTATATCTTCTCTGCTGGATTCTAATGGTTTAAGCCACCGGTTGGCGGCGTCCTTCAATTTATAGAACAAGGTTTTTGGGGTGTCTCACGGTGCTCCCCTCTCTTGTCGGAATTTAAGGCGATGTGCTTCATCAGCCACACCTAGGCGATCCAGTATGTATTGTTTAACCAGGCCATAGACCGTCATACCATCATTATTGACTACCTGATAAGCAGCTTGCACTTCACCCGTGAGAAGGGGATCCAAATAAAAAGGCCAGCGGTCAGTCGGCCATCTGCTAGCTCTTGCGGTTCTCTCAAAGTTAAACAAGCATTGACATAGCCAACAGGTCTCGCCTTTGGGACCTTATAAGTGTTTAGCCATGCAACAGTTGATATTGTTGCAGGAAGGATATTCTGCTGCATAAATAAATACTTATAAGGCCCCAAAGGTGAGACCTCTTGGCTATGCCAATGCTTGTTACTTGCGTTTCAGGGCACCCCTCCAAAACACGCTACAAAAGCAGCTCATAACAGGGACCCCAGTTTAGTAACGATGGTAAGATTTTGTTTCTTTGAAGGGTCAGTTTCACTGCTGAGTTTATTCCTGTCAGCCAAACTTTGCTGCAGCATAAGAAAGTTTAAAAAGGCTTCATGTTACTGGCTCTGCTTCAGCGACCTCTAATGCCAAGTGTCACAATGTCTGTGCCAGGGGTCGTAAGGGGAAATCCAGGGGTCAAAGCTGCGACCTCTGGGGACCCCTAAATGACGTGCGCAGGTTAGCCATGCGTAACATGTGCGGTATTTACCATCCATTTACCCCGCAAATTACAATGAGGGTCTTTTTCTCCATATCCTCTCTCAGCCTTGTTTCAGGGCAGGATCGTAACATAGGCCCCTGCGGTGTGGGTGGACAATTCCTTTTGAGGGTCCACAAGCCCTTGATGGCCCTCATTCATCCAAAGGTCAATGAATATCATTGTAATTGCATTTATATAGCGCATGCTACCCCTGACGAGGCGCCGAAGCGCTTCATCACATTGAGCCTTCATTTTACGTTGCGCCACTGTATCGGGGGCATGTGTGAGCGACGCAATCTCTTCTCTAACAGCCTAAATGAGGATATATTGGTACATAGCACTACATTACATTAAGCTTTTAACATTAAGGGCAGATGGGTGGTTTATTTTTGGGAGTTTGAGAGTTGTTTAATAGAGTCACAGTAATGCGGCTGAAAGCAATACCGCTGTCCTACACCCAGATGTTTGTTTTCCTTCCACTGTGCTATTTCTGTGCACAAACAGCATGTGAACGCTGCACAGAGTGGGCAGACGATCCCTGCCTTGCATCTGGTTCTGAGCCATCATCGTGATAAGTCTGTGGGGAATCCACTGAGAGACCTGAGGAAATATGAATTTTGTGATCAGTTATGTCCCCTATCGTAGACCCCAACGGCTCCATGTGCATGCTATAAGTACATGTATGTTCCCTTTTGCTCCAGTTCTGAAGACGCAAACATATGTGCGTCCACCGTCAACATGTCCTCTTTCAGATCCGCCATGAATGGGTCAGATATTCCATTCCTAAGTATGAAAGGCCACCGACTTTATATGGTTCACTTTCCACATTTCACAGATTCAGGCGAGTAGGCCCGAATTCTGTCATCAAGCCTTTTCCTGCCTTCTGCCTCTGAAAGCTACAGTCTGAGCCTGCATCTGTGACCATGAACTTTGTCTTACTCCTTGCGCGGCTAACGGTGCCTGATCCAGCCTGTCGCCTGCCAAAAACTGTATTTCACCTTCGAGATTATCTCCTTCGCTCCCCATCCGATGCATTCCTGTCTAGTAGTTTAGGTAAACACTCCTCCAGCTACCGTGCAAAGGGCCAGGCCTCGCTGCCCTCATGCAAATAATTCATAGCCCCGTTACCATGGAATATTCCTACTCCCTCGCATCTAGTGTAGACACTTAGACGCTTGTACACGCACTAACAGTCAGTATAGTCAGTATAGAATAAGATTCTATCCTAAGAGACCTTTCCTTTTGGATAACACAGTTCTTTAAACATAGGATATTAGATATGATTTGGAATTAGGTTGACATAACCCCAGACTTCTGTCTCCACATGTAGAGCTAAATGTCAAGTCCCCTTCACCCTCTAGTTGCACGTCAATCACACGTCATGCGGCTGCGTGCGCATCTTTGCCAAACATTTCTGCTGACATTGCAGGATTCTTTTATGGATCCACCCACTTATGACATCATGTTTAGTGACGTTTCTTGAATTACGCCCTCTATTAGCTACGTATGCACCTTTTATCAGCTGTTACGCCTCTTGCATCTGTTTCACTGTAATGTATTTTCTATAAAACTGCCTATCTGTCAATAATATGTGTTCCCTTCCTTCCTGAACTTTCGTGGTGATGGAACAGAAGGCCCACAATTCGAATTGTCTTCCTTTGTATAGGAATAAAGCAATTTTAAACCCTCTAATACCACGGATTCTGCCTCTTATATTTACTGAGTTATTCTTGATAGATTTTACCGCATAAAAAATAGTACCGGTAACGAAATATTTACCACAGAAATTGGCGCCCGAACAGGGACACTTTCTCATCTCACGCGCCGGCGGTGCGTTGCAGGCCCGGTCTCCTGCCACAGCTGAACGGACAAAAACGCGTACCTGCAGGATTTTCTGTATCTCCCTCCGGCCAAGCGGGAGCGACTGAGGCTGCGATCAACACCCAGACGAGGCGGTGAGAAGTGCGAAGTATCCCGACCAGAGCCTAGCTGAGAGAGCAAGATCCGAGGTATACAGAGTCCCGCCAGGTTCCGAAGTTCCGAGTCCAGTCGAGTCCAGTCCGGTCCAGTTTCAGTTCAGTTCCGAGGCCTTCCGTTCCGAGCTACCCGGTGAGTACCATTATCGGGGAGGCATTTTACGTGCACATAGTCTGTGCCGGTCAAGACGGGTTTGGGTACACAAATCCGGTCTGCACTGTTTCAGCAGTGTATCTGTACTGTTTAGCAGTATATATAGTAATATAGTATGTCTTGCATATAAATAAGTATCATCTAGTGTCAGTATAATGTCAGTAACTAGTTTTCTATTAGTTATCATTGTTCGTAAAACTATTAAGTGTTAAATGTTTTAATACGTTCTATATATTGTGGTGTGAATGACTGTTCATTATTGTGTTTTCTTGTATAAAGTGTGTTCTAGAAACAAGATCTAAAAATGCCGCTCTTTTCGAAACTAAGACAGATCAAAACTAGAAAAGGTGTACTCGAAGAAGCTGTTCCCATTCCACCTAGGGACACTCCAGGATACTTCATGTATCATAAACATGGTCTAGATGCCGTATTATTTCTTGATTTATGGGTGGACTACACCAAAGAATTACCAGAGAGTCAGAGATGGCCCGCAGCGGGGACCTGGGATGCAGATTGCATCATGAGAGTCGAAGAAGAATTATGGAAAAAGAAAGCCAGACAGTCACAGAAAGATGCCATTGAATTATGGCGTAAAGAATCATACAGACGTACAGAAAAAGCACACAAACAGGAAGAGAAAAGTAGAGAGAATTCAAATAAAACTCGAGAAAATCTATTACTTGAGGAAGGTACTCGAGTAAACTCAGAACAAGTAGATAGACAAAGAAACGCACTTATGAATGGTATATATCCACTTCTGGCCGAAGGGTTACCTAAGGCTACTCCGGAAATACCAAAAGACCTGCCACCTCCATTGTTTCCGATAAAAGCGCATCCCAAATCACATCCCAAAACAGCAAAGGACGTTTTTCTTTCCTCCTATTTAGATGACGCTGCTCCCGAATATGCTAATGCTATACCACCCACACCGCTTGCCGATGGTGTTCAACACCAAGAGCATCCGTCTGTATCCCCGCAATTACAAACTCCTACACAAGTTCCAACAGACCCGTCCGTTTCTACAGTTTTTCCCGCATCTACAATCTCTATCCTACACCCAACGAATCCTTTCGTGCCTAGCACCTCAGACGGTGCTACAGGAGGTATGACAGACATGTTTGCCACTCCGCCGCGAAATAAACAGACTCTTAGAGATTTAGCCCTCCAACGTACGCCCAAACTAGCAACTCCCGACATGCTTAAGGAACTTCTAGTAGATTGTAGATATGATCCTGTGCCCGGTAAACGGGACGAAATGCTGCTGTCATCATTACGTATTCGACGAGCTGCAATATATTTAACGAAGCTACCAGGAATGACTGCACATTTAGAAAATATGTATCACTTTGTCCAGTCAGGGCGAAGTCCTGAAAGTATTAGCAGAGCCATGGAGTACCAGAAAGCGGAGGTACAGGGACAACTGTTACGTTTCCTCATAAACTGTGTAATCAGAAATCAAGACCGGCCTGGGATAAATCCGGAAGAAATGCAAAAACTTGTCACTTGGGGTCAGCATATATCAGAAGGAAGACATGATAAACAGTTATGTATAGTAGCTATGTATCGAAAGATCCGCAAAGAGGTAGAACGAATACACGAAGAACGATTAGAGGTAGACGCCGCTGATCTACACAGAGAGGAGGAGGAGCAAGAATCAGAGCAAGTAGACACGATAGCTTATGTAAGTAAAGGAAGACCCCATAATAATACCAGAGGTTTTAACGACCCAATACGTCCAATACGTCCAGAATATAATAGACATTTTCCAAACCCTATGTTAAAAACAAAATCCCCTGAACACCTATTCCAAGCCGCTGATAAATTACTCCGAGATCGAAGGGGGTACCACGTGCTCGATTCCATGGATGAACAAGAATTAGCCAGGTCAGCAGTACAGTGGGCTGACAGTCCCGGCGAATACAATGATGATGTACTTGCACACACGTTTCTGAATCTAGACCCATATGAACAGCGTTTAGCTAGTATATACATGATTCAACACCTCCTTATATTATATAAAAACCAACACTCCGATCCAGGACCCTTACCTGACATATTGACAGAACTACTCACAAATATATGGAGAGGGTCAGGTACTGATTTGATTAAAGAAATACTAGAATCCCGAAACCAATATTTAAATTTCGTATGCCCGGAACACGTTCCAGTTCCCATTATGGGGAGAAAAATGTATCACATAGATAGACAGAACCCGTTACGCGAAGTACACCCGATCAGAGGTGCCGGTGATAATTTTACACGCGTATTTGTGTACACACCTATAACTAAACTAGAATTATTAGAAATGAAGAAAGTAGTACCCAGCCATGACAAAGACCCAGCAGGTTTCCACCGTGAGATAAAAGACATGTTACTCATGGGAGAGTATACCTACCCCGACATTATGAAAATATTAAAAGTCCTATTACCCGCCGGTGTTTACGAAAAACTCAAAGAAAAAGAATGGGAGGTGGGAGACCAAAAGATAGATTGGACAGCATTAGAAAACGAAGAAAAGGCCCGAGCTGCAGGAGCAGGGCTTGGGGAAAAGACTACAGCACTAGCAGGATTACTAATACAGGTCCTGCCACGTTTATTAACTACGAAAAAGGAAGACTGGGGTGCAATATCAGCCTGTAAACAAAAGCCAGACGAAGATACTAGTGATTTCTATTCCCGATTTGAAAAATGTTTTGGTATAAATAGTGGCATAAAAGCCAGTAGTGAGTCATACCCACATCTGTTTGTGACAAAATTAGTTGAAAATTCTCTGATACAAGTTAAGAATAGAGTATTGAAATTTGAAAGTACCTGGCAAGGTAATACCCCATCACAGATGCTACAGATGTTACAATATCATCACAATAGAATTAAAGAAGAACAAGAACACGAACAAAGACGTATGAAAGATACTAAAATGAAAATGCTTGTTGCACAGTCGGTTCCAGCCGATAGTCATCAAAGGAGTGATTCCGCAGGCCCTGCAAAAGGGACATGTAACTATTGTAAACAACCAGGTCATTATATACACGATTGTCCAGTACTGAAACATAATATTGCTACAGGTAGAACACATGAGAGACCACGTCCACCTAGACAGGATCAGAATCAACAACAAATACCTCAGCATGCACAACCTAGGTTAGCTCCGCAACAGCTAGCTCCGCAACAGGCAGCTCCACAACAAATTGTAGCACCACCACAAGCGCAGCCTATTGCTGCAACACAAGCAACGACACAACAGATGTATCAGTATGCACAAGCAGATTATCATTATCCCGATTATCAGCGATACTCATGAGATAGCCTAGAGAGGGAAGTTGGCTTACCCCTTATTGAGGTTCCTGTAGACCAAGAAGGACCTTATGTACATAGCGAACTATTAGGGGAAGACAGAAAGTTTTTACTTGATACAGGGGCAAGCAGAACAACTATAAGACGTAGTGAAGTTCCAGGGGCACCCCTCTCAGGCTCACAGAATATTTCCCTTGGATTCTCAGGAAAACCTATAATTAATGATGTAACACAACCTCTTCCACTTACGATTGGTCCATTGACACGTACTACAGATTTATTGCTTACTAAATCATGTCCAGAAAACTTGTTAGGCATAAAAACATTGAAAGCTCTAGGAGCTATAATATGTTGTTCTCCGGAAGGAGTACGACTATTTTTACGTGACTTTAAAGGTCACTACGTATCCAGAGACATGGATCGCCGACTGCAGAATTTACCTACACATTTATGGGCACAAGGCCCCACTGATGTTGGTTGCATGAATATTACACCATATCGAGTTACACTGAAATCAGGAATAGTATTACCACGAATACGACAATACAAGTTACCCCCCGATGCTGTTGTGGCTTTGCTGCAAATCATTGACGAGCTCATTACACAAGGAGTGGTTGTCGAAACTGACTCCAATGTATGTAATTCTCCGATAATTCCGATTCTTAAAAGAACGGATCCAAAAGCTCCACCAGTATATCGATTAGTTATTGATCTGCGCGAATTAAATAAATGTATTGTGCCACAATACCCCGTGGTCCCAGATATCTCTTCATTACTCACAGCTATTGACTCAGAAGCAACGTTCTTCACTGTAATTGATCTCAAGAATGCTTTCTTTAGTGTCCCAATTGATCCGGAAAGTCAATATTTATTCGGATTTAGTTTAAATGGACGAAGTTTTAAATTCACACGCGCACCTCAAGGATTTACAGAAAGCCCCAGCATCTATAGCCAAGCACTGAAACGAGAACTTGACAGTATCCACATGCCAGTTAACACTGCCTTGCTTCAATATGTCGATGATCTGCTGATCACCGCCCGAAGCGAACATGAATGTGAAAAAGCGTCACTGACGGTTTTAAAATTTTTGGCTGACAAGGGGCACAAGGTGTCCCCTTCTAAGCTGCAATTCTGTGTCCAGCGAGTTGTTTACCTTGGGCACTCGCTGTCCAAGGAGGGAAGGCAGCTTACATCCGACCGCATCCAGTTAATCGCTAACATGTCACCACCCAAGACACAAAAGGAGGTACGGGCTTTTATAGGCCTCACTTCATACTGTAGGCAGTGGATCCCTCAATATGCATTTCTAGCAAAACCACTCATCCAGTTGACAACACAGGAGGCAGCCACATCGACTGTCCTCCCTTGGACTCAAGAACATACACACGCCTTTGAAAGCTTAAAGAAAGCTTTATGCCAAGCACCTGTCCTAGCAACACCATGTTACAGTAAACAGTTTACACTCTTCGTTACAGAACGCGAAGGTACTGCTTTGTCAGTACTCACTCAGGAGCAAGCAGGATCACATAAACCATGTGCTTATTTCTCTAGTACATTAGATCCAGTAGCTCAGGCTCTTCCTGCGTGCCTGAAATCGGTGGCAGCAACAGCTTTAGCAATCAGACAAAGCGATGCCATAGTGTTAGGACATCAATTGACAGTACAAGTACCACACGCAGTAGAGGTTCTCTTGAACCGCACACAAACACAACACTTGACTATAGCGAGACTCACCGGTTACGAATTAACATTGTTTCAACCACATATAGAAATCAGACGTTGTAATACGTTAAATCCTGCCACATTGTTACCAGTGAGCGGAACAGATCCATTGGCACATGATTGTGTTGAAGTTATTACTATCACGACGAAACCCAGACAAGACTTGACAGATATCCCTTTGTCAGATCCAGACTTGACATTATATGTAGATGGGTCATGTATGAGAACAAGTACAGGAGAGCTAGTGGCCGCTTACGCAGTCACAACAGACACTGAAGTCATTGAAACAAATTGTATTAACACTTTGTCAGCTCAAGCAGCAGAGCTCATCGCTCTGACACAAGCCTGTATTCAAGCCAAAAATAAAAAAGTCAACATATACACAGATTCACGTTATGCGTTCGGAGTCGTCCATGACTTCGGCGTACTGTGGCGAGAGAGAGGTTATTTAACTTCTCACGGTGCCCACATCCAGCACGGACCCCTCATTCAAACCCTATTAGACGCGATTCATCTACCTACTGAAATATCGATTATGAAATGCAAAGCCCATACAAAAGTTACCGATATCATTTCTCAGGGTAATGACCTAGCTGACAGAACAGCTAAACAGACTGCTCAGAATCAGACTTTCACAATTGACGCGACAAAGACAATAGTCCCGATACTAACACATTGCATGACAGTTAAGGATCCCGCCCTTGATGTAATTGACATACAGACACATGCTACACCAGAAGAAATAAAGAAATGGACTGAATTAGGAGGGATCCAAACAGATCAAGGATGGATGACGAAGGAAAAATCTATATGGTTTCTTCCCGTCTCTATGGTCCAAGTTATTATTAACACAATACATAGTCCAGCACACCTAGGAGAGAAAGCTATGCTAGACAGCATTCAACACATTTGGTTTAACAAGCACTTGCGAGCCGCAGCTAAACAAAAGGTTCGTACCTGTATGATATGTTGTCAGTTTAATCCAGGTAAAAGCATCCCCGTAGAGCAGGGTGGATTTCAACCTCCTAATCATGCTTTTGAAGTCCTCCAGATGGATTATATCCAGATGGAACGATGTTGAGGATTCAAATATGTTCTCGTAGTTGTCTGTGCTCTTTCCCGTTGGACAGAAGCATACCCGGTTTCAGATTACACTGCCCCGACTACTGCCAAACAGTTAGTTCGAGAATTCTTCCCACGGTACGGTTTACCACGTGTTGTCTACTCAGATAACGGCCAGCCGTTCTCATCCGAACTAATGAAACACGTTTCCCTTCTATTAGGCTATCAATGGAAATTTCACTGTGTCCGACATCCCGAGGCAGCAGGTCTCGTAGAACGCCATAATCAAACTTTGAAAATTAGATTGTCCAAAATATGTAGAGAAAAAGGAGTTGATTGGATAGTAGCCTTACCAGTTGCGCTCTTTTACATGAGAATGGTAGCACATTCTCGAACAGGGCTATCCCCGTATGAGGTGATCTTCGGTAGACCACCAAATATGTGGGGGACGCCTATACCTCGTAAAATCACTGACGTTGACTGTAATATGCTGACAGATTACCTGGCTTCCTTGATGTCTGCACTACAATCTTGTCGTTCACAGGTATCCGCAGCTTTTCCCGACAATACTGAGGTGAAGTCCCATGACGTGATTCCTGGTGATCTGGTGCTGGTCAGGAACTTTGACCGGAAGACCCAACTGGATCCTAGGTGGAAGTCACCGAAGTTAGTTCTACTCACCACAAGGACAGCCGTGAAAATCGAAGGAAGGAAAGGGTGGTTGCACTCGAGTCATATCAAGAAATTTTATGGACTACCACCCAGTGTAAATACACAACCCTGTATTTCCTCAAAGACAGACTCAAAGCTCCCCTTGGTTGAGCAATCGAACTCAGAAAGTTATAAACTAAAATTAATGTCTAATAAGTCAGACAATTTGATTGTTTAAGTCCTCTCCAAGGTGAATCGGTTGAATTTGTCTCTGACATGTATCCTCTAGACCGGAATAGAGAAAGAAATAAGCGAAAGCAGCTGAAAAAGCATGCGTATTGTAAATCACTTCGTAGTCACTGTACAGTAACATTATTAATTTTGTTTTTTCTAAGTCTTCTGATTATTATTTTTAGCATACTATTGCATATGTATTACCCTATTCTTAAACATGCTTATAATATAACTGCAGAACATTCTTTTAGCGAATTTCCTCCGCATGAGTTGTCATATAGATTTGCGCTGCGCAACAACACATTCATTAGTATGCTACATCATTCCCATCAAACCAGCAATGCCACAAATTGTTGGATATGTGGCCGACTCCCTCCCTATCAGAACTATAGGGGAGTCTTGCCCCTCTTTCCCTATCCGTTCACACACAATGGCTCCTGTGGAGCATGGCTTAGTTTGATTAATACCCTAGATTCAAATTCCGCAGTTTATCAAGACAACTGGGTATGGGGAAACTTGAACCTAGTTTTACTTAAAGTCTGCTACCCTAACAAGGAGGGACTTCCCAAAAGAACAGGAACTGATCTAGAAAATGAAATATATGGATTAGGTAACTTTACACTTAACCTCATGATCCTGAACGTTGAATCTGAAGCTACACCTATCTTGCCCGCCATGTCAGTATTCCCAGTTAAAGGGGGAATTATGTATCAGAAAGAATGGTTCCATACACATGGGCCATAGTAAATGCACCACTGTAATAAAATTCAGTGATCAAGGCAAGTCTACATTTAGAGCTTCCCATCATTCCTACTTCATATGTGGTCAGACCGCATATATATGTCTACCTTTAGATTGGGATGGTACTTGTTACATAGCATTCCTTCTGCCACCTGTTTTCCTAGCTCCTCCTGATTATCATAGAAATACTCATTTAGTACACAATAGACAGCAGAGAGATCTCCCAATTGTCGATTACACTGAAACAGCATGGGAAAAATACACAGATTTCAATAAAGGTTTCTTCCCCTATATAGGTACAGTCACTAATAGTAAGCTGATACGTAGATTAACCAGAACCCTTGAAGCAGTAGTGAACGAAACTATTTCCGCCTTAGGCAATTTAACAGAAGAGCAGTCTGCTATGCGGATTGTTGTGCTTCAAAATCGTCTTGTCCTTGACGTCATCCTGGCCGATAGGGGCGGAGCTTGTAGGGTCATCGGATCAAGTTGTTGCATTTTCATACCAGAAAATTCGCCGTCAGTATATAAGGCCATAACTCGCCTTCATAAGATTGTAAGCCAGATACACCAGAGTCCAGGCACCTGGACTTGGTCCGGTTGGTTCTGGGGCGTGTTGTCAGCCTGGGGATGGAGAATATTATCCTTCCTAGGTATTGGCCTCCTCATACTATTCAGTTGCTGCTTATGTCTACAATGTGGGCCAGCGATTTGTGGTCTGTGTGCCACCTCGTATATCCCACATCCAAGTTTTCATTCGAGATCCCGGAAGAAGAAAGAAGAACAAATGATGCTATATGAACAGATCGATGGATTGATGAAGATCGATATCTCCTAAGGGTCCGAAGGGGACAAGGAGGGAATGAGGAAATATGAATTTTGTGATCAGTTATGTCCCCTATCGTAGACCCCAACGGCTCCATGTGCATGCTATAAGTACATGTATGTTCCCTTTTGCTCCAGTTCTGAAGACGCAAACATATGTGCGTCCACCGTCAACATGTCCTCTTTCAGATCCGCCATGAATGGGTCAGATATTCCATTCCTAAGTATGAAAGGCCACCGACTTTATATGGTTCACTTTCCACATTTCATAGATTCAGGCGAGTAGGCCCGAATTCTGTCATCAAGCCTTTTCCTGCCTTCTGCCTCTGAAAGCTACAGTCTGAGCCTGCATCTGTGACCATGAACTTTGTCTTACTCCTTGCGCGGCTAACGGTGCCTGATCCAGCCTGTCGCCTGCCAAAAACTGTATTTCACTTTCGAGATTATCTCCTTCGCTCCCCATCCGATGCATTCCTGTCTAGTAGTTTAGGTAAACACTCCTCCAGCTACCGTGCAAAGGGCCAGGCCTCGCTGCCCTCATGCAAATAATTCATAGCCCCGTTACCATGGAATATTCCTACTCCCTCGCATCTAGTGTAGACACTTAGACGCTTGTACACGCACTAACAGTCAGTATAGTCAGTATAGAATAAGATTCTATCCTAAGAGACCTTTCCTTTTGGATAACACAGTTCTTTAAACATAGGATATTAGATATGATTTGGAATTAGGTTGACATAACCCCAGACTTCTGTCTCCACATGTAGAGCTAAATGTCAAGTCCCCTTCACCCTCTAGTTGCACGTCAATCACACGTCATGCGGCTGCGTGCGCATCTTTGCCAAACATTTCTGCTGACATTGCAGGATTCTTTTATGGATCCACCCACTTATGACATCATGTTTAGTGACGTTTCTTGAATTACGCCCTCTATTAGCTACGTATGCACCTTTTATCAGCTGTTACGCCTCTTGCATCTGTTTCACTGTAATGTATTTTCTATAAAACTGCCTATCTGTCAATAATATGTGTTCCCTTCCTTCCTGAACTTTCGTGGTGATGGAACAGAAGGCCCACAATTCGAATTGTCTTCCTTTGTATAGGAATAAAGCAATTTTAAACCCTCTAATACCACGGATTCTGCCTCTTATATTTACTGAGTTATTCTTGATAGATTTTACCGCATAAAAAATAGTACCGGTAACGAAATATTTACCACAGACCGCCAAGGTTTACTTTGCTTTATAGAATGATCTATTATATAATTATCTATTTCCCAGGGTTTCGAAGTGCTGTACTGCAAGTGCACATGAAATCCAAGCAGCGTAAAAACACATTATGTAATATTAGGAAAGCACAAGGACTTGGCTTTTCTAAGTATGAAAATTTAAATACTTGTGTTAATTAAAGCAAAGATTGAAAAAAAGAAAAGATAAAAAGGATCCCAGTAAGGTTTTGCTTAGATTGTGCTGCCTTTAGAGCTCCATAGACGTATTGCACAGAGAAATGAACGTGCCCAGCCTAATTGGGCAGCACAGTGGCAGGGTACAAGGGTGGTCGCGCGCTCATTAATGTATCCTATTGTACTGTTAATGTCATTGTTCTTCTGTGTGCTGGCATTTTTACCCAGCTCACGCGCACAGCTTCCTCTGACATAGGTCTCAGGTCGGATGCTACACTTCAAGGGATTTAAATTAGTGTTTCCAAAGAATCCGAGAGGGCTTGACACACGAAGCATTGAGTCCCAACGTAGGTAATGAGAGCTGCGCTCAACAGCATAATGACAGTGCTAATGTTCTCAGAATTGGCTGCCCTTGTTAACATGAGTGCGCAGTACCTCTCATGCTGGAAGAAGAAAGAAGAGCAAACGCTCTTGCGCTAAAAGTGGGGGGGTTGAGGGGAGTGTGGGTAAGAGCAACCAAAGCGTTTCCCTTGCGGGAGCGAGCCAGGAGCACCATGTGTTTGCAAGTTAATTACAAACATATGATGCCAAAGCTTGCTGCCGCAAGGGAATCGCCAGATGTGCATGCGTTGCCATTGAAAGCAATGCAACGCGTGCACGTTTTTAGGGCAAAAAGTGAATCGACTGCAAAAGGTCTTTTTTCCTAAGCTGCGCATGCGCACTGCTAGGCGAGACCTAAAAAGAAGGATATGGGATCTTCTCCTGATACGAATTTCTGCAAGGGAATTACTGTCCCAGGAGGTGCAGGGCCTCTCCCCTGTCCTAGTTCCATGAGGAGCTGCGTCTGCCCTTCTGCTAATTTGACCATATTGTCAGCCTGAGTCTGGATGGCTGATGAAAAAACAGCCCAGTCTCTCTCGGCTTGGCTCGCGTTCTTCCCTATGGCCCATTCCAACTTGTTCTGTCCTTCATTTAGCTGATAAACCAGATTTTCCATCCTGTATCGGTCTGGGCTATGCCCGCATTCTCCACCACTTTGTCACGGGACCGGCTTGGATGTTGGTGTATAGGGGGGGAATCAATGCAATAGAGACGAAGGGAGTTTCTTGTTGCTGTTTTTGTATTGTATACAACAACTAAATGCAATTGTTCAACTGCTTGGTTGGGGTTACTCCCGTCTTCACCGAGGGTCTTCGGTAGGGGTTCATGTAAGCTTACAGCATTCTCCCGCAGGTCCAGAATCAACAGAAATTTAAAAAAAAAGAAAACGAAAGAAAAACCAGGGTCAGTCTGGAGGAAGAGATGGTTTCCCCCTACAGGAAAAGAGGTGTGAGGGAAGTATCACCCAGATACCGGCACCATGTGTTTCTTAACGTGTCCTCCCTCTACGTTGAGTCCCTCCCCTGTCCGTGCCCTGAAAACCCCTGGAGCCACGCTCATACCTTGTACAGCCACCCTCCTCCTGTAGAGTGGCGGGGCAACGCGTGGTCCCGTTGGCCTCCTGGCTTCTCGTTCTTGTTGTGGACGACGTCTGTGGACACGTCTCTCCTCAGTTCCTCTACGTTGGCCAAACTCGTCAGCTTCGGCGTCTCCGGCTCCTCTCCCGCTGTCCTTGCCTTGTCTTCCGCCTTTGTCATGGCCCTCGGAGTTCCTTTCACGTTTGTTTCTTAGGATAGTCGGGGGAAGCGTCATTGACCACGCCCCTCGGGGCTCCTCCTGGTGCTGAGAACTTTCTTAAAGGGCTCCTCCACAACCTGTATACAGAGTGACAGCACGTCAGTGAAGGTGTCGGTAGGGAAGTAAGGCTATACAGTCCGATGTTCGTCATCCGTCTCCTGACACATACATAAATACAATAAATAAATAAAACAATGTCATTTCGAAAATTGCTAATTGTTTTTAAACAAATACATTAATAAAAATGCCAATAACTTAATATGTAAATACAAAAATAATTCTGTACATAACAAATAAATCCTTTTAACAAATAATCAAATAAATATGTTTGAAAGTGAATTTAAAAAATACATCTTCAGTAACAACACTGCCTAATTCCCTGCAAGACCACAGACTCAAAATATAATTACTTTTAACAATTAAAAAAATTATAACACACTATAAAGTGTTTAAGAAAAAAATTACCTTAAACATCCATTGGAAATTAAATATAATCAATCGATTTACATTAAAAATGAATTACCAGCAGATCTCAGCACTCATGAGATAGTCTGATAACAAGAGTCAGCAGCATTCTCCCCCAAACTACCGACGTCTCTAAATGTGGCACTTGTGAGTGAATCGCATTGGGGGTGGAGAGCAGAGTACGCTGAGGGATCTCAGGTGCAAAGTGGGCGGTCGCTGACACCCAGTTACTGCCCGGGAGAGACCCATCTGCCGTCACCCGGGTTTAACTCGCCTCTCAGGGGGTTGCCGGAGGGCAAGATGTCTCTCACCTGTGACATAGGAGAGAGGAGGTGGGGAGGCCGCTGGAGGTCATGATTCTCTCCACTCACATCTAAACAGGGTGTTGGCTGCCATTGCTGACACCAAAAATGCCCTGCAACAAGACATTGGGGCGGTCTCTATGAGTCTGGGACTGCTCCATGCGGAGCATCGGAAGCTGGCGGACAGGGTCCGGGAAACGGAATCCACAATCAATGAACTGCAGCCATAACATAGATCTCATGCAGCCAAAATCGACGGCCTCTCCGCCAGGGTGGCGATGCTGGAATGGCTTGCGGAGGATGCAGAAGGACGCAATCGCGGAAATAATATCAAAATAATAGGGCTACCAGAGAGAGTGGAAGGATCCAACATGGTGGAATTTCTAGCGAGTTGGTTACTTACTGTTGTGGCCTCAGAGCTCCTGTCACAGTTTTTCACATTGGACAGGACACATAGAGTGCCAGGTAGGCCGCCTGCCCTGGGGGATCCCTCACAACCGGTGATTGCAAGGCTTCTACATTTTACAGACAGAAATGTGCTCCTCCGGCACTCCCGCACTCATGGCCCATATTTGATCGAAAACTGCAAAGTGTCAACATTCCCAGACTTCACTGCTAAGGTGCAGGCTCAGCGGGCATCCTTTCTTGCAGCTAAAAAAGCTCTCAGGGAAGAAGGATTACAGTACTCCCTAATATTACCGGCCAAGCTGAAAATCATTGATGATGGCTCCTCACATTTTTGTGACACCCCGGCGGAGGTTTGGAACTGGATGGAAGTGTACAGGAAAGGCGCTTCCCTACCTAAGAAACCACATTGTACTGGGCAGGGGCTAGAGCCACGCAGACGTACAGCGGCTTGGACAGGTAAGCCCTCAGCTTTACTGACCCACCAAGATAAACAGGCCGCTCTGCAAGCAGTGGCACAAATACTCTCACCATTCACCAAGACAAATCACCAGGGACATCGGCCGCATCAGCTGATGCTTAGACTGATTCGGGGATTCCTGGAGTCTGACTCCCTGCTGCCGAAGCTCACACCGCGATTGGCAGCTGATATCGCCTAGCTGTGGTGGAAATCTGGGACGCTTTCTGCACTGGCACATATCCTGGGTCTTCCTGAGCATCCACTTTGCGGACGGTGGACAGCCTTGGATCTGGCAATGGGGGCGCCGCCTTTTATGGACACGGTCTAAAGTTTGGGCATTGCCGTTTTTGAGGACATCTCCATGTAGAGGGTTCGGGACGAGGCGACTTTGCTCCACCTGAACTTTGTACCCACCCCTACCAGACCAGAGAGTACCGCCACGATATCTGGTGGCGGTATTCTGAGAGGAGTGATGTTTTCTTACAGGTTTGGGCAGATGACTGTTGTCAGTCCGCTCACAGGATGGGGAGTTCTACAGTTGGGTTTGTTGTTTCACAGTATGGGGTCTGCTGTTAGCATTGATGGAGGGGCTCTGGGATGGGGGTGGAGGGGTGGGAGGATTGATTTGAGTAATGGCCAGGAGTCTTGACCACGCTGAGGAGTTTAAGCTCCTGACCTGGAATATCCGAGGTATGGGTTCTCCATCGAAGCGGTACGGCATCCTCAACTACATAAAGCGCAGAGGTCCACACATCGTGATGCTGCAGGAGACCCACCTTACATAAATAGAGGTTGTACAGCTGCGGCGCAGGTGACAGGGGCAACTGTTTGCTACTACGTTTTCAGCGTATGCAAGGGGGGCTCATGTCTGCATCAGGCCTGGGGTCACGTAAAATAATTGACCCTGACGGGAGGTATGTGCTTATAAAAGGCAAGTTGAAGTGTAGGGAAGTGACATTGGGGAGTGTTTATGCTCCAAATCAGGATCAAATTGCCTTCCAGACACGTCTTTCTAAACCATAGGTGGGAATGGCAGAGAGCGATCTGATCTTAGGGAGAGATTTTAATTGCGTATGTGATTTGGGCTTAGATAGATCCACTCCCCCGCTGAGGGGCACAGCAGCAGCCACGACAGCTAAGGGCCTGCAAAGTTGGATTGCGGGATGGGACTTGTTATATGTTTGCCGAGTACACAACACACAGAAGAGGGAATACTCCTACTACTCCTCACTCTATGACTTGCACACTAGATTGGACATGTTTCTCTGCTCAGACAGGGTTGCCCCGATGCTGACCAAGATGGAATATTTGGGGAGATCCATATCGGATCATAGCCCGCTCCTGCTGCGATTTACCCCCACCCCCGAGAGGGCCCCCATACCGCTGTGGAGACCAGATCCCAATCTACTGGATGATGATAGCTATAGACGAACGCTCTCCGGTGCTATATCAACATATTTTGAGACAAACCAAGGGACGGCTAGTTCCTTACTAGTGGAGTAGAATGTCTTTAAGGTGGTGGTCAGGGGGCAATGCATGGATCAGACGGTGGGAGCAAGGAAATAAATCAACTGCAAACTTGAATCCCTGGAAGCTCAGATATTGTTATTAGACAGGGACATTGGGGGAGGGGCTGACACTCAGAGGCACCTGGCAGAAGTGAAGAGCGTCTATAATTTAACATGGGATAGGTTGAGAACACTAGACACCCGAGCTTACCAAGAACAGCATCACGTGAAGGGCGGCAGAGCGGGGAGGGTATTGGCATGGTTGATTAGGCCGGAAGGGAGAGGGGCCCCGATTCCCAATATCCAGGATTCCACTGGCCAGGTGATCCACTCACCGAAGGGCATCAATGATACGTTTAGGGAGTACGATAAGCAGCTTTATGGAGAACCCGGGGAAGTCCGGAGAGATAGGTCAGTTGCATATTTGGAGGGATTGAGTCTGTAGATATTAGACCCCGCCGCTCAGGAGACCTTGGCACTGCCAATCGCCTTGCATGAAATTATATCTGCTATTAAAGAAATGGCGCGAGGGACGACGCCGGGACCCGATGGTCTCCCGGCTGAATTTTATAATGCCTTCATAGATAGCTTGGCCCCAAAGCTGGAGCAAATGTATGCTGCAGCGTTCGGAGAGAAACAGCTTCCATTATCGGTCAGGGAGGTACTGGTGATTCTATTGCCCAAAACAAAAATGTAGATCATGAGCACAGCGGATTTTAGGCCGCTGTCAATGTTAAACCTTGATTTTAAAATACTTAGTAAGGTGCTGGCAGCCCGGCACCAGCCCCAGATGCAGAGACTGGTCCACACTGACCAAAACAGGTTCATCCCATCACGTTCAACAGACAATAACTTGAGGAGGTTGTACCATGTATTATACCACCAAGACCTAGGGATGTTCCCAGAGGAGGTAGTGATGGCAGTAGACCTGGGAAAGGCATTTGATTCCTTGAGGTGGGACTTCCTCCTAGCGGAGATGAGGCGAATGGGGCTAGGAGATGAATGGCTAAAATGGGTCCGTCTTTTATGCATGAGCCCTATGGCCAGAGTCCGTGCGGGTGGTGTGGTGTCGGCCCAATACCCTATCCATAGAGGGACATCCCAGGGGTGCCCTTTGTCGCCACTGCATTTTGCTCTGGCAATGGAGCCATTGGCAGAGGGGGCTCAGGTAGGAGGGTGAGAACACTGGGCTATTGCTCGAGGGGACTGAGCATATTGTCTCTCTGTACGTGGACGATATCCTGGTCTATATGCGAAGCGGATCCCAGGGGGTTCCGACAGTATTGCGTATACTGGAGGTGTTCGCAGAGATGTCGGGACTCCGCTTCAACACCAAAAAAAATGTCTATTCTCTCTGAGACCCGACCTCAACAAGCCATTAGACCTCCTGATAGACCAAGAGTGGTCCCCGGACTCTTTTAAGTACCTGAGAATACGGGTAAACCATAGGCAACTAGATCTGCTGGAGGGGAACTTGGGAGGAGCCTTGATAGCCCTGCAGTAGATCGTGACCTTCTGGCGCTCGTTGAAACTACCTGTTATGGCCAGAGTGGCGTTGTCTAGGATGGTGGTATTACCACGACTTTTATATTTCTTCGTTAACCTTCCAGTAGTGATTCCAAACAGCTGGTTTAAGACCCTGGACACACTGTTGAGAGGTCTGGTGTGGGACGGCGGACGGAACAGGGTGTCCCTGTGGACCTTGAGAATGCCATTAATGGGGGGGGCAAGGCCTATTATTTGGCGGCGCAGCTCCAGTGGCTGGCCAGATGGCTAGATGGATGGGGACTAGGGACATTAACGTTGCCGATTCACACTGCTCGGGGAGCTTTACTTGCCAGGATGCTTAATCCCTGTCGAAAAATAAAAAATATGGAAGTACTTCTCAAGGTAGCAATGACGTGCTGGGACAGATGTGTGAAGCGGACCCCAGATGTACCGCTCTACGCGCCAAACCTACCACTCACAGGGGTACCGCAGAAAGGAATGGGCCCTCCTCTCACAAGGAATGTTAAAGGGCTGGGAACAAGCAGGATTTCTATCTGTCAGTGATTGTTACCAGGATGGTGTGCTGCTCCCATTAGATGACTTTTTGGAACACCATGACCTACCACCAGGACAGTTTTTAAAGTATCATAAGGTGATTGGGGCAATTGCTGCTTTATGGGGAGGGCATACAGGAGAGCCTACCACACCCTGCCCTACAGGCAGTGGTGACATTGGGATCTGTGGGACATCTGGTGAAATGGCTATATCTGGCAATAACTGAGATGTCGCAGACACCGTTACTCAAAATACGGGAGAGACGGGAAGGCACACTGGGTATACAGTTGACTGAGAAGGAGTGGGGGAAGGTCCTGGGCAGCCCTAAGAAGGTGTCAAGGAATACAGCCTTTAAACTGGTACAATTCAATATTTTGCACAGGACTTACCTCACACTGCACAAACTGAATGTTGTGCACAGGAGAGATTACCAATCTTGCGCCAGGTGTCGAGCGGTGGACGCCAATTTTGACCATATTGTGTGGTCCTGCTCGGAGCTTCAGCTGTTCTGGACCACGATAGTGGAGACGGTGAATGGGGTTTTGGCTCACAATATGAAATGTTGCCCGGAGACATGCTTATTGGGACTCTTCCCGAGGCCCAAAGCCAAACGGTTGGGACATAGATTTGTAGATCTGGCCTTCCTACTGGCAAAACAGAGAATAGCACCTAGGTGGAGAACAGCAGGGTGCCCATTAATAGTGGATTGGAAAAACAATGTTACCTGTTGGGCTAGAGCAGAGGAGAGGGCGCTAATGCGAAAGGACAAGGTCACGAAAAGGCGTAAACCTTTGCCAGAACTGTGGGCAGAAATACGGAAGGTGTGGGAAGCACGTGAAGCAACTGACTTGGACTCGCAGACAGATAACTCCAAAACGGAAACAACGCGAGAGGCTAGTGACAACTTAGCACAGGTCTAGGCATCGCTGGGTGATCAGGTGACAGAGAGGCCATGTGGATAGGATGGAAACAGGCTTGCTGCGGAGCGGGAGTACCCTTGGTGGCCTCTCTGCCCCCCCTTCAGTCACCGCTGCCTCCCTGGTACCCTTCCCTGCCTCTCCCCCCCCCCTTCCCCGGAGCTATCTGGCCTGCCCAGGTGGCTCGCCCCCATGGGTGGGAAAGGTAATAGTGTAATTTACTTTGTGGACAGTGGACCCCTGGTTGACTTAGTTGCATTTAAGTCTGGTTTGCTATCTATTGTTTTATAGGTGCCTTAAGTTTTTGTTATACGGTTTTCTTTTTCTTTTGCTTTGTGTACTTTTGGTTTTTTATAGAGACATACATGACACACAAGAGGCTTGGTTGTGCGATGGTGATAATGCAGACAACGGGCTTAGCAACTCCCCGCAGGGTACTTTGATACATAACATAACATTTTAGCTGACAGACAATAGGTTGTTTCAGAATGAGGAAATGTTAACTGATGTAATTTGAATTCTGGAAGCTGATTACTGAGTGTTTATTAACGAAGATGTTAATAATTGGAACTGAATGTTCCTAAACTAGGAAGTATATACTTGCTTTTGAAAAGGAAATGCATAGACTGTACCGTAATAACTCTTATAAATGCCAATAAAAACGATATTAAAAAAAAAATGAATTAACATTAAAATTAAATAGTAATTTATGTCACTTCCCATTCTTTTCCCCTACAAACTCAACAACCACCAACTAACACCTAAACTATTTCCAGAAACATAAATGTTTAAATATACATTAAACATTACAAATTAAACTAATACATAGAATAGCAAACAGGAAATTAAACAAATTACATAATTAGCAATCAACTAAATATCTAATTTACTATAAGAATTATTTACCAGTAAATTTAAATTAATTATACTTTAATAAACTTTCACCCTATTCCTATACAAATCCAACAGCCTGCTACAAAAATATAAATTATTTAAACAATTATATTAATTAAATATTGCATTAAAATTAACACATTATGCTTAAATACATAAAATAACGATTAAACAAACAATTTACAGAATTAATAATCGGTAATATATTTACATATCATTAAAAAATATTGAATAATATAAAATGTAAATTACTTAATATGTAATTAACTTTCCACCTTATACCCCTAAATACCTAACAACCCAATAGTACATTACAAGTTACTAGTTTAGCATTAAAAATAAAGCTTTGAAAATTACAAACTAGATCTAAAAAAGTTAACAATTTTACTAACAAAACTAACGCCAAAAATGAATATATTAAATAAAATACAAAAAAACAACATTTACTACACTATATTAAAAGTAACAATAATAAATCCACCAATATTATTAAAAACGATATAGAGCAAAAAGAAAAACAAATATTCTTCCCTTCAATATTGTGTTTCACAATGTATTGGTAATCACGGTATTTTTGCCACGATATTCATGTTGGATGATATTTTGCAAGTGATTTTTGGTCCCAGCACCTCAGATTCTTTGCCTGGAAGCTGAGGTTTGTATTTTTGAGGTCATGACATATCCCAGAAACATCACCTCTTGTGAGGGAACCAGAAGAAAGTTCTCTTGATAGCGAAACCCAATCCCCTAAACAGCTAAACCGTCATCTGAAGGTGATCTAGCAGCCACATCAAAAATTGATCGATAAAAAGTATAATAGGATAGGAAGATAGTAGGGCATTTATTTTAGCTGGTCCTGAAAACATGCTAAGTGACCTTCAAAGGCAGATGAATGTGAAACATGTGGACCAGTTGTGGATTAGAGAACAACTAATGCTTAATTGGTCCCTTTGTTTTTAACCTTGTCATAAAACACTACATGATTTAATATAGATTAAGTTTAGTGTATTTTATGTGCACTTTTTCCATATTTCCACAAAAAACACTATCTTTTTTGCAGCACTCACACTGGGCATAAAAAAGATCTCCACCAAAGTGCCCCGACCAGAGGAGCTCACTGGGCATTGCACTGCCCGCCTATCATGGAGCAGAGCCTGATCATGAAGCATACCACCTAAATGGGTGAGGGCTCTTGCATCCAGAAATCTAAAACCCTTTGCATCAGTGGAAGAAGACACAAAATAATTAATTAATTTCACTCACTCAATGTAGGAGTGGAAAATCTCAGAACGTCACTTTTTTGGTTATAGCATACATGCCAACCCTCTCAATTCAGACGGGAGACCACCGATTTCAAGCCTGGTCTTGTGTTACTCCGAGTATGTGCTGCCAGTAAACTTGCTCCTGCAGGCCAGTGCTCAACACTTGCATCACACTCTCTCTGCCTCCTATAGCTCTTTCTTTGTGCTTCTGGCATGTACGAAATGAAACATACATTTGCGTTTCTCATATCCGATCCTGCAGCAGCACACTTGCAAGTCTCATACATGACAGTAACCCGATCCAAGCCCCAATAGAAGTCAACGGGGGAGATACATTCTCCCTTTTTTTTTTTTAATCTCCCACTTTTCTCTTCTAAAATGTTGGCATGTATGTTATAGGAATGCGTCCAAAGTAATGCAAAATCTTGGTATCACACAGGTACAGACCCACACTCAATTCTGGTGCACTGTCGGAGTCTGTTGATTCCTGGGTGCTTCACGCCTATCATCCGCAAGCAGCAGGAAGTGTGTGTGGTTCCTGTTACACGCTCCTGCAAGGCTCCCACAGCTTTTGCTCACCCTCTGCTAGTCGGTGGGCCAAACCAGGGCCGGCGCTTAGCATGGGCAGTGTGGACAGCTGCCCAGGGCCTCTCACTCAATGGTTCTCTTGTACCCCTGCCAATCCAACTGTAAGAAAAGTGTTTCCTTGCAATTGGACCCATGGGAGGGGGCACTCTGCCATGGGCCTATCAGGGATGGTGGGGGGAGGCCCAGGGGAGGAGGACACTTTCCCTTGTACCATTTGCAAGGAAACGCATTTTGCAGGTCTGTTCTGTAATTTAGTCTCCTGCCTGGGTGCTCATTCAGAGACACTGTAGGACGCCCATTGTCAGCACTTTAGCGCCCCCATGGTTTTAACTCTCAGCCCCCAAGCAATTCTCACACATTCAGCCTGATATGAGCTGTAAAAGGTGCTTGTAGGTGGCTGAGAGGAGGAGCTGCGGCCCAGGAAGAGTCTCCACAAAGCAGCTTCCCTAGCCCTGAAGGTGTCACATATGTAAATTTGAGGAGCCTCGCACATTTCCTTTCTGCCTGTGGCCCCGAAAATCCTAGAACTGGCCATGGGCAAAACAATGTAGCACACACAGGTGCCGATTAGGATCCTGGAAAAAATTTCCCCGTACGACTCGTATCCGGTCTTTTTACCGTACGAATCGTACAAGTGCCGTACAAACTGCTAAGTAAGATTCGCATGGGAAAAACTCCATACGAGTCGCATTGGGAATAATTCCCCACACGTCCTCGGGTCGGAAAATGTGTCCGACACTTTCCCGGACGATTTACCGTACAAACGTGAAAAGTGAAGTCCGACTGCGCAAGTACGATCCATCCCGTGCGTCCGATGTCACAACCGGATGGAAAAAACACCGTCCGCACCGAACTCCCATTGCAACCATGGAGACATGTGCCCACATACGCGCCGAACCCCCCCCAGCCCCCGTGAGTACGCGCCGAACCCCCCCCAGCCCCCGTGAGTACGCGCCGTACCCCCCCAGCCCCCGTGAGTACGTGCCATACCCCCCCAGCCCCCGTGAGTACGTGCCGTACCCCCCCAGCCCCCGTGAGTACGTGCCGTACACCCCCAGCCCCCGTGAGTACGCGCCGTACCCTCCCCGCCCCTGTGAGTACGTGTCGAACCCCCCCGTGTATGTACACCCGTGTACGTGTCGAACCCCCCGTGTATGTACACCCGTGTACGTGTCAAACCCCCCGTGTATGTACACCCGCGTACGTTCGAGTCGTACCCCCACCCGTGTATGTACACCCATGTACGTTCGAGTCGTACCCCCACCCGTATATGTACACCCGTGTACGTGTCGAACCCCCCGTGCATGTACACCCGTGTACGTGTCGAACCCCCGTGTATGTACACCCGCGTACGTTCGAGTCGTACCCCCACCCGTGTATGTACGGTGCGTACCCCCAGCGCGTACGACACGTACACGGGGGGGTTCGACACGTACACGGGTGTACATACACGGGGGGTTCGACACGTACACGGGTGTACATACACGGGGGTTCAACACGTACACGGGTGTACATACACGGGGGTTCGACACGTACACGGGTGTACATACACGGGGGGTTCTACACGTACACGGGTGTACATACACGGGGGTTCGACACGTACACGGGTGTACATGCACGGGGGTTCGACACGTACACGGGTGTACATACACGGGGGGTTCGACACGTTCACGGGTGTACATACACGGGGGTCCGACACGTACACGGGTGTACATACACGGGGGGTTCTACACGTACACGGGTGTACATACACGGGGGTTCTACACATACACGGGTGTACATGCACGGAGGGGTTCGACACGTACTCACGGGGGCTGGGGGGGGTACGGCGCATACTCACGGGGGCTGGGGGGGGTACGGCGCATACTCACGGGGGCTGGGGGGGTACGGCGCGTACTCACAGGGGCTGGGGGGGGGTACGGCGCGTACCGGGCCCCCTATTCTGGTCGTTTCGCGGCGTACTTCGCTTTTCCGGCACTTTTTGGGTGCCGTGAAAATATTGCCGTCCGGACTGCTGTCGGTTCGAATTGTACTTCCTGGGTCGTGAAACGCTGCCTGACAGCGTCCCGACGTCACGTCGGCGCATTCCCGGATCACATTGGTATGTATAATTTCGTCGGACAGTGTTTTTTACGATTCGTACGGAAATGGTGTTTCCGTGCGAATCGTACTTCCATGTTTGTAAAGTTTTACAACCGGGTACGAGTCGGACGGAGAAAACGCTCCGACCGACGGTTCGTACCCGGTTTTTCCAGGATCGTAATCGGCACCACAGTGTAGCACCGGCGTCACCACTACATTGAGGTCTGGTTGCGCACTGGCAGCCTGGAAGATGGGCCCAGCTACCTCCTGTAATAACAAGCATTGGCAAAGCCAATAGGACTGACCTATGCCAGAGCTTTTAGATTTGACTATGTCTTTTAGCCATGTTGTACAGCAATGCCTGTTTTTGGTGAATCTGAGTTGATTTAAGGTGGAGTCTTCGTTACTGAAACCTAATGATGGAAGAAACCTGGTGCATCTCTTAAAAGCTCTTCTAGACCTTCCCTTTCAACCTTTTCATAATTTGTTTGCTTCCTGTACAGAAAAAAATGACCTCTCGAGGCTCGATTGACATGGTAATAGCCCATATTATTTTATTTCCTGCAGGAAAAGGATTCAGTAGGTTGGATTTCCCCAAGAGGCGCAATTCAATCTGCTACAATAGTTGCATCTTTTCGACCGTGCACCGGTTTCTTTTTTGGGTTAAAATTACGCTTAGTCGCTCAGGAAGGGCACATAGCGCAGTTTACAGGTCCATCAATATTTGGGAGCCCGGCAAGAAGCGCAGACGACAGCAGCGGGGGCGGCCTAGATAAAAGGCGCGGTTTCACCGCGCGCCATAAACAAGTTTAAGGATTGAGGAAACGCCAGCATGTGACCGACAGAGTGAAGGCACCACACAAAATGTCGACTAACGCAGCGAGGCAAGGAGACATTGTAAGGCAATTAGGCATTTCTGTCCTTACAAAGCAGTAATTAAAGGGAGCAGCGCGCCTGAAAGGACCTGGGTGCAATTAGAATGTAAGCGTTCCAAATAAGGCGCAGGGGGCATCCGAAGCTGGTCTTCTGACCGAGAGGCGAACAAAGGCCCTGCCAGGCCCATTTACATTTGTATTCCAAAAACATATTCACTGCAGATATTTTAGGCTTGATCAGATTGGGTAATCCTCTACAGTCACCATGTCCTTTTAACGCGCCTTTGCACTCCCAGGAAACAAAAAACAATTATTTGATGCACTTAGGAGCACTTAATATTTTAACTTAAAAATTGTAGTATCTTTAGCGTGGAATACGCTTTAGCTAAAAGCAAAAGCACAGATGAACACTGGCCTATGGGTGAAAAGTACCTTCCAGCAGAATTCTGAAATATTTGAGCACTTGATTATTCTTGCTGCTGTGTATGTGATGAAGAGCGCAGTCTGCAGCAGAAAAGTGTCGCATATATGTATTTATTTGAAGTCACTTAAGACGAAGCAAATGACCTTGCTGAAAACGCACTTGCGACGCAAAGACTCCCTAATGACCGAGATATAATGACTCCCAATGTAACTCCTGCCATGTGACAGTAGAGTACCATTCATTCATATAGTAAACTCTAATGAATGAAAATAGGTATGAAGAAAGCCCGTGCATTGTTTAAATGTTCCCTAGATACTGAGCTCATGAATACATGTTATTTATCTAACTCTGAATTTGGGGCTACCCATTTTATCACATGATACGAAGTACACTTGCAAAATGTGTTCTTTATGGCACACTGGCTTTTATTTGGAAGAAAATTAAATTGACAATAACAAATGTTCAACTATTCTATGTTCCCACATTTCTCAGGATAAAAGGAGTGCCCCATTGGTAGGGGTGTGGCCATTTTCTGCTTTGAACATTTTTCACTTTGAAAATTGACCCATTTTGGTGCTGTGCATGGCCACGTATCTGGATCCCGGCTCAGCCGCCACGCAGGAAAACCTACTAAACCCAGACATTGATGTAAATTGCACATCCAGTGGAGTCCAGGGTGTGTGCCTTGTGTGGATTTCTATCCATATTCTTACCCAGAATACACTGTGAACCTCAAGATCAATAGGTGTGCGCAACTAGCATAATTTGCTGGAGTGTAATTTCACAAAATTACTGAAAAAGTATGCAAAATTATGCGTAAAATGCATCTTGCACTCAAAGAATTACTTGAGCAGTCCATTCAGGCAAAAATTCAACTTGGAGTTGATTTCCGGTCACGTATGTGTTGAAAACACTGTGGCTTGCACTCCAATTTGTAGTTTTGTACTCAAAAACTACTTGAACAGCATGCTTGGTTAAAAAATCTACTTGAAATGTTTGTTGACCGACCACGTTGAAGGAACTGTTGCTTGTTTTCAAATCACTGCAGCTTTTGTTTGGATTTGTAGTTTTAGGCAAAAAAATTACCTGAATGGTCTGCTCAGGCATAAAATCTACCTGAAATGTCGTTCTCTTTCAGAAATTACCGAACTGCACTTCTTGCTGTAAAATGATATGGCATAATGGTGCAATCACGACAATTTCACATAAATTTCAATATGCATCATCGCCAAAACTACGCCAATCATGCCGGCATAGCAAAACTTTCACAGAGGCCAAGTAACATCATGCATTTTCATTACAGTTCTGGGAGGAAAAGTTCCAGAATCGACAGGGAGCCACACAATTCCTACCATGTTGGGTAGCCACGCTGCTCCCGATTAAAAGGGTACCCCACTTTTGTAGCTGAGCCTATCACTTGCAACAGATACATGAAAACTGTGACCATATGTAATCAATGTAAAGACATTTCTGAAATTGCGCCAAAGTAGATGACCTGAAGTGTTCGGCTGTCGCGCGAACAGAGGATCAGGAGATGCACTGGTGAAAGGTCCTCTTCATGGAGGAACAGCTCTCAACCTACAAACAAAGCAGATGAACCTGGAAGGTAGGCAAAACAACATCTGCATTCGAGCGGTCCCTAGAGGCGCATAAGGAGAGGTCATCATGACCTTCACCAAAGAACTACTCCATGCGATCAGGGGGAACCTAGATTGAACACACAGGACTGCATCCATCACAGCTGGCGCAAATGGTCTCAATGACATCCTTACTCAAGAAGCTATTATAGAAATGACTGGAGGAAAAGCAGGTATTATTTTCCGAGGCTCTGCTGTCTAGCTCTTATAAGACTTATCACACATCACTCTAAAGAGGCGTATGGATTTCTGTCCAACAACTGACTTGCTGCAGGAACATGGCATTAAATATCAGTAGGGTTATCCCTTTGGTTTGACCTTTCAATGTAATGAAAAACAAAAGCTACTATGTTCTCTCACAGAGGCAAAAAGGAATGGGATACTTCACCCACCCAAGAACATAGGCACAGGGAAGTATGCCTGATTGGCAAACTATATGCTGGCACCAGTGATCACGTAGATTGTATTGATCCCTCAATGAGTCCAAAGCGGACATAACCAAGCATCTTCAAAACATAAAAGATGAGGACGTTGGACCAGTCACTACTTGGACAGAAGAACAATCAACCCCACAACAATAAACTCGAAGAGCCACTGTTTACCTCAAGATGGGTTTTTATGAGGCACTAGAATGAGTGAGGGAAGCAATACTGACTACCAACACTACAGTGGAAACACGTGCCCAGGACTTCTTGTCACAGTACTCCACTGTAGGAGTACCAGCTTATAATCATCTCTGCATAATGTATCCTTATGCTTTGAAGGTCACACCTCTGGTTCAGATAAATGTTTGATATTTTCCCACTGGTACTGGATAGGGTTGTTTGGTTTGGCTCAGTTGTCCTAATAGTTTCTTTCCCCACCCCTGTTACACCAATGCTAACTGCTTCTGAGAGAGAGAGGGAGAGAGAGAGAAGATCCTAAAGGGACTCAGATATCCCCAGAAGGGGGTGCCTCAAATATAATTCGAGATAATGAAACACATCCTCTCCTCACCTGATGGGAGACTCCTATAGTTCTAAACTACCCTCTCTCAATGTTCGAAGGCTCAATTCCCCTAACCAATGTAGACCGGACTGATGATACCTCTTCCAGCAGGACCCAGATATCATTTTCCAACGGGAAACCCACCTATGTCAAGCTGAACAGACATTTATGCAGTACCCTCAATACCCACACCAATACTGGACCTCCTGTATCACTGTAATAGAAGGAGTTCCTATTTGAGGAGAGCTTAGTAGGAGAGCTACTTAAGTGACAAATTGGTGAAAAACCTGTGAAGATAACTAGGGAGAAGGAGGGGTTTGTACCAAAAGTAGAAAATTCAGAAAGGCTCGTTATAGTGCACTATGCTCTACATCTGGTGTCATTACACTACGTCCCAAACTCAGCACACCTATATATGATCCCTTCTAAAAGAGCAAATTAGTGATTTCCACCTGAACATACTAGAGTTGCTATTTTAGGAGGGATTTTCATCTTACATGGAAGGAGATTTTACTCTAGCATGGGATCCTTGTATGGACAGAAATACAAACAAATGTCAGGTGGTGGGAGCTCTGTCAGCTCTTCTTAGAAGAAAGATAACTGAGCTAGGACTAGTCGATGCTTTGCACTATTTTCATCTGGATCTCAGAGACTTTTTTTTACTTTTCACATGTCCATGCTACCTATTCTCACACTGATTATCTCCTCATCACTCACTCTCTCCAAGCAGCAGTGGATTTGGAGGACTTATCCGATATATCTATCTTGGATCGTGCCCCTATTGAGTTGTGTTCAAGAGGCCGTACACTGCACCTAGTGGAGCTGCCGACGTGGAGACTTAATCCACTGCTCATTAGAGACCCAGAGAACAGGGCAACCATCCAAGATGCTCTAACAAAGTATTTCTCTCTGAGTGCACTCCCTGCCACACATCCTATGGGATGGCTTCAAAGCCACAATCAGAGGAACTATGACCACCATAGCAATAGCTAGAGCAAGGGAAATAGTCCTGGTTGAAGAGAAATTAACTACTGAAATCCATGTCCTCGAACAAATAGATAAACACGGTTGAAACACACTCAAAGAAAATTTCCTATTTTGAGGAAAATTACTCACCTCTAGGACTACCAAGGCAGAAATCTCATTGCTTTCACTAAAAGTGCGATTCTATGATGGGGGGGGGGGGGGGCATGGGTGGATACTCTTCTAATATGTAAAGATTATAGGGCCAGATGTACAACACATTTTACGGGCCGTTTGTGACCAGTAAAATGCATTTTTCTATGTACAAACCCTATTTTGTGAGTTGGTAACCTACTAATGACTCACAAAATAGGGTTTGTGAGTGGCTATTAGAAAGAGGCGTGCCATGACCGGAATACGGTAGAAAAACAATCGCAGTTTACCGCCTACTAGATGTTAAGCCAGTCACAAACGGGTACGGGTCCCTATGGGACCCCCTCCCCTTTGTGAGACTGGCTGGGAAAATGTTTTTTAGGAGCAGGTAGTGGTCCCACGGACCACTGCCTACTCTTAAAAAATGAAACAGTAACGTTTCATTTTTTTGTTGAAACATCCAATTTTCCTTTAAGGAAAACAGGCTGCATTTCAAAAAATACAAGTTGCTTTATTTAAAAGACATTGTGGTCTGATGTCTCCATGAGGCCACCATCCCTGTGTTATTGCCTATTTTTAATGGGTCGCAAATTGCGACCTGCCTCATAAATATTGACGAGGCTGGTTAAATGCGACCCCATTGGGAGTCGCTAATGTGTCTGAGACACATTATTACATTTGATTTTGCAAGTTTCTAATAGTGATTCGCAAAAACTTGCAATTATTGACTCGCAAAATTAGATGTTCATAGATCTGGCCCATAGAGTGAAGATAGCGAAGCCACACATTGCTCATGTCAAGCTTAGGATGATGCCTTGGCTGTTAGTGAAAAAAAAAAAAACAGCTTTACACACATTCTATCAAGCTGTGTATGCTCAAGGCATTGAGAAGCCCTCACATATCCATTCTTACCTAGAGACTGGTGACTGGACCGCTATTTCACCATACCAAGGGAACCTAGTTGAGGCTCCCATTGAATATATCGAACTACGTAAGGCCCTCCTCCTGCTAGTACCTTTTTAAAGAACATTTCTGCCCTTACCCCAGGAGCACCTAATAACACTTTTTAATTCTTTCACACAAGATGGAAGTCTTAATACCTGATAACCTTTTAAGGCTAGTTGTCTCACTACACTCATCCACTTGCTGTAGAGTACATATGTGGGGAGATAAGGGTTTAACCCGAATAATAGCCACACCATACTGCCTAAAACAGGGCTGTCTTTTAGCACCTCTTTGATTTTCCCTTTTTATAAGTGGCCTCCCTGATTGCTTTTTAAAAATAAATCATTTTCCTCCAAAAGTAGCAACTAGTAACATGCATATTTTAATGTGTGCCTATGATGTGGTCAGATTTGAAGCTACCCCAATTGGTCTACAACGAAACCTAAATGCATAATCTAGCTATTCCGAGGATTTTTTCTTTTTTAAAGCAAACATTCTTAAAAACAAAGGTAGTACCTCTTAGAGGTAAAAAACATTTTACTCATTTCGACTAGACACTCGGTGGGAGGCCATTAGAGGTAGTTAAAGAATATACCTATCTGGGGAGAATCTTCTCACAAACCCTACAGGATTCCTCCCATTTTCAACATATAGGCCTTAAGGCGTATGCTCACATTAGCGTGCTGGAGAGAATATATTCTTCCTCTGGTCATAGGCATTCTTACTCCCTAATAGAGGTCTACCGCATGAAAATACCTCCTATCCTATCCGTGCTCTCCAATACATTACAATTAACAAATGGCAAGCGACAAATACCAGAGAAGGGAACCTGGTTCGAAAAATGATAAAGGTTAACCAAGCAGTCCCAGTTTAAGCATTGCACCTCGAGTTGTCCATAGTTAGCTCCTTCGCCAGAGCTATAGCAAATATAATAAGATGGGCGAATAATTTATTACACACTGAAGCAGGATCCTTAAGAGGCTTACTAAAACTTGAAACATTTAAAAACAAACCGGTGCAATATACCTTTAATAAGAATCTTAATACAGCACTAGATAGTTATTTTTGAAAAACCTGACCACGAAAATAAGTTATGAGCTTGATGTAAAGAACTGTATTCAGTTATCACAACATACACTCTATGCAGTTACTGTAGAATACAAGATTCAGCAAAGATACTTGCGATTCACATTAGTACACAGTGTTCGATGCTGCGCTTGGGAATTTTACCATTAAAAGCTTTTACAAAAAAATGGAATAATTCAGATAGTACAACAGGCTTATGTGATCTTTGTAATGGAGGTGTGCAAGATATATCTCATGTTCTATATGCTTGCCCAAACAAAACTTTGGTAGAGGCGAGATGTCGCTTTTTAAAACCCATATGTCTTAGATATAATATATCTACTGTAAAAGGCTTAATAAGCTTTTAAGATTTCCACCCAATGAATTTGTCCGCCATAATTTGTTTAAATTTCTTAAATATATTTTATTTAAATTATATTGTGATCGGTTTTATAATGAAAATCTAAAATGTACTTTTATCTTCTTTGTTGATCTCAGTAGAGGTCTAAATCAAATACAAATTATTGAGTATTATTGAATTATTACAAGTTTCATTTCCACGATGTGCAATGCCAAAATCACACTCATCCCCACACAGGGGAAAGATTCAACTGACTGCACTTCGTACTGCCCAATAGTGCTTTTAAATACTGACTCTAAACTGCACACCTAAATATTAGCACAATGCCTTACCCCTCGTATGTGGCCTTATAAAGCCAGACCACATGGGTTTTATCTGACAAGGCCAAGGGGCAAATAACATTAGGCACATTGCACACCTGATTGAAAAGCAACATACACACCAAATCCAGGCCCTGATCTTGCCACATGGCGTAGAGAAAGTGTTTCATCTGGTGAGATGGCCTTTCACTGGGCAGTCCTACACAATATACAACTAGAACCGAAGATGATAAGCAGGATTATGACAATGCACTTTTCTCCGACTGCAACTATTAAAATAAACGGACGAACCACTAAACCACTAAACTGATTGCGATTGTGAGAGGCACGAGGTAGGGCTGCTCACTCACACCTCTTTTGTTTGCCCTTGTGGTGGTGCCTTTAGCAATATAGATTAGATAATCAAGCTTAGTAACTGCGATGGCTTTTGGGGGACAAACCCATAAAATTGATCTGGTGATAACTTACTGCTCACACTCACAGACCCAGTGGAATCACGTCTGACTCTGACTGAAGCCCTAGAATCATTTCAATTGGTCACTGCCTTTAAAATGAACGTGGAAAAGTTATACATGCTTAATTTGACCGTCCCCGACACTACCTCCTACGTACAAGCATTGGCCCAGCTTAAATGGACCTTACAGTCTATCTGATACTTGGGCCTTAAATTCACACGGTACTAAAGCTAATTGTCCGGTGTACTGCGAATACATCCTTGAAGACATCAAAAGATGGCATTGCTTATACACCTCATGGCTTGGGTGTATCATTGAGATTACAATGAACATCCTCCCAGAATCCTCTTTTTAGGTCTCGCTGAGCCCAGCGCATGCGCTGGCTCGAAGAGACATTTTGTATGTGGGCTACCAAAAGTGCTACCAGGCCAGCCTAGAGCTACAGTGCATGTGAGCGGGCGCGCGCGCCGCGCTTACTTTCACTTTCGCCGCACGGCCGCTTTGATCGCGATCACTTTCACTTTCGCGGCCGTATGGCCGCTTTGCTGCGCAGACCCTGCCTCCTCTGCCGGCACACCCACTGTTTTCATTGAATCACTTCATTGAGTCGCGTTTGTGACTTCAGCACTGTAATGGCACCAGTACCGGGACATTTGGTGAGTTTTATTTTGTTTTGCTTGCCTTCATCTTTACTTTCATTGATAGGAGCAGTTCAACTGTCACTGTGCCACTTCAAATCTGTTGCGTGAGCCGGATAAGCCGCGTGAAGCTTACCTGCTCTACGACGTTCGCGTGCAGGATCTGCATGTCTCTCTTGATGTCTCAGCAGTTCTGCACCAATAGTGCTGCTCATGGATGTTTTTCGAGCACTAACGTGCCTCGAGCCACCCGGCAGGCATTTTTTAGCGTGCCACCATCTTGGGGTTGTAGCAAGCAGGCAGGCTTGAAATTTACCGAGCAATGTCTGCCAACCACGTTCTTGGATTGGCAATAAAGTTAATTAAAAGTTGAAGATTTCTGGGAATGTCGCTCTGTCATGATCTACTTCTCCTGTTCGTGGATAATGTTCTGGAGCACCGGAAAACAGCAGGTACTCTTTCTTCTTGGCTTGCACATCTTATTACACTGTGCACAGTTGTGGTGCAGCCTTTTAGTTATTCCGTTCACACAGACGTTGCAGCTTCTTATTATTGCCAGTCTTCGATAATGGCTGTCGGGAGGAAACCTCTTTCGAGCTGAGGAACATTGCGGTGTGAGGTTCGGTTGAACTTCATCACTTCTTGCGCGTCAGTGGTGTCTGTGGACTTGCTTTGTTAACAGTGTAGTTTCCTAAATTACTGATGCACATTTTATCAATTTCGAGGACATAAGAGAGAATCTGAGCAAACCCACTCGTAGTAATGTTGCATACATGTGTTAGTGTCAACCTGTTGTGGTTGTGCAACTCGGGTGAGAGCTCACTCACCGGTGATGCATACAGTTTAAAAGTATTTACAACAGTCATGGAATTGGTGTTTGCTTGACCTAAGGTTTATTAATCATAGATGTTTAGGTCTCGCTGAGCCCAGCGCATGCGCTGGCTCGAAGAGACATTTTGTATGTGGGCTACCAAAAGTGCTACCAGGACAGCCTAGAGCTACAGTGCATGTGCGCGGGCGCGCGCGCCGCGCTTACTTTCACTTTCGCCGCACGGCCGCTTTGATCGCAATCGCGATCACTTTCACTTTCGCGGCCGTACGGCCGCTTTGCTGCGCAGACCCAGCCTCCTCTGCCGGCACACCCACTGTTTTCATTGAATCACTTGTGTTTATTCGATCGGTCACGCCTCCCTTACACAGCAGACTGTTTTCTGACATTAATATTTCCACACTTCTTTCTTTCTTATCCATTCTCTTGAATTGCTTTGTGTACATAATGGGTTCCCAATGAGCTACCTTTAGTCCACCATGAAGGTCACGTGATCCTGCCAGTGCTTCTGCTGGCTATCTTTGTGACGCACTAGGAAGTAAGGCATGAAGAGAAACCACCTGTGGATAAGGTGCTGCTTTATCACATGGCAAGACCTTTCCACAGAGATCCTGAACACGATTATGAAAGTGCAGCTTCGCGAGCTCCTTTCTGTGCCTTGGAAATTTCCACGTGTTTCAAGCAGTGAAAAGTGTTGCTAATACTAGTTGACATTACTCCAGTGTTTATGAGGAACATAATTATAGAGAAGTTTTAGTTTGACGTCAATAAAACTACGCTGCTCTGCATTGTTTTGAAATATAATCTGTGCTGAAGACGTTCCTCATCCACCTAGGCCTGTAAACAAACCACAGGTTGATAAACCTTCCCCCTCCACGGGCGCGGGCCTTGTCAGCACGAGCTGCGCGAAGTCTAAGGCCGAGGATAATAAAGCCGGTGGGATCGCGGGGATTGGGTCACGTGATGTTTTCATGCTCCAGTGTCCAGGCTCAGATCAGTGGATTTTCCATTGTGTAAGCCTTTTCTCCAGTTCTCTTGTCTACAGCAATGAATCTTCCAAGGTGAAGTGCAAGAACTTTTTTTTAAACATTTTAATTTGTCAGCAAAATAACTTGGAAAAGGCTCACAGAAAAGGATCATTTTGAGAGCCGTGTTAGTGAAAACTCATGAAAACTACATCCCAGCAGTCACAATGTTATCCTGCAATCAATAACCTACTTTCCCCATTTGTTTTGCTGTAGGGCCATGTGTAAGCCTCTGCTTCCCGTGTCTGTGGCCTACTGAGTGCATTGCGGTTAATCTGGAAACATACGAGCATCATAGAAGGCTAACTATCAATAACTGTGTCAGTTTACACTAGATTGCCTATGATGTCACTTGGAATTCTCAGGTGAACCTGCCCTGTTTCAATAGCAAACAATGTAACATTTCATGCTGCGTAGGCCTGTTCAGAGCCACCCTCGTAACCCGAGCACATTAAACAACTGGACTACGTGAGAGGAGTCACGTGGGAGCCACACAAAGAGACCCTTCTCACTTACTCTCATCTCTTTCAGACTCGTGGCTTGATTGAGATATGGCCAGCAGCCCGCTCCATTTATAGATTTTTTAAGCTTAACTCTTCAATGTCACACTGCTAGCAAGTGATGGACATTGAGGTGCAACATAATCAAGCTTTCCCTAATCTGCGTTCCTTCACGAAGATGTGGGTGACATTCAGTCAGGCAAAATCTATAAACACATAAACGTACGCAAATGTATATAAAATCCACGGAGTTCTGCTCATCATGTGGCTCCGGCACCGGGGAATTGGTCGCTTCCTGTTCCCGAAATTAACCGCCACCTAGAATTCCTCCCCTGCTCCCAGATGTATCCCATGTCAGCCTTCACCGTGGAGCCCTTGGGTAAGTAGTCCACTGCTTTTGGAAGAGCACAGGCCACTCTAGTGCATCTTTTACAGAGGCAGTGTGTGACTACAGCAGTTCGTCAGAGAAGTAGTCTAGTTCACACGGAAGTTGAGTGTGTCACTGTCAGGGAGCACTCTCCGCAGCAAAGCTTCCTGAGCGTCACCCCAGTGCCACTTGGTTGCCAAAGCACATAGCCGCCAAGATTTCAGTCTGCTTATGTGTGATTTTTCCTTTTTTTACAACACTTTTGTGTGTGACAGTTCAGAGCTTTATGTGTCACTTGATTAGGGTGATCAGATGTTGAGAAACAAGTACTGGGACAGGTCAGTTATATAAGCAGGAGTAAAGCCTCTAGTCTCACTGTTGCATCTCATTTCTGAGAAGTGCAGTACTTTCTAATTAACAGTATTATGTTTTTCTTGAGAAGTGCAGATACTCTCCCTCTCAAAATAAACAAGAATTTGCAATGCAATAGGTCTCGCATTTATACGGGTTTGAGCTATTGACATTGCAAATAACAATGTCTTTTATTTTTGTTTTCGTTATTAAAACATAAATATGAAAACAAAACTAAAAGCCATTGTCATTGACAATGCCAATACCTCAAACACACGTAAATGCGAGACCTATTGCATTGCAAATGCTTGTTTTAGTTCCTCCTGAAACCTATTCCATTAGAAGATATTACTCTTCTGCCTCGGGGCATGATGGCCGCTGACCGGCTGTAGCGAGTAGTCGCAGCGAAATCCTCTCCCCCTCCCCCCCCCCATGCAGAAAAAGATTTAAATGGGGAGATGAAATACTGCATTACCCTTACCTCCTGGAACGGTTGATCGGCCGGGTGAGTGACCGCAATTCACGGCGGTGCTGGAGGCGGGATCTGACAGCATCCGTGAGGTTAGTGACTCTGGAAATTAGCTGTGCAGTCCACCTCCTCTATCGGTGTGTGATCGCCAGTAGCAGGATGGCCCCAAGAGTGAATAAACACCAGAAAGATGCGAAGGATGTGAAGAAGGATCCTGCCGCCCCAGCATCTCTGGCCACGGCTGTGCGAGGCCCAGTGCAGTCCCATTGAGCACTATTGAAGAAAACAGGAGAAAGCGGCGGCACCGGCGGTAATTGCAGCAACGTTGTGAGTCAGAAGGCTTGTAATGAAGGGGGCAGAAGGCTCGGAAAAGCAACCTCCGGCAGCCTACCCTGATGGAATCTTTTTTGGTAGTGACACCGGCGGACTCGGCAAGAGCTGGATCAGGGGAACAGATGGAGAATCTGCGGGGGAAACAGGTACTACACTGTACTGCGAACAATGAGTTGACTGTAAGTGATGTGTGCCTCAATATGGAAGTGGCTGGGGGAGTAAAGATAAAAGCGGTGATCAGGTGTCGATCCCCCTTACAGAGCCCCTCTTCCTCAGGGAAAATAGTGGAGCAAAGACAGGGACCTTGCCACACTAAAACAATAGCTGGCTCGCCACAAGGGGATTGCTTTTTTTCTCTCAACGATGATTCAGACTCGTCACTTTCTAGTGATGGTAAATTTTCTGATGGCTCGGACTCAGCGGAGACCTCTTCAGTGCAAAGAGCACCAGCTGTTTCAAGGGCTGCCTTTCATAAAAGTAGGTCAAAATCTAGATCTACAGTGAGCCCTTCCAGAAAGGACACAGCAACGGCTCAAAAGCTTACGTGGGATTACTCAGCTACCACTCAGCTTTATCAGGACGATGGGGCAATGTCTGAACATGGTGGGCACACTAGCCCGATCGGCACAGCTCAGACTCCCTCAATGGATTTAGTATACATCATGCTAAAACAGATGCAGGGGGAGGCCAGGCTGGAGAGCCGAAGGGCGAAACAAACAACCAAGAAACTTCAGGGCTCACTAAGGAAGGTAAATAAATGATATGAGGACATGCCAGACAGGGTTACCCATGTAGAGGAGAGAACTGGCAGACTCAAGGATGAGGTCAATAAATGGCAGGCCTTCAAGGAGACGCAGGAGAAGCTGACGGAGGACTTACAATGGAAGCTCGAAGATTTCGAGAATCGACAGAGAAGGAACAACATCAGACTCTTGGGATTGGCAGAAAACATTGAGGGAGGAGACGTAATGGCGTTTGTAGTAACCCTGTTGAAGGAGGCATTGCCTGACATGGCATCATGGAACTAGGAGACTGAGGTGCAGAGGGCACATCGGTTCCCACTGGCTCAAAAGAGAGGGCATGTTGCGGGTCAAGGTGAAGGGCTCAGGGCTATCTCAGTGTATATCGGCAATTTTCTTCTCAGGCAGGCAATTATTGACAAAGCAAGACCAGACGCTAGGCGACCATTTGAGGGCAATACATTCTTCACCTGTCCAGATTTCTGCCATGCCACTGTCGAAATGAGGTGGAGCCTTAGACAGCTGATAACTCCTTTTCAGGGGTTGGGATGTGAGGCCTATCTACTGTACCCTGCCCGGCTCAAAATAATCTTCAAGGGCTAAGTCCGTACGTTCTTTTCAGAGATGAAGGCACAAGCATATATGACTGAACTGCAAGAGAAGAAGGGGAAAGGTGGAGGGGTTTGATAGTTTTGATGCTGTGTACGCTGTGTGCGATGTGATTTGTGCAAGGAAATTACTGCTTTAGTATGCTCTACCATTCATAGATGCATTTGTGATTTAATGATTATATAACTGTTTGACTGTTGGATGAATAGCTTGTAAGGGATGTTTTCAGGGGGAGCAAGGGGAGCAGGGGGTGCGACTCAGCTCTGGGCTTCAGCTACCTCACATAGGTCATTTCTGACCTATTTGCCTGTGAGGGGGGAGGGGGAGGCTTGGGGGAGGGTCTGAGGGCTGGGGGGTGGTGGGGGGTAGGGAGGGAAGGAGAAGGTTACAGCACGACATCTGAGACACATGGGGAGACACACGGGTTGTAATGAAGCAACAGAAAATAAAGAAAGAGAAAGCTTAAGAATAAAGATAAAAAAGCTGAAAATAAATTTAAAGGATAATTGGGATGGACAGATGCTTGATGTTCATTAATGAGTCTACGAATCGCCTCAGTCAATGTTTGTGGATTGAATGATCAGGTTAAAAGACAACGGGATGCAGCAATCTTGAGAACAATGCGCCTGGATCTCTTATGCCTCCAAGCAGGGCCGGACTGGGAACCAAAACCGGCCCTGACAAAGTGCTCGGCCGGCCCCCCCCACCCCCCAGGGCTTGGGGGTACGGCCGAGCTCTTTGCCAGGGCCAGTTTTCGGCCGATTTTGTTACAGGGCCGATTTTGCAGCCATGCTGCAAAAACGACCCTGTAACAAAAACGGCCCCAAGGGCCCAAAACCGTCCCCAACCAGCCCGGCCCTGCCTGTAAGAGACGCAAATAGAGGGTACAAGAGGTAGCTTAATGGAACAGCTAGGTTTCCATTTGATTGCGACTACTAAACAGGGGGCTAAAACTAGAGGGGTCGCCATACTCTCCTGACGGGGCGATATATCAGCCAAAAGGAAGTTGGAAGATCAGTGGGGTAGATGGGTTTTGGTGGAGTGCACAATAAGGGGTGAGACGTTTACTATCTGTTCAGTGTATGGCTCGACCGAGGACAACCCTGATATTTTTGAATTTTTAGATTTGGAATTAGCCTCCTGGCCTACACCAGTCATTATGTGTGGACATTTTACTATACATGGGATGGGGGGACTCTGGACGGAGACTGGGGACCGGTATGTGGGTCGGAAGAAAAGGACTTTTTGAGCAATCTCTAATTTAGTCTGGAACAACTCGCTGGCGGATGTGTGGGCACAATTGAAGCCCGATGATCCAGGCAGCACATATTTTTCGGCTCCTCACAGAGTGGTTTTTAGACTTGATTATTTTTTTGTATCTAATTCATTAGTATCTAGGTGTTGGATTGAGAAGCTTCCCCGCATCATCTCTGATCACAATCCTATAGTGTTAACAGTTGATATTGCAAGGGGAGGAAGACCTGAGCGGGTATGGATTTTTGAGAGGGCTGCTGAAAGGTCTGGAATATTTACAACATATGAAGGAATGGATAGTGGGTTTCTGGGACTTTAATAGAGGAAGTACCAGTTCAGGGGTATTCTGGGATGCATTTAAAGCTGGGATACGAGGGGAGACGCTGAGCTGTAGTTTGCATAGACAGAAACGAGAGGTAATGGTAGAGAAGAAGTTATGTCAGGTAATAATTGATACAGAGGAGGAGCTGAATGCTGCAATTACATTGGGCGTATCGTTGGACGATATTTTGCTTAAACTGTTCTTGGTTAAATCTGAAGCTCAAGAGGCTATAGCCACAAAGGAAGCTGCGACTTTCCTGGCAAGAAAGGAGCAATGTTATGAGCTTAGCGAACGAGTTGGGCATACATTAGCGGTGCGCTTGAGACAGAAAACAGCAACCGGGGAGATTAAGGAGATATCGGATGGAAATGGGAATATAGTTGACGAATCAGAAGGGATCCGAGAGATATTTAGACAATTCTACGGCAAATTATATAATGAAGAACAGGCAAAAGATCCTCTGGAAATCCCAAAGTATCTTAATGAAACTCTAATACAGTCAATTACTGATGAAGATACTGAGGCACTGGAAACCCCATTGACGGCTGAAGAGATTTATGCTGCCTTGGGCTGCCTCCCATCGGGCAAGGCAGCTGGACCTGATCAGATCCCTCTAGAATTTTATAAAGTTTTTTTGGAGGTAATCGGACTCGACTTAGTTGAAACAATACATCAGGCCCAGTCGGGTAGCTCCGTTCCAGGTTCATGGGCAGGGGCAGATATAGTAATCTTCCTGAAAAAAGGGAAACCACCTCAAGAACCAGGGTAATAAAGGCCAATAACTTTAATGAATTGTGACGCCAACATTTTTTCTAAAACTATGGCAACCAGGCTCAGCAAAATCATAGGTAAGATGGTTAATTCCAGCCAGCACAGCTTCATCCCAGGGAGAGGAACAATGCAGCAGGTTCGCAGGGTTGTAACTCTTTTTGATGCTACTGAAGTCTCAGGAGAACCTAAGGCGGTCATGTTAATGGATGCTGAAAAAGCATTTGATGGGGTCTCCTGGGACTATCTCTGGGCAGCTATGAAGTGGTTTGGCATTGGGGTGGCTATGTCAAAGCAATTCAGGCTTTGTATAAAGATCCTACAGCCCGGCTTAGAGTAAATGGAGGATATACGGCACCTTTAACAATCAAGCGTGGACCACTCCAGGGATGCCCATGCTCGCCATTGCTTTTTGCGATATATATATTGATCCCCAAATTCAGAAGCTGGTGGCAAACTGCAGCATTGTTCCTATAAGATTTCATGGCCTAGAATATAAAACCTTGGCATATGCAGACGACATCGCACTGGTAACTCCATACTCAGAAAACGCCCTAGCCGCAATCGAGCTGGAAGCTCAAACCTTTGGCTTTGTATCAGGGTATGCCTTAAACAGGTCTAAGACTCAGATAGTCAAAAATGCGGGGGCTGTGTGTGAAGATATACGTGTTCCTGACTCAGCTGTCTATCTAGGGATTGATATATCCACAGATCTGGGAAAGACTGTAGACAGAAACATTGAGCCAATAATATCTAAAGCTAAAAAGGATTTTGATAGAATGCACAATCTACACCTTTCGCTAGTTGGGCGGTGCAATGTGGTGAAAATGGTTTTTCTACCAAAAATCTTGTATCGTTTTAGGGCTATTCCACTTGAATTTGAGAAAAAATGGTTTTTAGCATTGGAGCACATAGTCAATAGGTTTATTTGGGCACATGGGAAAACTAGGAGGGCACTACGTTTTATGTCTTTGCTAAGGGCAAGGGGAGGATGGGCTGTTCCCGATTTCAGAATGTATTATTGGGCGGCAGCCTTTCATTATATGAGCGGGCTGATTGGGGGAGACACATCTAATCCACGGGTTAAGACTGGATCAATTGACATGTACTCAATCTTGGTCGGAGAAGATGCGGAGAGCTGCCTTTTGAAGTTTACTAAGCCTAGCTATTTTAAAAGAACTAGGTTTAAAACCCTGATGGCTGCATATAAGATCTGGACAGCATTTCGCAAAATAACTGGTCTTGGCAGACTAAATGGCTATACTCAGCTATTTAGGAACACCACTTTTCCTGGGGAAATCTTTTCAGACTCTACAATGGCAGAATGGGAAATGTGTGGGATCCGGAGACTGAGTGATCTAATGGGGCGACATGGAATTCGGCAGATTATGTACATACAGAATAGTTATGGTATTAATAAAAGATTTTTTTTTAAGTATCTTCAAATTCATAGTTTTCTAGGTGGGAAAAAGGGGGGGCCCTGTGGATTTGGGCAAAATAAAATTATGGATGTTATTAGAGGAGGGGAAGACTGCACCATTCAGAGAATATATGCTGAGCTCTCTCTACTGAAAAATGATGACCTTAAAAAAACCGAGAAGAAATGGGTAGATAAACTTGGCATAGATCACGATGGCTTTAGAGACTCATTAGAATTAGGCCAAATCGTTTTATGCTCTTCAGGGCTTCAAGCTCAACAGTATAAAACAATCTTTCCTTGTATTATAATTCTGCAAGGATTGCGCACGGGTGTCATGGTTGTGCCCGAGTTAGCGCTGCAGTTAAGGGGGAGGAGGAGTTAGAGTTATCGCTCGCATAAAACGCGACACGTCGGGAATACAGACGCTTTGCGTTCTAGTTGCTGGTTTCCTGCTGTAGCACTTCCGGGTCACTCCTATCGCTTCCGGGTCCTGGGCTCCAGCGTTGCCGTGTCGCGTCCATGGATCCTGAGGGGAGATCTCCAGGAATTCTTCTGGATCCCAGTGGAGTTGTCGTGGTGTTGGACGTGTGCCGGACCTGCCCTGTCTCTACTTCTCCTTCCCTTGTCTCCCCTCTTCCCCCTATTCACTGGTACTGCTTTGACCTTGTTGGGTGGGCTAGTGGTAGAGGAAAGTTGGGATTTATTCATCTGGCTCCTGTTTCCTGTCCCCTCGGAGACCTCAGGTGAGCCTGACAATGGGGGGGCAGACGGGAACTAGATGCCCTCGGTGCCACAGTGTGGACGCTGAAATAATACATATGTTTGCGTCATTCCCCCAACTGCAAGCTCTGAAGAAAGTGATTGAATTGTTTTTGGATAGAACATTATAAATTAAAGTCTGTCTTACTCCCTATATAATTTTGTTGGGATAAATAGTGAGGACAGGCAAGATCTATTGCAATGCTTTCTCTTCTGGCTATGTCTGTACTTCACATTTGTATTGCTACAGCTTGGTTGGATAAAGCAGCTCCAATGTTCCAACAATGGCTTGCCAGGTTGTTATCTAGCTACAATCTCGAGAAGGGGATTTATGAGAGAAAGGGGAAAAGGGGAGGCTGCTTGGCAAACGTATCTGGGGACCCATTTATTGATGGAAGGAAAATCAGCAATAATGATTGTCTTAGTGGGCCACTTGGGCCAGTTCGCCGCTTCCTTTCTTCAAGTGTTCTTTCTGAAGAGGTATTTGAATAAGGAGGATAAATTATGCAATACCAATGTTTTAAGTTGAAAATGCTATCTGGGTTTATTGCTGTTATTTTTGTTTCTTCTTTTTGTTCTTTTGATTTGTGTCTCTCTTTACTATTTTCTGTATTGTGAAGTATGTATATAGCTCAGATGATTTCTGTATGTTTTTTTGTTTGTTAAGAAGTTGTGCTAAAAATACATAAAAAACTAAAATTTAAAAAAGAAGATATTACTCTTCTGCAACATGACATGCGTTCAATCATATGGGGGGTGTAAAAAGTCAAGCATTTCCAACAAACTTGCAACCAAGAGACTAAGTCTGGTAAGCCTGCTCAAATCAACTGTAATATTATTGAGAAGTGGTCTTAAGATATCTTTGGCAATGGGAGTTCACAGAAAGTGAAAAACACTGGTCCCTTATGGATCAATGGATTACTGTCTTCCTCTATGGGACCCGGCTTGGCTGCTGCAATGTCACCACCCAAAAAGTGCATATATGGCCTTTCCCACCAGAACTGTCCTAGAAATCTGAGACGAGTGGCCAATAAACGGGGTCTCAACCACATTCCCCTTCCTTAATACCCCCATTGCTCAGGACCCTGATTACGCTCCTACACTCTCATGAGGGCCATTTCTGGAGTGGCAAAGGGGTGAATTTAGGATACTAGGCGGCCTGTTTCAGACAGGATGGGTCAAATCTTCTGCATAATGGAAGACAGAATACAATATTTTGGAAACATCATGCTACAATACAGCCAAATGCGACATTGGGCACTTAAGAATGTCTGACAGCCACACGACTCCTCACACAATTTGAAAAACAAATCATTTCCTTCAAGTGCATGAAAGGCCTTATCTCTTACACAGCGCTATACAAGCCTTCAAACTGCAATTACAAATATCCTTACCAAACACATTGATAAACTGACCTAGGGACGCCTATGTCTCGAAAACAGTGAGAAGACATGTGGCGCAACATCCCTCAGAAATATAGAAGCATTCCCCATAGAGAGCCGGCTCAGAATGGGCCAATGGTATCTCACCCCGGTACACCTAAGTAGAATGTTTCCCTCAATTTCCACAATCTGTTGGGGTTGTAAGCAATTGATGGGGCATTTCTTGGATATATGGTAGTCCTGTGTGGTTATTCAATCTTCTGGAAACACATTCAAGGGCACATTAATGGGACCTTAGGATAGCCCATCCTTGCAGAACCCTCCACTCGACTTTTGAAGCTCAGACTGAATAGTTTGAAGGGCGTGGCACACGCAGACTCGTATGCCATATGAGGGGAGCACCCAAACAGCTTATAGCACTGTTTTGAAAAAACAGACAGAGGCTCCAGCTATTTCCCTGTGGTTTAATCGGCTATGGCATATATTTGCCATGGAGCAGATTTCACATAAACTTGTATTCACTGGGGAGAAATTCTTGGCTATTTCGACAACCCCTTATTGTTTATATGTTGCACCTGCTATTTTTCAGCTTTACCTCCACTAAATTAGGAGCTCTCTAGTTATTTGAGTGAATTCTGAAAGGCAAGGAATGGTGGTCGACAAGACTGAGGTCAGGAGGCAATGGTATGACTTTATCATGAGGCAATTGGACTCCTCTTGGGCTGACCCATTCCTGATGAAGTGTGTGAAATTGTCACAAGAGAACTTAACGTGCCAAATTCAGACACTCAACTTACTTGCCAAGGAGTTAGGTATAGGGGTAAAAGATACTACGGACTGGTTTATTTTTTATGCTTTTTTCAGGTCACTTCAATAGTGTTAGAAAGCAACTATACATATAATGTCAACATTAGTCAGGCTTCAACATATGTCCTTATTACTTCAATGAAGAAGCAGCATAATGTAAAGTGAAATTCACATATCAGTGTTGATAAACATTTTCTACAAAAATATTTGAAGTAAAAAAATGGCATACACCTGATAGGTGCATTCAATTTGCTTGTAAGTCCCTAGTATATGGTACTGTCTGTACTAAGAGACTGCACATTAAATGTTATTAGTGGGCTGCAGCACTCATTGTGCCATCCACTGCAGCAGCACTGTAAAACAGCTTGCAACTTGCCCTGCCGACAACCACTTTTTCTCCATAACAGTTTCTAAGTTAGAAGGTAAACTTTCCACTGGTATGAATCTGGTGTCTGTATCCAACCTGCACTCTATTGTCATCAGCATTATTTAGGTCCCAGTCTTACGCAACCATGTAGATACCTGTGGTTGGCGAGTTATGCTTTTTGGTGACAAACAAAAAAAAGGGTTAGATTGTCCCGACCACCGAAGCTACAATCACAGGGTGGTATCTACCATCGAGTATATGTACCTTTCAATTCAGGGTACAGCAGGTCCACATATTCTAGACATAGGAGACCATAGACATTACTGAAATAATTGCTTATGATAGATCCGGGCTTCAAATCCAGACGTTTTTTATCTGTGTGTATTCATGATACCATTCTTTAATCAAATCTGCAGTATACTGTTTAATTCTACCCGGAGCTTCCCACAAGGACATCATCTGTAGCTCCTTTAAAAACTTTTGTACATGGGGTGACCATATATAGCCACAGCGAGTGCAGCTGGCTGTAACGTCTTCTTGGGTTTCTCCATAAACTGTGGGCTTAGGATTTCTTACCAATCTAACCCAATAGAGAATTGGATGATTTTTTATATAGGGGTAAGCTCTGCATACAATGCTGCAAGAGGGGTACCTGGCCCAAGCCCCAGCAAAATTCGGAGGAATATATTCCCAGCTACTTGAAGTGGGCGAACGTTCACAAACCCCCATAGTTCTGCACCATACAGTGCGGCTGCCACTGCCCTTCGCTTATATATTTGCAAAATAACACTGATATTTCTGGCACCAGCCTTATGCCTAAACTTTAGAACTGCTCCAGCCAATTGTCTCTAAACTAGCATAGCCTTCTGAATTTGACTGCCCCATTACAAATTCTCAGAGAATCAGATTCCCAAATAGTCAAACTGCTTAACTGTTTCCAGGGGTATACTTTCAACTGAAGAAGGCTTGCGCTTAAAACAGGGGGATAGCTTCAATGCCATACTCTTTGTTTTTCTGCCATGAATGGTCTATGGCTTCTTGTCGCAATACTCCACAAAGTGTGTTAGTAACCTATGGGCGGCGTTTTCTGTTTGGTACATTCCATGCGCTTATAATCACATTGGCACCTTCTTCCTGGCTATAGTGGGGATATCTATGGGTTCTTCCATCAACCTTTTTTGACCGTGAAAGGTACACTGCACTCTCTACCCGGCCCATACAGTACTTTGGCCGTGTTACTAGTATGTAAGGCCTGTATTGCCATTACTAATGAGGGGTAAACTCCCAGTCTACAAAGGATCTCCACAGCTTTTCTCTGATGACTAAAACAAAAGCTGCTGTCAGGTCCACAAATATTAGGTACAGCAATGACTTCCTCACCACTGTAAACTTATAGGAGATTATATATAACCAGAGAGCCCGGTCAATGGTCCCAAAGCAGGGTCTAAATCCAGCTTGCAATTCCATCATAACATTGTGGGCATTGATCCACCCCTGGAAGTGGTTAGGCAGGACTTTCCCAAAAATGTTCCCTGCACCATCCAGAAGCAAGATCGGACAACAATTGGGTGGGCTAGATCAATTAGCTTTCCTATAGATCGGCACGATAATAGCCGAGTGAAATGAAAGAGGTACAGTGTTACCAGCAAGCGCTGAATTAAACACTCTAGTAAGAATGCTGGCCCACAGATGCAGCTCTTCCCGATATATGTCAATAGGCACCATATGTTATATGCTATATGTGGATTTATAACGCGCTCCGATAGTCAAGACTGTCCTGGCGCGGGGCCTGGGGCTTTATGTTTCTTTGCATCAGTCAAGGCTTTCATCATGTCTGGTACTAAGATATCAATTACACAGGGCCCAGAGCACATGTTCTCTCGGGCTTTCAGGGGGACTGTGGGGCTAGCACTGAATAAATTACTAACATGGCTAATCCAAACAGGTGGCCCGATATGAAATTCTATAGCGTTTACTGACCCCATCTTCACCCATGATACCAATTCCCAGCTTATTCTTGAGTTTTTTTCCTGTGCAACAGTTTTTTGGTTCTCAGAAGTCATTTGTAATCATCCCTATACTCTCTGAATAACAATTTGCTATGTGGGCTATAGTGTCGTCATGCTAGGATGGATGAAAGAAGTACCAAGTAACCAATATGATCCTTTTCCCACCATCCAACAGGGCAGTTGTGGGACCAATGGGCTTAGACCACAAGGCCTTCAGCTCCTTTGTCACCCCATTGTAGGCTACTAGGATTGCACCTTTGTCCCCATAAGGGGTGTTCAAAATTGCAGAACCATACTTAATCAATATACTCTCTAGCAATTGTAGTTTTTGTAAATATTTCTCCCTGCTGCATCTTCTCCTCTTTCTGCTATTAGATGCCACAATCATATGATTATAACTCCTTTCCACTGAGCTATTTTCATCTGCTCCCTTCCATAGGCATAATTCCAAGCAAAGTACTACAGGGTCATGATCACTCGCCTCTCTTCTGACAACTGTCATATCGTACATGCATTCCCAACCCTCTATATTAATTAGGATATAGTCAATTATTGATGAATTTCTCCCATTATTAAAAGTTGCCCTCGCACTGCTATCTGAGGGGGTACGACCATTAATAAAGTGCAGATGGTAGTTTATCAGAAGCTCAGAGAATGCACCTCCCTTCTTGGTGGATTTAGAATTGCACATAGCTGACTCAGGAATACCTAAACTATGGTCTTCCAATATGACTTCATCGTTGATGATAGCATCTGATGGTTGTGTGTTAAATTCTTCACAAATCAACAACATATACTTCGCCCCTTTACCCTCCCGAATTAACCTGCGAATAGCCTCATCCTCCCTAATACTATCAACTCAAGTTATAAAATTCCTCCAGATCACCTGTACGTCTGGGGACCACCCTAGTGGAATAAAAACATTCACAATGTCAATCACCCCACCTTCTGGGCCCGTAAGCCAAATTCTTATATGTTGAATGTTAGAGGACAGTTTAGCTGCCCCAAGCTGCTCTAGCCTACAATCCAGCTTACACGACACCCAAACAGTGAGCCCTGCCGTGGGCCGCCCCCTCCTAAGGCGGAGAGCCTGACTGCTGCTATCTAAAAACCCATTAACGCTAATTCCCTCAAGGAACCATGTTTCTTGGAAGAAGCATATGTAATACTTCACAACAAACTTCAACCAGTCCTCAGCCTCTACTTTGCTACCCAAGCCTGCTATGCTCCAAGATAGTACGTACAAATAGTCATTACTAAACTTGTTCATAATACTGGCCCTATATTGCCCTGTAGGACACAAAGTAGCAGACTCGAGGGACAGGCCCTTCCATACTCAATCAGAGTCACATCTCGCATAATTTCAAGATTTAGTTGCCAGCGCTGCAGCTATCCATGTCCAATCACTGGGACCAGCCACAGTTACTTTGTTCCCAGGATTTAAGAGCCTAATTGACCTGGAATTGTTACAAGCAGTGATGCGCAGATTCTCATAGGCTGCACTATTGATGTGGGTTGCTATTTAAATACCCTCACAGATGGTTTATCATTGAGGGGTCACTCGGCTTCAGAGAGGGGAATTTTGTGGGCAATGTTGCCCTGATGGCGAGATGGCTTCCCAGTCTAAGCTTGAGCAGTGTAGAACATCCACCCCCATGATGCAAAAAGCATCTATGTAGCTGAAAATCAATCTAGCAATACTGGGGAGTGCAAGTTCGACCCTGGAAGAGTAGTCCCACTTAGACCTGGCCCGGGTAGCCAATTAATCAATTTCACTGTCTTCATGTCGCTTGACAGGACCATTCTTAGTTCTGTAATAGGATAGAACAGGGCTATTATTCTTGCTCTATTTAGGAATGCTGTTTAGCTAATGTCTGGGAAGAGGTCGATAAATTCCATTCATTATTTTCTCTGATAGCTTTAGTGGCTCTAGCTGCAGAGGAATTATTTTTCCCTTCAGTTGGACCTCCCTTGTTTCCTCCAGGCCTTGCATAGATCGGGGCGAGGGGGTTAAGGCTGGACGCTGGCTTTGCATCCCCTGTGTAGCCAACTCCAGGAATACCCAGCTGATTGGCATCAAACTTTGCACTGGGGTTCCAGGGCTTATTACCCTACACTGTTGGGGCACTTCAACAGCTCCTTTTGGAGACCATCATCTCCATTTAAATTTATGTTCCCTTTTGTATGGAGCAGATGGTTTTTTGCTTGTAGCATAATGGTTGGTTCTTGTCCATTATCATTCTGTGTAGCCTTATCTACATACAGGGCGGTAATTTTAATAGGTATCATGTGCTCCTCCAGAGGGTCATGTAGTTGGTTCTTGAGTAGTCAGACTGTTGGTTGTGTTTGTACTAACCAGGCTCTCGCTTGGGGCCTGGACTATCTGCACCCCTTATGTTTTGGAAAAAAACACTTTAATAAGTAGACAGGGAAGGCAAGATCAGTCCTTTTCTTTATTTTGGATTTACCCTTTCTTCCCCACTCTGTGCCGGTTTCGTAGTGGGGCTCAGGTTTGTATTGATCAAAATGTGTGGACTGTGGCTTTCTGGGATATGTGACACTTGGTGGGAGCACCCACTGCAGTTCTTCTTGGTAGTCTTGCTATCCTCCACAAAAGGAGTGGAGGTGAATTCTCACCTTTGGCTCCTAAGAGGATTAATAAGACCATTAGGGGTAATACAGATTTTTGTTTCCTCTTTTGATTTAAATATCAAAAGTACACGCTGCTTGGTTATGTTTTTACATGTTGGGCTACTTTCAGCCATACTTCCATGTTGAGCCATGGAGATTGCTTTTTGGTCTATCAAATTTTCAATCACACATGGGTAGTCCGGCTGTGATGCTTCTTCATGGATATTACCTGGCTATTGGGTGTTCAAATTTCCTGTCACATATGAAAAGTCCGTCTGTGAGGAGGCTTCATCGTGTTTCCTACCAACAGGCATGATGGCATGAAGAACCAGGCTTAATAAGGTTTATTTGGTAACTTTTGTGGGTCGCTGTGACAAGGTTTGTGGTTAGTATTTAAGATGAGTTCTCACCCCCCTCAACCAATACTCCCTCTTCACACAGATACCATTTTTGGTAGGAGAAGTCTGAGAATGCTAGGAGGTAGGATTCTTTTAAAAATTATTTCCTGGCTTCAAGTGGGCTTTTGGCCTGTCTGGGGAGGTGCGAATACCTAGTGTCTGGTCGGTGGGTACCTGCTTGGGGATTGTCTTCTGACGGCGATTGCCCAGAAGGGGTACCGCTGGAAAGAGGCTGAGCTGCTCTATGTGCTCAGGATATGAGGAAAGCTTGTCTCTTGCGTGCAGACGTCATTAAAAAAAAAAAAATCCCAAAAGATTTTCCACTGAATTGTGATGACGAACCCACAACACCCACCACACTGCGTAGGTACAGTGGTGAATGTGAACGGTTCTTCCACCACAGTTAAGAGGGTAATGTACTGACCTTGAAAGGATGAATGATTGGGTAAGCTCTGTTTGGATTCATGCCAGTGACCTGCACGTTTCTGGACAGGTGCTCAGCCCATTGAGCTATCTTACCTGTGTACCTGCATTAAGGTTTGCTCTGGTCAGCATACCACTGCCTGTCTGAAAGGGGACATTATTAATTGCGGACAGTGCTGGATAGAGAAAAGATTTACTGGGATGGAGTTACAAGTGGCAGGATAATAAAAGAGTACACTTATATATTTACTTTTTAAAGTTTTGTGGAAAGAAGTTGGCAAAAAGTACAAATAGGGGTGGGTATCCGTTCTGGCATTGGTTCCAAAAATGCTGCATTTCGAAATCTGGTGCAGTGGATTTTGTGCGCCCATCAATTTTTAGGGATAATGCTGGTAGCATAACTTGGTGGTTAATGCACTTCCTGGAGAGATCTTTGTTTTGTCTTATGACATTTTTGGAAACACGAAATAGAAAACAAGCGCTAAGAACGAGTTGTCCATAAGGTTACTCGGAACCCTGAGGTGAGAAATAGCCCTTTTCTTGACAGCTACCCAACTACAATTGTATAATGTGAAAATGTTTCGAACCTGTTCACTATTGTGGACAGACTTTTTCAAATGTGCTATTCTAAACATAGTATAAACACAGCCTGGAGTAGGCAGAGTCCGCCTCTAAAACGGAGCATTGTTATCTCACAGAAGTAGAGTTTCTCGCACCTGCGACATAAACTACGGTAAATAAGATACTCCTATTTCAGACAGTTGATGGATGTGCCATCCAGATATATTAGATCAGCCCTTTGTAATGGTAGCTGAGCTCCAGTCCAAGAGGATGCGAGGAAGCAATAGGAAGATTTAAAAAAGACCAAAACACCCCTGACAGCCCAGGTCACGTTCATGGGACTGCATGTGTGTAAAATGTGTCACTACAAGCACCCTGATAGGACCATCCCCCTAATGGGGCGTGTCGGGAGACGAATGTAAAATGCGGCAACCCCATCTGGCAACTGGCAAGGAATGCTTACCCAATGTGTGTTCTTGCAGACTGGAGTCTGAACGGAGGCGCAACAGCTTTCAGTGCAGCCTGGATGTTTACCTTGCAAAGGTGCTAATCAGGAGGGGCTGGGCGGCAGATGGGGAGCAGGTCCTGTGTTTGTGGCATGAGCTAAGCTGTAGCTAGCAATTAGCGTCAAAAGCTGAGTTCAGAAGGATTGTGCACGTCATCGAGTGGAGATTTTTACAGAGTAATGTACCCGCTGCAGAAGGTAAAGATATTTAATGCCTAGCTAATTTTGTGATAAATGACTGCTCTCCTTGGTTACATAATTGTAAGTGAGGGACTTTAACAAGGGGTCCGTGTTTGCATATATTGGTGTATTCAATAATGTAGCTGAGATAACATTAAAAACTGAAATGATTGTCAAGCGGTATGAACGCTATATAAATAATCCAAATATATAACAAGTAAGAAGTGATGCACCATTCATTATATAGAGCTTCTTGCAAAATGTGTGCCCACTTCTCTGTATCTAACTCCAAAGTTCCAAGCAATACCTTCCATGAACTGGAGAGCTGTGTGGGTTCCAGCGGTGAAGGAAAGCTGCCTTAGCTCTAAAGCAAACAAGGACAATCCTGATAAGCCAACAGATCTGGCGATGGCTGCCAGCCTTTAGAATATGTCAAAGCTTGTTGTCATCGTTTTTCTAAAACGTTATTGTTGGGGAAGCTACTAGAGCCTCATTAATCTAAAACAATGTTAAAGACAAAAAGTGTTTTGGTCTCAAAAAGCACACATTCCCGTAGTAGTCCGAGGCACAGAAGGGAACAACTTTAGCCCATATGTACGAACACGTTTTCCCATAGACACAGAATGGGTAAAACCCTTTGATACATAAGGCCCTTTGTGTTTGGAGCTGCTCGCTTTGGAGCCGGTCCTAGGAAGCTTGTTTCCGGTCCAGGGAAGGCATGGCTTGGCAGTTCGGGCTGGACTGTTCCCATGAGGCACAGGGTCAGCCTGATTTGCATATGGCCATGTCTGAACTGGGGTGGCAGAGTGGGCTAAAGAACGGTGATGGATCAAACCCAGACCTGTTGACTGGGTGTGAGTGTTTGATTCGTTCTGATGCTCCATCCATCACCACCCCCTTTTGTACCACAGCACCATGGAGACAAGGGGGCAGAGATGAATATAAGGGAGACAGCAGGAAAACACACTCTTGTAGAGTGTTTAAAAAGGTAGCGTGACAGGTATATCAAGAGTATGTGTATATATATATATAAACACACACACACATATATATGTATGTATTTGCCAAGGCTGTGTACATTTATTAAAATCTGTATGAATTTAAAAGAAATTCTGAATTACAATGTAATAAGGGTCTAATATGAGTAGTAGAGTTGATTGCAAGGGACAATATGTAGGTTGTCTGCCAACATCTAAAAAATAATGCTGTTGAAATTTACTGTGACACAGAATACTTTTCATGAGCACATAATGTATTGCACTATAGACTTTGACATTATTGCTATGTGCGAAATTTGGACCTGAGCTTGGTTGAATGAGTTGTTTTCTGTTTATAAATTGTATGTGAGTTCTGAGGAAACAGCAGCATGACGCAAAACGCATGATGGATTCATTTTAATTACTTTGGCTTCTTTACTGATTACTCGGCTCTTTTGGTAATGTGTTCTCTGGGATTGGATTTCCAACTAGTATTCTTTGCAAGTCTACAAATTAAATTGGAGATGAGACAAAAGTGAGCATGAAGAAACACTTTAAGGATAGCTACATAAAACGGGCGGAGTTGCAAATGAAATATTTAAGATTATTTCTTGAGGTTAAAGTAGGAATCGTCCTTAAAGAAATAAATATAAATTTTTAAGGAAATGTTTTTAAATGGTGCTTCATTAAGAACTACAATCTATTTTTGTTATTTAAAACGTAATATTATGTAGTAATGTGCTTCATGTGAAATGCTCCCCTCGAATGGTGGTGTACATAATGAAAGCCAAATAGGTTACTAGGCTTAGTTGGTTTGAACAAGCGCCGGGCCAGAGTACCTTGATACTTTTCACTCACAACGGGAAGGTAAAGCTCACACAAGCTATCGAGTAAGTAGCAAGCAAATGACAGTGGCAATAAGACGAACCAGAGGTAAACAACTGTGAGACTCTAAGCCCACGTAAGGTAACAAAATGTCTTGCAACAGACAGTGCATGTCCTCTCTTAGGCGAGACTTAAAAATGGGCCACTACAGCCCAATTCCTTTGTCCAACTTTGCTCCAAATCAAGGACGTTATTATTTGTAGAGCAGGCTGCAGCACATAATTGTATGGTTGCTGGGCTTATTGATTTGACCTGCTCCTTTTTGAATTGAAGGGGTTCATTTGCTGTAGTCTGAACACCCAGTGCCCCATTCTCCAACTTTGCTCTACATCAAGTACCATATTATTTGCTGAACACCACATAGCTGTACAGTCTCTGGGTTTATTTATTTGACCAGTGTTACCGCTCCCTTTTGTAAATAATGGTTCTATTTGCTGCTATAGTTGACTGTGAGTGTTTAGGCGATCGACTGAATTGTAAATGACCATTGATTTTAGTTCTTTTAAGGGGTTGAAAGTAATCTCAGTGCCCTCCACATTTCTCATATGTTTTTCATTTGTATGACTCTCAATAATAAATGTGGTTTTATATGTGTCTGTCTCCACCATCACCCAAACCTTCTCATTCTGCCGTGACATACTGAGGAAGCAGTGGCCAAAGCAGGACTGTGGAACAGGGGCTGCTCCTACAAACCCCACCGGACGCAACAAGCAGCCACCTCTCGCGTTTCCCACTTTGCGGGAAACGCTCGCACTGGGACCAGCGAGTAGTCTTTCAACACCTGACTACATCTCCCATAAGGCAGTGGGGCACCGCGAACATCGCCGACACCGCCCAGAGCAGACCAGGTGATTTAAATCAGCACCGGAGGATCGTTCTTGGGAAACCTTCTTATTCTGCCGTGACATACTGAGGAAGCAGTTGCCAAAGCAGGACTGTGGAACAGGGGCTGCTCCTACAAACCCCACCGGACGCAACAAGCAGCCACCTCTCGCGTTTCCCCCTTCGCGGGAAACGCTCGCACTGGGACCAGCGAGTAGGCTTTCAACACCTGACTACATCTCCCATAAGGCAGTGGGGCACCACGAACATCGCCGACACCGCCCAGAGCAGACCAGGTGATTTAAATCAGCACCGGAGGATCGTTCTTGGGAAACCTTCTCATGCTGCCGTGACATACTGAGGAAGCAGTGGCCAAAGCAGGACTGTGGAACAGGGGCTGCTCCTACAAACCCCACCGGACACAACAAGCAGCCACCTCTCGCGTTTCCCGCTTCGCGGGAAACGCTCGCACTGGGACCAGCGAGTAGTCTTGCAACACCTGACTACATCTCCCATAAGGCAGTGGGGCACCGCGAACATCGCCGACACCGCCCAGAGCAGACCAGGTGATTTAAATCAACACCGGAAACGCGTACCGCGGGACACGCCGGGCTAAGCCCAGGCAAAGGGCGGGCCCTCTTAGGCCCTCAGAGGCCTGAAGAGACTGGACTGGGCCAGATATTAGATATTGGTGTACCACCATTATTCATTTAAAGGGGGTTCCATTGCTATTATTATTGCCATAGCTATTAGTTCAAAAGATCTAAATATCGATTATTTTTTTAAAAATATATTTCGTGTCTTGTTATTTAGATCATATTGATATGACTTCACGCGAAACAAGAAGTAGTAAAGCTGTGGCAGGTAGCTCAAAATTAACAGGAACATTAGATGATTTTATAGTACGCACCAACACATTAATAGACCAGGGTATTGTCCTTATGGAGAGAAGGGTTTCTCAAGATCTCGCTTTAGCTAAAAGGTCCTCTATGGGCCATATTGCTACAGCTCGAACCCCAGTACGAACCCCTGATAACACTTTAAACAATTCTAACACCTCACATATTAATGCGGTGGTCCATAGTACTACCAGTGCACATTCTGATTTTCAAGACTGTAGTGTTCCTGACTCGCAGGGTTTGGTAACCACAGAAAGCACCTTGCCAGCCCCACAGCTCGATAGCCAGACAGATAGTAACAATATCTTACGAAGAGGGAAAACGGGAGGGAGCTATCCCCAAAAAAAGAACAAGCAAGCGATTCTATAAAAAATATCCCGCTATCAAAACCACCAAAGCTGTAAAGATAGGGAAGTGTAATGAAAATAATATAGTCAATGCAAGAGCGACAAGGGAAAGTCAGGGCCATGAATTTGGGAAAGAAGGGGTTGTCCCCGAAATATTACCATTGAATATTATAGATGACAGTCTTATAGACAATTCCCTAGCTGACATTCTATCAGATAATCCATCAGCTGATAGTACAGGTATAAGTATAGGGAATGAAGATCTACTTATACCTTCCTTGACAAAAATACTTAAGACCCTACTCATTCCTATAGAAGCAAGATTAGCTGGGATAGAAAAACAACTTATAGAACTGAAGAAAGAGAAAAAAAATGATTACACTAGCCAGTTAAAAAAGGTAATTCAGGTACCAGCCCCTATTAGTAAAGTACAGACGTCAAAAATACTTGATAATGAAATGGAAAAAGGAAGAAATTCAGCCTCTAAGGTCCCTAAATCTAATTTTACCAATACCGATGTAGGTAAAACCAGCGCAAAGCCTCCTCTGACACATGGAATAGTAGTAAAAGAACTGGCTCTTTGCAGTATACCTACACAAAATGATGACAAAACGCACACAGAAAAGCGCAGGAATATTAATCTACCCCCAGAAGCATGTGATTATGTAGTCATCCTAACTGGGGTTCCGGAATTAGGCCCATCAACTTTAGAACCGTACGGGGCGCTCAAAAACAAAGTGTCGCATTGGCTAAATATTAATCACCCATTACCACCAACAACAAGAAGTAACATCTTAATGGTAGAGAGGGCCCCCTGGGTAGGTTACAATAGAAAAAGAATACAAGGGGACTGCGTGGTCGTATCATTTGAAGACCCTCGGTCAGTAGGACATATTTGCTTGGGAGTGCCTAGAAAAAACGGTTCATCGATTGTGGCAAGACCCCTGGCTTATTTCCATACGGCAACGGAACAGCCTGATAATAGATGGAGCTGGACCAGGGACTCAAATCAAGATAGGGGTGGAACTGGGCGGGAGTTGTATAGGGACTCAAATTCTAATAGTTGGGAAAGGGAGGGGGACGACGGCTGGACTGTAATACATCGTAGGGCCGGGAGGCTTCAATATGACAGTATGCAGTACCGTGGAGAATGGATGGGCCCGCAGTTTGTTCAACCCTTCATCCCCTGTTACAATAGGTTCAGTGGATTGGAGGCCATTGATTGACTCTCAGTACATGGGGAAGAACATAAATTTACATTTTGTCCATCCGTCTCACCGGTCATTCCTGTCGCGTCTGTTACTAGTCCACCCAGGTCATCTGATCAACAAGATGACTTGCCTCGATTGCTATCGATCGGTATACAGGGGGAAAATATTACATCTATAAAAAAACTTAAGTAAGTCCCAGGACCAATACTTGAAGTTGACCGAATAGAGCAACCAGAACTGAACGAACAGAACAGTACCAGGTCAGGAGTACTTAATAGGCCAAGTAAAACCTCATCAGCCGTTAGCTGTAGCTTAAATCAAGGCCCCTCTTTAGCTAAGATCGTGTCATGGAATGTTGCAGGAGTGGGTTCAAAAATAAGTGACCCCGATTGGAACCATTACATGAATTCTTTCGATATTTGTGTTCTACAAGAAACATGGGCTACGAAATCCATGCACAGAGTTGGGTATAGAACTTACCAGTTGGATGCAGTTCCATCAGTAAGAGGCCGTCCCTCAGGAGGGTTAATAATATGGGTTAGTGTGTCTATTAACATAGTCATCCAGCAACTAAGAATTGACTCTTTAGATATACTTGGACTGGAAATGGTTACCGTTGATAAACGGGTGATCCATCTTTTTAACGTATATAATCGACCGTGCCCATCTTACAAGGAGTCACTATGTATTGACAAACTAGAGTCAATACTGGATACTCTGGACCCGGAAACAAGTACGATTATATGTGGGGACATGAACTGCAATTTTGAGCCCATTGTTGGAATGAATAATTTGTATGAGGATGAAGATAATGTTAATGGTATACCATCCTTATCTAGTAATGGGGTGGTTGCTGGTACTACCCTAGCTTTTCAAATCACAAGGGTACTGGCAAGCCATGGACTGAGGGCATGCAATGGGCGTTTTCCATCTGATAGTCCCAAGGCACCCACTTTTTTGAGACGCAATTGTCAAAGTATAATTGACTATGTTATTGTTTACGTGGACCTGTGGCCATATACAAAAGACCTGAAGGTCAATGTAAGATCTGACAGTGATCATCATTCCCTCGAAATTAGTTTTGTAAAGAGCTTAATAATGGGGCTCGAAGCTAAAGAGGGAGGACACCAAGCAGCCCCAGATAATGTCATATTAAGCAACAATCGACGGTCTGTTAACCCCTTCAGCGCGGCGCGGATTTCCGCGCCGCGCTGAAGATTCCGTGCGCGGGCGGGGCCATGACGGAGCGGTTCCGTCATGCGCACAGCGCAACCGACGCACGTGACGGAACCGCTCCGTCACAAGCGTCGAACGGGTTAAATGGGCATATATCCTGGAAAAAGAAGAGTTAGTGGCAAATATTTATGGCTGCCTTACCAATATATTTGATACCTATAATCCCTTTAAAAGCGAACCTGGTCAATTTCTTAAACTACATAAAGAGTTCTTTAAAGAATTATTAGAACTTATGACTAAAAAATCAAAACAAGGGACGGGTGCTGTGAATTTACAGCCTATAGGTAAATTATGGTTTAATAAAGAATGCCGAATAGCAAAATCAGCTCTGATTGATTCGGTTAAAACCAAAAACCCACTGGCAGTTAAGGAAAGTAGGAAACTATACAATAAGGTGCTGGCCAACGCAAAGTATTTATGGGACGAGCAAATATGGTCCTGTATGCTGATGGCAGCTAAAATGAAGGACCAAAAGTTATTTTGGGAAACAGTGGCCAAGGGTAACAAAAGGGAGAAGGGCTCAAGAGAGGTTTTTCTTGATGAGGCAACTTGGATAGACCATTTCACGAATTTGTATGCCGCTCAAGGGGCTGAAAGTGCAGTGCAGGAAGAGTATGCTTTGTCGCCTTTAGAGGCCGAACCCACACATATAGCTTTTGACTTACAGGAAACAGAATTAGCTATTAATTCAGTCAAATACGGGAAAGCTCCAGGGCTGGACAAAGTACCAGGCGACCTATTCAAGCATGAATTGGACGTCTGGGTACCATACCTTAATCATTTGTGCAATACTGTTGCGGCTGGGGAAGCAATTCCGGACACATGGAACGGAGCGGAAATTATTACTGTTTTTAAAAAGGGCGATAGAAGCAATCCTGCTAACTACCGCCCTATAAGCCTTTTAGACATAACCCAAAAAATCTATGCTAGGCATATATTAAATCGTATTAATACATGGTTGGAAGATGAATTAATTTTAACGAAATATCAAGCCGGGTTCAGAGATAACTTTTTTTAAAACTATGTCCTAGCGGTTAGTGATTTAATAATATTTTTAATAGCTTTTAAATTGTATTTATTATTAATTGTGTTATTAACTGTTGTATAATTTTCGCCCAGGTAAATTGTGTTTGTTAAAGAATTTTGTAACTAGATATCGTGTACTCGGACGCAATGGATATATACAAATAGGTTAGCTTAATTGATCCTGTTATTCTTTTTGTGTTAGGAAATGTTAAATTGTAAGAGAAATGAATGTTTTTTTATTGTATCTTTTATGATGCTAATGCGTCGAAATAAAGATTTAAATGAAATGATACTCACATAGGGATTTTACATATAAAAGAGATCCTGCTGTGCTCATGAGTTGCAGCCCACACCACAGCAGGTTGTTGTGGTGTGAGGACGAACCCTATGATGAAGAATGCTACCTAAGGGTGGATGAGGGTGTTCGTTCTTAGAAAAGCTATTTTCAGTAGTGTTATAGACCAGTGGTTCCCAAACTTTTGACTCCTGAGGACCCCCTTGAGTCACCACTGGAAGCCCGGGACCCCCAAGCAATTTGTATGATTTAAATTTCAAACATTAAAACAGTAATTTGAAAACAATAAACACACGTGTGCACACAAAACAAATACTCAAATTACTGAAGATTTTAGTATTTTATATTGAAAGAGTTTGCAAAAAACAGGAAGGTTAGTGCTGCATCTCCGTGACTAACTTTTAAATGGTTGGTTTTATTTCACAGTACGAGGCTCCTGCCAGGGCCAGACTGGAAACCCAAAGCAGCCCTGGCAAATGTTTTCACACCAGTCCCCACACAGTGCACACCAAGTGCAGTGAGTGAGGCTGACCACTACAAAGGGGTCTTTGGGAGGCTCTCCCCCCCAAGAAAATTTAGGAAACAATGGTGCATTCTACAACAAATGTATAATTATAAGTTGAATTGTATCAGCTTTTAAAGAATAGTAAATGATGACCTTACTATGCACCAGGATACGACAATCTTTGTTGGGGTTCTTCAATGATTCCCTTATTATCACCCTCCAACAGTGCCTCTCATCTCTCCATAGCCCCTCTGTCACATGTATTTCATTTGTTTTATAGCATCTCATATACCATTGAAGGATGTCAGAGCACTTTACATCTCACACATATAGGGGGCAGATTTACAAAAAGTGACGCACCGGTTATGTATTTTAGTGCCCGATATTTCCAAGGCAGGAAAAGCCACCCTGCGTGACTTTTCCTGCTCTTGTAAATATGGCCCATTTGCACACAGCACTTTGCGTGAAAGGGGCGTTCCATGGGTGTTTCTGTGGGTGTTCCCACGTACCACCGATGAAACCAGACACATTTCCAGATTTACTAGAAATCGTAAACCTGGAAATGTGTCTGAATGCTATGCCTCCCCAGGGGAGGAGTAGGGAGGCGCAACGAGGAGAAATGTATTAATTTCTCCTCGTTATTTTCCTCTTTCTATGCGTGTTGCATTCTGCAGCACGCATAGAAAGAGGATATCACCTCTGGGGATTGTTTATGTACAGGAAGGTGTCCCTTCCTGCACATAAACAATCAGTAAAACAATGACATTTTACATGTTCTATGTGTGCTAATGCAGCACACTTAGAAGTTGAAAAACGCCATTTCTGATTATTTATGTGCATGAAGGGAACCCTTCTTGCATATAACCAATCTGCCCACGACGCAGGCATCCTTGCACCATGGTGCAAATGTGCCTGTGCAGGCGCATGGCAGCAATTTGTGCGCCAGCGCAGGGGAAGCACAGAGATGCGACATATTGTTGTAAATATGTGCTTTGAAAGTGACTCAGTGCGGCGCAGCCAAATGGCTTGGGACACACACTGAGTCACTTTCCTTGTAAATCTGCCCCATAGAGACAATGATTCATATGTGTAAATCAGTGTATAAAAAATGTTACATAAGGACAATGTGACTACAAGGTGTAGGATTCACATGTCATTCATACTGGTAGGCATTTTTAAAAAGTGCTTGGTCTGGAGAAGCACAAACTCAGGATTCCGAACATAACACAGTGGTTAGCATTGACTTTAACAATAAAAAGGTATTTCCACCCAAATAAACCTTTTTAGCAGCATCAGGATAATGAAAGACTTGGAAAAAAACATATGTTTCTAACTTGCACCATGCAGTTTGCAAGCAGCTCTTTGATGACAGTTTATAGGTCACTGTGCTAGATTACGATTGTCACTTATGAACTGCACAGTAACAAAAGAATCTCTGTGACAAAAGCAGTAACCCACTAACCTATGCACATAAACTGTTTTTTAAAATGCATGGTACACATTCTTTGCAGTAGGCATATTAACCCTCTGTGCTACATTAGATAAGTCAAAGCTGCCACTTGACAAAACTCTCATCTCTCTCCAGCAGGTACATTAATCACTGACGTTATCTTGACACTTTTATTGTTGCTGGAAAACTGCTAATTCTACAAGGAACTTTGTTGTGCTTTTAAAATTACTGCCTGCCTGAGGACCCCCTGGGAATGTGTTATGGACCCCTGGGGGTCCGCGGACCACAGTTTGGGAAACACTGTATAGACAGCACCATCCTTCACCCTGTGACAACAAATGCCATGACGTGTTCAGTCCGAGGCACCTTTTTAAACAATTTTTTTTACTGCTAATAGGAGAGCATACTCATTGATCTATAAATATTCCTGGGCTCCCTCTGTGTTTTGTATTTATCTGCTTTACCTCGGCAAAGTGATAAAAGAAAATTAATGGTCGCAGCAATTATCAATAAGCATTTATATATTGCTCACATTGAGTCATTTGTGATAATCAATCCATTTTGTATTGCATTTTCTAAATTAATGGCTCCCCTTGTTTATATTATGCATATTGACGTGTCTTTGTCCAAAAGATTTGACATTTAAATATGAATTCATTATATACTTCCATGAAATGAAACCTATGGTCCCTTTGTATCTTGAAAGTGACCCTGTTTAAAGGTAGGTACGAGGGTTTGTCCTGAGTTGTACACTAAATCACTTATGCGTGACCAAGGCATCAAAGAGGCACTAGGATACAAGCAGCACATTTGTGAGCTTGGTATTAGATCAGTGTTGAAATGGGTCTGTCACAGGCCTTACATTCACACACTTATGGGAAGTATCTCTGGTGTAGTATATAGGTATTTCTAACATAATTCATCAATATGCCTCTAACTCATTCACCCACTGATGTGGTGTCCTTGTTTCACCAAATGTATGCAATGGGCATATTAATGAGCAACAAACTCAGGTTAATAAGTGTTTTCATGCTGTGGGCAGTGTCAAGGTCTCCCACTAGACCATTGATAGCAATATGTGCAATCAATTTCAAGTGTACGTCTACACTTGTACAAAACCTAAATGCATACATCAGTTGCAATGGGTCATTTCCAATGGCACAACCTGAACGAATCACCACTCTGTTGGCACTGCCAAAATGGGATGGAATTCAATCACTGTTGAGTGCTATTGCCCAATCAGCATAATTTGACCCAATTTTCCAAAAACGAACTTCACCTTTCTTGTTAATTATCTCAAATACCCACTGTAAGGCCTGCAACCCATTTTTTTTTTATTCTGTTCTTGTGGCAAAGTATGCGTAGCTTAGCATGGCGTATTTTACAATTAATGGGAACATTTACCCTCTGAAACTTACAAAGTAATCTTAAAAGTTGGTGTCTCTTTGCTCTAGCTATGGTAGTTGTGTCATGGTCCTGAACCCCACGAAAGATGTTTAGTTCTGTAAAGTGAATGTGCCAATCAGATTTAAAAAAAGGCTTTCATACTGACTTAGATAAGGTGGATTATATATGGACACTAGTGGCAGCGTTTTCCAAACTTCCCTAAGTCTACTTTCCTTCATAAATTCCTATCCTCTCAGTTGCACTGTTAATCCAAAAAATATATTTACCAAGCTCCTATCTGTCATTAAAAGAAGTATGTACCAAGTGGAGAGTCATCAGAGTGCTGTCTGCCAAGAATACATTTGTATCACTTTTCAGCCCTTCAAGATACCTAATATATTTAACCCACCAGCTCCTTAGATCAAATAGGAATGAGTTCCGAAAACTCCCAATGCTCTACAAAGCAAATCTCCCTGAACGCTGCCTGAACCAGAAACCCATCCACTCCACCACTGATTTTAAGTTAGTCCTTTGTTGTCACTTTCGCTGCTTACAAAGTGCGGATCAGGTAGGTCACTAGTCTGTTTAATTTAATGTATCTGATGGTCTTTTCACATGGACTCACTATTTTTGCTTTAAGAACCACACATAAAATGCATATCCCAATAAACACAGATAACAGGGAGGAAATTACTACCTTTAAATCTTTGATCTGTCATACTCAGTCCCAGGAGGTAAGTGCCAATTCATGAATATATATGTTTGCACAGTACTCCTTCCCTCTTCTAGGACTTTATTCTTACTGCCATAAAAATAGGGAAGTTTAAATGCATCTCTTCTGCAGTCAAAGAAATCCTAAAATGACTTTCTTTTAATTTGAGGAGTAGTGGGAAAGCCAGTATTCCACAAAAAGAGCATATAAAGAGTCTCTAGAAGGCTAGAGGTGAAAACAGGATTTACTGGTGGAGCGTCATGTTTTTAAAATGATTGAACACTGCAAAGGAGTACTATTAGAGAAATTTACAGTTAAGATAAGCATCTATAGATTCCCATACAGATCAGAAATACAGACCTAGTGTCAAATATCAGCTCAAGAAGCTCAATTCAAATTCTATAACACTCAAAGCTCTACGTTATTTTTCTCTCACAGCCGCAGGTTCCACTTCACTCTTTTCTTTTTAAGCAGCCTTTGAAGCGCCTCACAGAATCTTGCCCATCCACCTACTTGGAGCATATCATAAACATAAACCAGGAACTGATCCATAAATCCAGATGCAGCATCTCTTTACTTATAGGCTGGAAAGTCACTCTAATCCATTTTTGGTCATGACCAATCCCTGGAATAACAAATGTTACCCTATTGATAGCTGAAGATGTTAAAACTCTGACTTACAACTCCTTCCACCACACTACACCCTCCCTTAATGACCACTGATTCTACATGCATGGTCTACAGGTACACAACATACTCTCATGGAATGTCAATAGACTGAATGATAAATTTAAGCAGAATGCAGTTATGTTGTACATCAAGTGGCTCCAACCCGCCCTTTTATTACTCCAAGAAACACACCTCCTAGGTACAAACTGCTCTTTTTTAAGGCAGACATGACTGCAGTAGGGTATATCAATCGGGCTTCATATGGGGCTTGTGGAGAGTGGCTATAATACTATGGAAAACCTTTCCAATGATGGAGTCTCTAATGAACCCCTGGGCCGCTATGTCTTGCTCACAGGACTGTTGGATGGCAGCCTGTAGACACTTCTTAGCGTGTATCCCCCCCAACTCCCAACTTCTAGGCTCAACTCTGAATGAGGTCTGCGGACTTTGCTGTGATGCATTAGGACTCCGGGTGATCTGGGACGAGTCAGTATTGGTGCCAATGAAGGGGGAATTGCGAGGAGGGTGGATTGGTGCTGAGCTCCATCTGCCAGGAGACTGCTTCCACTCCCTGGGTATTGACTGTGGCCTTCACCCAACAGAAGTATTGGGACTTAAATGTGGCACCTTTACGTAACAGAATGAAACACAACTTTGAGACGGGGGTGTCATTGCCACTGACCATCGCGGGCAGGTAGCGCTTTTCTTTACTTTATTTAACTTTATTTCGACTGATAGCCGTAAAAGCACATATAGTATAACACAGTTAAAACATTCAAAATAATAAAAAGATAAATCTACAAATCAGCAACTATCATTCATACTGAGTCCTCAGAGTGCACGGAGAGGCAAGATGGTGGCAGCGTAGAACTTCGCTGCGGGGGCCTCTGCCTTTCCCTCCCACAGGGAATGAGATACGGAGATCCTCCCCTTGGATCAGATGTGTTTACCGGATGCTGACTTCTGTCGGGATCGCTTGCAGCGCTGCGGCTTCTATTCCGGTTTCGGAGCCTCCGGGGGTCGGCTGCTGTTCCGTGGCTGAGACGGAGACGAGGGCAGCGGGACGCGGAGCGTCGGAAAACACGCCCATACAGGCGGCGGGATCCCTGCGATGCTTCGCTAGAGGTTGGGCCGAGCTCTTGGTGGCGGCAAGCGGCGAGATTATAAAAAAAGTGCAGAGAGTCTTCCAACGCTGGTTTCCAGCTATAAACTTTTGCATAATGCCACCAAAATCGTTCCGGCAACTGAGTGAGCAAAGAGAGTCTGTTGGTACTAATCCTGCTTTGGTACTCCCTGCAAACATAGAAACAACAGCAGGTAAGCCCCTGGAGAGTCGGACTACTAAAGAACAAGACTTGGGGGCTAAGCGGAGGGCGCCTCATGATAGATATCAAGCTGTAGGCAAAAAAGGAGGCATACCAATGGTTGTAGAAGAAGGAAAGGGGATACAGGAAAGTAATATTATAACTAACACACCAATAACACCTCAGCCAGCTATCACAGGGTTTTTTAAAACCCGGGATGGAGCGATAATCACGGACTTGAATTTGCCCAAGCTGCCACTTAATCTGAACCTGTCAAGAATTCCTGTCATGCGAGGGGAGGAAAACGGTAACCAGCGAAAACGGACTACATCTCCCAGGATGCTTAGCGGTTGAGAGGTTATGTAAACAGGAGAGCTGTTACATAACTCAAGGAAAACACGCCCTTATGTAAACAGGAGAGCTGTTACATAACTCAAGGAAAACACGCCCTTATGTAAACAGGAGAGCTGTTACATAACTCAAGGAAAACACGCCCTATAAAGGGAGGAACCGGGAGGTACAACGCTGTCGGATATTGTGTTTACACCGACGTACCTGCTTAGTGAAGAGCAGTGTTCCGGAGTGGTTCTCCAGTAAGGCAAGAACGGAGGTAGGTCGAGTCGTTACTCCCTGGTCCGTGTCTTGCCCCATTGTCACCTGTGAAGGACCCGGAAGCTCTACAGGATAACCATTGAGCTTCGCTTTTTGACTCGGCTGAGTCAAAGCGCAGTGGCACTTTTGCTGGTTGTAGTCGTAACTCCCAGCCCGACCAGAGATACAGGGACTGCCAGCTGTTACAGACTCGGAAGTCCACGGGATCGATCGAGCGGCTGCTCTCGGTTCAGTCTTCTTTGCTTGTGATTGGGGTATCGGTGACGCATCACCAGGAGGTGACTCCGCGTCCCGGTGCAGTCTGAGGAAGAGGTTGAGCGGCTGCTCCCTTCAGGTAGAGACCCCGGCTGGGTGTTTCCCTGACTCCTCGATTCTCCCCAACACTCTTCGTGCCCCTCACAGCCTACCGATTGGCATTGTCGGCCATTTCATTTCTGCCCTCTGTTGGCATACGCCGGGATCGGCGTATATGCAGAGGACGGTTAGGACCATCCGTGCTGTGGGCTGGTAACGTACTTAGCCTGGAGGATTCCAGTGACTATAACCTTTGTTTATTCCTTGTATTATTTTTGCCTTCATTAAAATAACTAAACCTTCACAAGTGGTTGCGTTCTCATTATCGTGTCTGTTAAACGATCCTGAGACGTTCAGGGCGTTACAAAATATCCGACCTTAATAACACTAACTGTCTCCCGGTCGATAACAGACATGGCAACACTTGATGATGTGCTGGCTGCTTTAGCGACCGTGCAAATTGAATTGGCTGCCTCCAGGCAAGAAACAGCCGATGTAAAAGCCAGACTGGATGCTATCCAATTGGACCCGCTCACGCCCAGCACCTCCCTCACGAACCAGACCCCTGCGGTAGTAGTGGAAATGCCGGTAGCCGTCCCCTTGGCAACACCAGAGAGGTACAGTGGGGATCCTAACACAGTGCAGGTATTCCTCACACAAGTGGCGCTACATTTATCGTGCAAACCAAGGGCGTTCCCCACGAGTCAGGCTCGTGTGGCTTTCCTTATATCCTATTTGGCCGGAAACGCGGCACAATGGGCCGTACCTCTGGTGAGCAGGGACGACCCCATCTTATGTGATTGGGGTGCTTTTCGCGAGGAATTCCTGAAGGTCTTCGACAGAAGGGCTGACTCGTACACGGCGGACCGTGAAATGCTTGAGTTGAGACAGGGATCCAACGACCTGGTGCAGTATCTCAACGCGTTCCGAAGGCTGGTTGCGGAAACCAAGTGGCCTGTTGCTAAACAGACGGCGCTCTTCCATCACGGGCTGTGCGATGAGCTCAAGGACGCCGTGGCTCATATTGACCCACAACCCAAGACATGTGAGGGCCTTATCAACCTGGTATTACGGCTGGAACATAGGCTAAGTGAAAGAAAGGGGGTTCAGGGGAGAAAAGGAAAATCCCTTCCATCCTATGTGACAGTGGGAAGTCCTGAAACTTCCACCGCATCCAAGGGAGAACCCATGGACATCGGCGCAATACGAGCGAGCCTCACAGCCACGGAGAAAGAGTCACGCCGTAAACAAGGATTGTGCCTATATTGTGGCAAAAAAGGCCACTACGTACGTGAATGCCCCGCCAAACCGAAGACGTCACGTTATCGGGCCAACCGGTCGGTAACAGCCGTGGTGGACGTACCGGCGGAAAACTAGAGGACTCCCAGACCAAAGAAGGGGCATCTCGGAGTCACTCATCCATCCCTTCACTTTCCAACTCGGTCACTAAGGGACAACGACACCTGTTTCTCACGGTGCACGTGGGAGTGCATGACCAGTGGATACCCGTTGTGGCCATGGTGGATTCAGGGGCCACTGGCATGTTTATGGACCACAACGAGGCATGCAGGCTAGGGCTAGTGCTTCTTCCCAAAGCTGTACCCGAAGACGTCTATGCTGTAGACGGAAGGCGATTGGTGACGGGGCCCATCGGGCAGCACACGGGGGTCCTTCCGATGAGATGTGGGAGGAACCATTTGGAACAAATCGATTTTAACATCATCCGAGCGCCCCAATATGGCGTCATATTGGGATTGCCGTGGCTACAGAAACACAACCCCTCTGTGGATTGGCCAACACATCGCATCGAACTGACGTCACCGTATTGCATCCTGCATTGTGGAATAAGAACGGAATCCCTTGACGCAGATGAGAGCGGGAGTCAGACGGTGGCTACAGCGGCAGAAAAAGATGTGGCTCTCCCCCAGGCTTATCACAGTTTTGAGGATGTATTTGATGAGGTGAAGGCGGAAGTGCTACCACCACATAGACAGTTTGACTGCCAAATCGACCTGGTGCCAGGGGCCAGCGTTCCCAGCGGCAGGCTGTATGCCCTGACGGAGCCTGAAAACGTGCATCTCCGGGGGTACCTGGATAAACTCCTCAAGCTAGGATTCATCCGCCCGTCCAAGTCTCCGGCCGCCTCGCCACTCTTCTTCATCCCGAAGGCTAATGGGGAGCTGAGAGCCTGTGTGGACTTTAGGGCATTGAATGCGATAACCGTAAAGAATCGGTACCCCTTGCCTCTCATCAGTGTACTTCTGGAACAGGTCAAGAAAGCTCGTATCTACACCAAGTTGGATTTGAAAGGGGCATACCATCTGGTGCGCATGAGGGACGGAGACGAGTGGAAGACCGCCTTTAAGACCAGGTTCGGCCTTTTTGAGTACCTCGTCATGCCGTTCGGTCTGTGCAACGCCCCGGCAGCCTTTCAGTACTTTTTGAATGAGGTATTCAGAGAGGAGTTGGATATCTACGTGGTCGTATATATCACTGGACTTCGTGGTGGGCCTACCGGTAGACCAGGGGATGACGGCAATACTGGTGGTGGTGGATTACTTGACGAAAATGGGGCACTTCATCCCCTGCAAGAGAGTCCCTACGGCCGGGGAATTGGCGTCACTACTCCTAAAGAATGTGGTACGACTGCATGGATTACCTGGGGTGATCGTGTCGGACCGGGGGTCGCAGTTTACTGCGCAATTCTGGAAGACTTGGTGCACTGCGCTGCATGTTAAGACCGCCCTGTCCACCAGCTACCACCCTCAAACGGACGGCCAAACCGAGCGCCTGAACCAAACGCTCAAACAGTATCTGCGATGTTTTGTGGACCAGGGCAGGGAAGAATGGGTCGACTTGCTATGGGTTGCAGAGATAGCCTATAACAACGCCACTCACAGCTCCACACAGTCATCTCCGTTCTATAGCAACTATGGCCAACATCCCAGGTTCTTGCCATTTCTACATCCGTTCAGAGAGGACAGGATTCCCGCCACAGCGGACAGGGTGGCACACATAAAAGACACGTTGATGCGCTCAAGGGCTGTCCTAATAGAGGCCAAGAGAAGATACAAGGCTGCGGCAGACAGGAAGAGAAGGACCGGGCCACTGTACCGCACTGGAGACTACGTCTGGATATCCACAAGAAACATGAGGTTTCGAAAGAACAGTGTGTTCCATCCCAAGTACATGGGCCCCTATCGAATTACCAAGTGTATGGGTCCCGTGAACGTGAAGGTGTGCTTGCCCCAGTCATTGCGGATACACCCTGTCTTTCATGTATCATTGCTCAAACCAGCACCCTCCAAGCCGTCTGGGACACCTAGGCCGGTATGCGTGGAGTCGGAGGTGGAGTATGAAGTGGCGGGCATACGGGCGTCCAAATGGCGCAGGGGGAAGCTGTGGTACCTGGTTGCGTGGAAAGGCTATGGCCCGGAGGAGCAGTCATGGGAACCGGCTGAAGGGGTTCATGCTCCGCGCTTGGTCTCCTTGTTCCATCGGCGTTTTCCTGCCAGCGCTGGACCCGTGGGGAGCCGCTGAGAGGGAGGATGTACTGTCAAGAATTCCTGTCATGCGAGGGGAGGAAAACGGTAACCAGCGAAAACGGACTACATCTCCCAGGATGCTTAGCGGTTGAGAGGTTATGTAAACAGGAGAGCTGTTACATAACTCAAGGAAAACACGCCCTTATGTAAACAGGAGAGCTGTTACATAACTCAAGGAAAACACGCCCTTATGTAAACAGGAGAGCTGTTACATAACTCAAGGAAAACACGCCCTATAAAGGGAGGAACCGGGAGGTACAACGCTGTCGGATATTGTGTTTACACCGACGTACCTGCTTAGTGAAGAGCAGTGTTCCGGAGTGGTGCTCCAGTAAGGCAAGAACGGAGGTAGGTCGAGTCGTTACTCCCTGGGCCGTGTCTTGCCCCATCGTCACCTGTGAAGGACCCGGAAGCTCTACCGGATAACCATTGAGCTTCGCTTTTTGACTCGGCTGAGTCAAAGCGCAGTGGCGCTTTTGCTGGTTGGAGTCGTAACTCCCAGCCCGACCAGAGATACAGGGACTGCCAGCTGTAACGCACACCAGGAGGTGTTTGCCGCGTTACAGACTCGGAAGTCCACGGGATCGATCGAGCGGCTGCTCTCGGTTCAGTCTTCTTTGCTTGTGATTGGGGTATCGGTGACGCATCACCAGGAGGTGACTCCGCGTCCCGGTGCAGTCTGAGGAAGAGGTTGAGCGGCTGCTCCCTTCAGGTAGAGACCCCGGCTGGGTGTTTCCCTGACTCCTCGATTCTCCCCAACACTCTTCGTGCCCCTCACAGCCTACCGATTGGCATTGTCGGCCATTTCATTTCTGCCCTCTGTTGGCATACGCCGGGATCGGCGTATATGCAGAGGACGGTTAGGACCATCTGTGCTGTGGGCTGGTAACGTACTTAGCCTGGAGGATTCCAGTGACTATAACCTTTGTTTATTCCTTGTATTATTTTTGCCTTCATTAAAATAACTAAACCTTCACAAGTGGTTGCGTTCTCATTATCGTGTCTGTTAGACGATCCTGAGACGTTCAGGGTGTTACAGAACCCAGATAACTTCACTTTGGGCAGTGATCATTCTTTGACTGTGGCAGGGTTCCGAGAATCACTGGCTGCTAATCATCTTAGTAAAGATATACCCTGCGACCAGAGAGCAGAGATTCAGGCTGTGGGATCTAATACTCTAGCTATAATACAGACATCTTTACCTGCCGTGGTAAAAGGCCCCCATGCTCCAGGCTACAGGGCTGGAGACATTCCATACGAGGACGTGGGTAGTGGTGCTATGTCTGACAAACTAACTGTAATGGCTGCTATTTCTGAGGCTACTTCAGATGGCCTGGATAAGTTTTATTTCTTGACGGAGGATTCACGATCAGGGACCTCTGAATCAGAGGCTGCGCTCAGTGATTCAGACCTTATTGACACTACATCAGGGTCTAGCACATTTGAAGCACCAGAAACAACTCGGAAACGCCATAAAAATTCACGGAGGTCTACAAAACGGGGCTAAGGGCCCCAAGCAGGTGCTTCTGGCTTAAAATGGGATTATTCAGACACTGCTAGGATCTGCCCTCTCGAACAAGCTTCAAACCTGGGTGGCATCTCTCCTCCGGAACAGCTAGGGGAATCCATAACAACAATGGGTAAATCGATTGCAAGCCTCATTCTGGAGACTATTAAAGATCATCAGTCAGGGACTAGAGCAGATGGGAAAAAGCTAAGACAGGGCACAAAAAAATTGGAAGGGGCTATTCGAAAAGTAGGACGCACATGTGGTGAAATTTCTGAAAGGCTGGTTTCTATGGAATTAAGAACTGTCGCTGTTGAGAAAGATCTGGCGGCTGTGAGAGAGCAAACAAAGATCCATGAGAATCAATTGTCTGATGTAATGTGGAAACTGGAGGACTTGGAAAATCTCCAGCGTAGAAATAATCTCCGAGTCTTGGGGATTAAGGAAGGCATGGAGGGGGAATATATTCGGGGGTTTATGTTGGGTCTCTTCAATGAGTCCTTCCCAGAGCTCATTGGTTGCGACTGGGACCGCGAGATCCAGAGAGTACACAGGTTTCCTTTTGTTCGTCATAATGTGCCTAATAGAGATACTAGCCAACCGAGGGCAATCTTGGGTTTTTTTGGTAATTTTTCTTTGAGACAGGCCATCTTTGAGAAAGCCCGTCCAGAGACTAGACAACAGTTTAATGGGGCCTCTTTTTTCGTACGTCCCGATTTCTGCCATATAACTGTGGAGCGCAGATGGCGTCTAAGGCAGTTAATCAACCCATTCCAAGATTCTGGGTTCGAAGCTTTCTTGTTGGCCCCAGCAAGGTTAAAAACGATTGTTAAAGGGGCTGTTAGATTTTTTACATCAGAAATTCAGGCCAAAGAGTACTTGGTACAAGTTCAGGAGGAGAAGAGAAAGACTTAGGAGGAATATTTTGGTTTAATTCTTTCTCTATATATGATTGATGATTCGTTACGTCATATGCTGACGACACTCAATTGGTCGTCTCCATTGACAAAAACCGCACGGATACAGAATTGCGTTTTCAGAAATGTCTCACTGAGGTATTTCAGTGGTTAAATAAAAACCACTTGAAGTGCAACAGTGAGAAAACTGAAATCATACCATTAGGCCAGGATCTACTTTTCCGCCCGAGAAATTGGTGGCCCAAAGACTCTGAGGCTCCCCCCCGTGCTGTGTCTTCTGCGCGCAATCTGGGCGTACAATTTGATGCTACCTTATCTTTTGATGATCATGTTAGGATCACGGCTGGCAGCTGTTTCGGTCTTATTAAATCCCTAAAGAAATTTTTCGACTTCCTCCCCATTGCCTCTAGGAAATCGGTCGTGGTCGCACTGATACTCTCCAGACTCGATTATTGCAATGGGTTGATGGCAGGAGTGAAAAAGTCCACTTTGAAGAAGTTACAAAGTGTACAGCACGCGGCGGCACGGCTAGTGTTAAAACTTCCCAGGAAATCTTCAGCCTCAACTGCATTGAATTCTCTACACTGGCTGCCACTGCATAAGAGAATCCTTTTTAAACTCTTACTCACAGTTTTCAAATCTTTGAAAAATACAGGCCCTAAATACCTTGTTAATCGTTTCATTCATTACGATCCTGTACGATGTCTGCGATCCTCAGGGGCCAATCTTGTTATGATCCCGAGGCATAAATATAAAACTAGGGGCGGAAAAACGTTCACAGTTCTAGCAGCAAGGGCTTGGAATAACCTACCCGTAAATCTTAGACTGATTGGGTCTGAGTGTCTTTTTAGGAAACAACTGAAGACCTGGGTCTATCAGCAATCTGATACCTATGTATTGGCAGCTATCTAGATTTTTTTCACCACATATTCTTTATACGCATGCTCAGCGCCAAGATGCTCCTTCCGGAGCGAAAGTTGCGCTTTACAAATACCCTATTAACAATAACAATTAACAATATTCTGGATAACATAGGGAGCAGTATGGTTGGCTAAATGGAAGGAAAGGGAGGGAAAAAAAGGGGGGGGGGAGGACAAAAACAAAAAACAAGTGGGGGGGGTTAAGAGGCTCCAGGGCGTTCAGCGTTGGCCCTATCACACATACCGGTGTGGTCTGGCTGCTCTGATATGGAGGGAGTGGGGGGAGGGTTGTAAGGCTTAAGGGAGGGGGAGCAGGGGTGGGTGGGAGGCACTGGCGGTTCTTTTTTCTTTGGGGGCTGAAAGCAAAACACAGGCTAAAAAAAGATTGTATTCTTTTTGTATGTTTGTGCTATTTGAAAGTAAACTGGAAAAAAATTTGAAAGACACTAGGTGGGTAAGGGGGAAAAAGATATATAATCATTTTCATGATGATTTTATACCGACGCTTTTGGCCAGGATTTGTATACGAACCGTATGATCATTTTGGGTGGATTGTGTGTTTATGATCATGGCTAAACTGCGCATTGCAACTGTGAATATCTGCGGCCTAAATGATGGAGTCAAGAGAAGAAGAATTCAAGAAGACCTTAAAGTTTTACATGCAGACTTGATCTGTCTCCAAGAGACTCATATAGCTTGCAATGATAATAAAATAATAGATTCGCTGGGCTTTAATTTAATGGCTCATACAACACAAGGCGTCAGGACTAAAGGGGTAGCAATTTTGACAAAAAATAAAGACATTACAGGAGTGAGAAAAAATGTGGATAAACAAGGCAGATGGATAATTATTGAAGTTAGAAGTGGAGCTGGTATGTTTACTCTGTGCTCAATATATGCCCCTGTTTTAGATGACCCTTCGTTGTTAAATGTTTTAGCTCTGGAGCTCCCGTCCTGGCCTGAGCCTTATATAATTTGTGGTGATCTTAATATCAATGGAACAAAATATATGATTAATCAAGCAGTAGGAGCAAATAGGAACCGCAAACCTCAATCTTCTAATGCACTTAAAAATTTGATTAAAGACATTGGCTTAGTTGATGTATGGCTCAGTTTGAGAAATTCAGAGTTTGGATATACCTACTTCTCTGCGCCTCATCTTAAATTTGCTAGATTAGACTATTTTCTGGTGTCTCCCTCTCTCATGAAGGATGCTAAGATTGATATATTCCCAAGGATAATGTCGGATCATAATCCTCTGGTTTTTGAATTTTCCGTGTCAGGAGTGAGAGTAAGACAGCATAAGTGGACTTTTGAGAAAGCATTACTCACTGACCATGATTATGCGAGGCACATGAAACAATGGATGGCTGAATTCTTTTATTTTAATAAAGGTAGTGCAGCCCCGGGAATAATTTGGGATGCCTTTAAAGCATCTGTGAGAGGGGAGACATTGCGATACAGCCTGATTAAGCAGAAAAAGAGCTCAGAACAAGTTAAAGGTTATTATCAGAAAATTGCTTTGCTAGAGATGGAATTGATTGAGGCCGTCAATAAAGGCTGGGATTATACAAAGGTGACCGATTTGATAATGGTGACTAAAGCTTCACTGAATGATTTTTATTTGGATAAAACAGCCGGGAAGTATTTGGCGAAAAAGCAACAATGCTATGAGTACAGTGAGACAACTGGTCGAATATTAGGAGTTAAGGCGAGGCAACAAATTGCTATGGGTCATATTAAACGGATTAGGAATCTTCAGGGAGACATAGTCACTGACCTTATAGAAATTAGGGAAGCCTTCAAAAAGTATTACGAGGAGTTATACACTGCTGCCGATATACCTGTGGAAACAGAGAGGTCATACGAAAATGAATTTTTACCTAAAATAAAAATATCTCGGGAGGAAGCTCTTTCCTTGGGTATAGAAATTTCACAGGAGGAGCTTCATTTAGCTGTACAAGACCTTCCATCAGGTAAGGCCACTGGCACGGATGGTTTACCATTAGAATTTTATAAGATTTTCTTTAGCGAAGTAGGGCCCGAGGTATTAAGGCTATTCAAGGAAGTTAGGAACGGGGCAGCACCACCAGCATCTTGGGGGGCCGCTAATATTATTATTTTCTTAAAAAAGGGGAAGGATCCTTTGAATTTGGGTTCTTATAGACCCATCACATTACTAAATAGTGACACAAAGCTATATTCTAAAATATTTGCATCTTGTCTTAACAAAATCGTGCCACAATTCATGACAGCCTGGCAACATGGTTTTATCCAAGGGAGATGGACGGACGACCATATCAGGCACCATATTGCCTTATTTGATGCAACAGAAGCTCTTAGGAAACCCATGGCCGTGGGTCTGTTAGATGCCGAGAAGGCTTTTGACCGCGTTTCATGGGAATTCCTTTGGAAGTGCTTGGAAGCTAATGGGCTGGGGCTGGAGTTTATCGCAGCCATTCAGGTATTAGATGCCAAACCTACTGCACGCTTACAAATGATGGGGGGGGAGTCTGATTCGTTTTTTATAGAAAGAGGAACGAGGCAGGGGTGTCCTTCCTCCCCTCTGCTGTTTGCGTTATATATAGATCCTTTTTTGCGCTGTTTGGAGTCTTCTCTTAATATCTCCCCAATTACGTTGCATGGCTGGGCGTTCAAAATAATGGCATATGCCGATGATGTGGCAATAATTACATCAGAGCCCGATAAAACCATTGCAGAAGTTGAGCTATTGGCTGACCGATTTGGCTCACTTTCAGGCTATCGACTGAATAGAGCCAAGACTCAGATTTTGGCCAACAGATATACTACTACTGCCGATAGTAGGCTGGTTGATGAGGCTACATATTTAGGGATACACATAAAAGCAAAGATTGACGATATTATCGATATAAACCTTGCCCCTATAATTGGAAAAATAAAAAATGATATGCACCGATGGGATAATTTAAAACTATCTATAATTGGCCGATGTAACTTCGTTAAAATGACCATTTTGCCATAATTATTATATATTTTTCGTACGATCCCGCTCGAAATATCCAACGACTGGTTTAAGTTAATAGAGCGGGAGATCTCTAGGTTTATATGATCATACAAACGCACACGGAGATCGAATATTTACCTATCCCTGCCTAGAGACAGGGGAGGTCTTGGTCTACCCAATTTTAAACTTTATTATTTAGCAGCTTCTCTGCAGTACTACTGCCCACTTTTCGGCGCCGAAAAAAAAGGGAAAATGCAATAGATTCTAATTCTGTACCATCAATTTTTGAATATTTAATCGGCCCATGCGCTAATGGTTGTCTATTAAAAATGTATGAACCTAGCTATTACAAGAAGGCTCACTTTAAGACCCTATTGGCGGCATTTCGAAATTGAACTGGTATTAGGAAGAAAATGGGGATTGGTAGATACAGCAGATATACACCATTGATAGAAAATAAGCAGATGCCTGATGCTTTGTCAGACTGGCATCTACATAGATGGGAAAAACTAGGGGTTCATAGGATAGGTGATCTTTTAAAAGGAGAATATATTGCATCCTTTGAGGAATTGAGAATTAAATTTAATATAGATCATCGAGATTTTTTAAATTTTTTACAAATAAGAGACTTCCTTCTTAAAAAAGCTGGTGGTGCAAAGGGATTTTCAGCTATACCACTTATGGAAGTCTTAAGTCATACATCTAAATTTACAATTTCTTCTCTTTATAGTTTACTACTGAGAAATGCTACGGATGATCTTGAAAAACATGCATTGAAATGGCAAGTTAGGATTGATGTCTTAGATTCATGCTTTATAAAATCTATAGAAATGGGCATTCTGGTTTTGACATCTGCCAATTTGCGGGCACAACATTATAAGACTTTGTTTGACTTGTATATCACACCCGCAAAAATTGCTAAATGGGGGGGCATAGAACGGACTCACTGCTTTAGATGTAAAGCTTATGAAGCAGATATAACTCATATTTTAGAAAAGAAATTATAATATTTTTGTCAACTGTGTTGAAAAAAGAAATTATACTCTCACCTCAGTTAATGATGCTTGGGGTAACGACACAAGATAGTCATAATAATTAATTTTTATTTATATCTATGGCAGTGCTGAGACTATGTATTGCTTCAGCATGGCTGGATCCCTCTCCCCCTACTTTTTTGCAATGGAAAACACAGTTGGTTCATATTTTTAATCTTGAAAGAGCACTTTACGCACAAAAGGGCAAAAAGAACAGAGTATTAGGAATGAAGATATGGAATCCTTTAAAAGATTGGGAGGATGGTCTAACTTAGTAATTATGATTAGAGTGTATGATTTATATCTTGATTCTTTTCTTCCTCTTTTCCACTTATGCTGATGTTGATTTTTTTTTTTTTGTTCGATGATGATCACTGTCAGAACTAAGATGTGGTTAGAAAATATGTGTTTTTGCTTTCTGTATTTTCGGATTTTTTTTTAATAATAATAAAAACATTTTTTTAAAAAAAAGGAAAAACTATCATTCATACTAGGACAATACATATTAAAAAAAATATCAATAGACTGAAACCAAATAATCCCATTTAGAAGGCATGATATTACATTAGCAGCAATGGCAGATATTAAAAACAAATCACACAGCCTGACACGGTAAGTCACTTCATTTTACACCTCCACATATGTAAGAGAAACCAGGAGACTGCAAAGGCTGCTGAGCGAGCTGTATTGGATCTTAAAATTCTCAATTGTGGTCCCTAACTCCCACATTAAGGCAAAGCAGAGCAATCCAGCCCCGCCTATAAAAATAGTAATGGGGCAAAAAAATGCTTTACAGTTTTCTTGGTACCAACACAAAAGGGACAACTCATCTCCTGCTCAATAAGGGAGCGCTGCCATCTCTCCGTAAAAGGGCGAAGAGGCAGGGTCCCAAACCGGAATTTAATGTAAAATGGTCTAGCTTTTCAAAATGATTTCCGTCCCATGATTTCTTTACATCCTCCAACATAATCTATACAGTCTCCACCCAACCTTCTTCTCGAACCTCTGGGCCCGAACTGGAGCCTTTTTATAGGCCAACAAAACCCTTGATTATCATTTGCTAAGTGACGAATGTCCCCATATGAGGTGTGACTGAGATGAGTAGATGTTAAACTATACTTCTTGGCATACCATCTGGTGCCGGTAGATGATTGGATACACGGCCAAACGCCTGGAGCATGAACTCCTTGACTCCTATCGAATCCATAACTTACTAAACGGTAAGTCACCATCATACACACTCCCTCCTTTTACTCGCCTTCCTTTGTTGGCACAAAGAACATGCATCGGCATGGGAAGTTGACAGCGGTGGCAGGGCACTTGGGTCTCCGCAACAGTGGGACCAGCCAGCTTTGCCAAAAAGGGAGGTAATAGGACTCTCCAAGTTAAGAGATATGTGGAGGGGTGGTGTCATTCGATCCTTCCACGAATTGGCGGCAAACTTTCACTGAAAAAATGCTTTAGCCCCATCAGGCAATCAGCACCAGGGGGCGTGGCCAAGATGGTGTACTGCTTGATTTTTCCGGCCTTATTGTGTTGTAGGGTGATTAATGTGACTTCAGCCTCTTTCCATTCAAGCCTAAAGGGTTAGAGTAGGGTATAGAGCCTAGTTACCCGGCACTTCGACATGATCCTGTGCCCTTCCCCATAGATTAGGGCTTGCACATATAGCCTAGGGGATAGATCCGTTAGTATTAGGGATAATCTGTCCTCTAGTGAGGGTATTTCATGGAGCCGTGCTGAATTCAGGCCTGGTAGGCCTTAAACGGGAGAGACTCCATCTTTCCTCCTGCTCTGGCAGCTTGAGATGCTTCTAGGTCAAAGGCAGTGTTTTAGTTAGGAGGTGTTATTCGCTTGGAGAGAACTGGTTCAGGCCGGCCCTTATCGAAGGATTGTATTTTTCTTCATGCCGAAGACACTACATCAGGCCGGCCGGCTGGGAACGTGTCCTTGGCACGGGGAGGTACAAGAATTTGGTGGGCGGCAGGTTACTGGCTGGAATTTTCCATGAGAGAATGCACATCTATATTAGTGAAAGTCTGAGGCAGATACTGGCACTTGCTTCTAGTTCGTAGACGGCACCTGGCCGTGAGCGATACAGCCAATACTTATTCCAGGGAAGACAGATGACAAACTTGGAGGTGAAGAGATTCCAGAGAGAGAGAGTAGCCGATGAGGAAGAGGTCCCAGTGACTCGGAGAGGGAGAAGGGAGTAGACCCGTGATTGTGGAGGGGTGACTTCCAGGCGAGCTGAGGCACAGACGAGAAGGGAACCTAGATGACCACGGAGTGCAGGCTACATATTACCAAGGTGATGTCGACCCTTTCTTATTAAAGTGTACAACTTAACCTTTCACTTTTCTTTGTAGGTCGTGTGCTATGATGCAATGTTATGTGACTGCGTATGTAATGACTAATAAAGTGTCCCGATTGTAATGAACCAACATGTGCTGCGTGTTCTTGTATGAGAGGATGGCCTATTCTTCTAGTCAGTTGTAGTTTGATCTGTACAGAGGACGATCCTGGACAGGTAAGTGGTAACTGAACAAGGGAGAAGGGAGCTCCTCAAACTGGAGAACAGGTTGTGCTCAACTAACAGTCCTTGTGTGATCTGATACATAGTGGTACCGATTCCCCTGTTGCATGTCGTGGTAACCATAGGATGAGCTCGTGTGAGGCTGCTGTCTAGGCAGGAGTACCTGGGTCCGTCTGGGACCGCGAGGACTTTGTAGCTGCCGCCGAGGTAGGAGTATCTGGGTCCGTCTGGGACCGCGAGAACTTTGCAGGCTGCCGCCGAGGTAGGAGTATCTGGGTCCGTCTGGGACCGCGAGGACTTTGTAGCTGCCGCCGAGGTAGGAGTATCTGGGTCCGTCTGGGACCGCGAGAGCTTTGCAGGCTGCCGCCTGGGTAGGAGTATCTGGGTCCGTCTGGGACCGCGAGAACTTTGTAGCTGCCGCTGAGGTAGGAGTATCTGGGTCCGTCTGGGACCGCGAGAACTTTGCAGGCTGCCGCATGGGTAGGAGTATCTGGGTCCGTCTGGGACCGCGAGAACTTTGCAGGCTGCCGTCTGGGCAGGAGTACCTGGGTCCGTCTGGGACCGCGAGGCCGCCACTAGTATAGATATATATATATATATAGGAATTCCCTGTCCTTAGGTGGTACATATACGTGGTTATTTAGGTGAGAACAGGCCCTAGGGAGGGGGTAACGTTCTGATTTGGGTTAGTGAGGCTCTGTTGAGCGGGTTCCATCTGATCCAAAGACCCAAGCAGAACATTTGGCGTCACGAACCGTTTACGTCACCTGTGTGCATTGTGTTGTATTGTGTTTGCTTTCGGCGTGTGCGTGATTTTGTCGGTATATTATTTGTGTTATTATTGTGCATATAGTTTTTTTTCTCTCTCTTTCTTCTTCTATTTTCTTTTCCTTTCTTTTCTTCTTTCTTTTTCGCTATGTTTCCTAGGCGTTCTAAATCTACTTTTAAGTTGCCCGTTGATATTCCCGGGTGGGATTCGACGCCTTATGAAGCGTTGGCCCGTGAGTGGGCTGACTCTACTGGTTTGAGTGAGAATTGGAATTCTTCTTTGGAGCTGGCGGAGCCGGCTAATGTGATTGCTTGTTTGCAGAAGGCACCCGTATCGAAGGGTGAGGAGATTCCCGTTTTGGGGCGCAGAGGTTGGATTGTTCTGTCTGCGTATCGGATTCTCCATGAGAGATTGTTGACATTACAGATCTCCCTTAAAGATGTGGAGGCGCACTATGTTGAGATTCAAAATTCTCATACTTTGTTGCGGTGTCAAAATAAGTTGCTTGCTGATAAGCTGGAGACTTACCAAGCGATTGCCGAAAGGGCGGCTGTGCGGATTGCTCGTTATAAATACAAGAACAGGCGCGGTCGTGTTTCGACGCGAAAGGTGCGTCTAGTCGTGGCGAAAGCCGGACTGGATTGGGATCCTGATGAGTGGGATGGTAATATCTGGAATTCGACTGATTCTTGTTCCTCGGGTGAGGAGTCTGCCAAGCGCGAGTCTTCTCGTTCCCGTCCGGTGTGTAAGTCTACTTCTCGCACCTCGGATGGTGCATCCTGTGATTGCGTTCGTTCTTCGGGTAGGATTCATGCCCCTTACACTGATTGTCCCTCTACGAGTACTGATCGGGCTCCTTGTGATGCTCGTCCCGCGGTCTCTGCGCATCCTGTTTTTCGTCGGAAGTTACAGCAGTCTCCCAATGCTCCGCAGGGTGTTTCTTTGGACTGTTTGGAAGATTTTACGCAACAGGAAATTAGTGATATTTTGCAGCGGTTTAGACAGCGGTCTGGTGAGGCTTTGCTCACATGGATGGTGCGCCTTTATGAACTGGGCGCTGCTGGTATTATGCTAGATACTGGCGATTGTTTAAAGTTCTGTTCCTTGAGTTTGGATTCGACTGTGCAGGATCATTTTCGTAATTATCATGGTGGTGGTCAGATTTCTTTACTCCACTTGGCGACTGAGGGTTGTAATCTGAAGTATCCTTCTGAATCTGACTGGCCTGTCAATGACAAGCCGTGGTATACTTTGCGCGATGCTGCTCAACGCCTCAAAGAAGAGGTGATGAAAACAGCGATTTTTCTGGGCACTGCTGACAGGTTGCTTGATGGATTGTTGACATCTTCTGTGCGGAACCGTATTATTCGATCTTCCCCGGTTGCCTATAAGCAGGTTATGATGACTCTATTGATTAACCAGACTGGTAACACGTTAGCTGTAGTGCTGGAATCAGTGCGCCAGCTCGGTGAGTTGGGTGAATGGTTTAAGCCTGAACGTCAGTCCCGGACTGACACCCGTACTCCTGGTGAAAATAAACTTACTAGACGTGACATCTTTTCCGGTCTTCTGGCTGATGGTGTGCGTAGGGAGGACATTGACGGTGAGACTACGGCTCGTTTGTGGGAATTGTTTCGCAAACGTGGTTTGGATCGGAAGGAGGGTGCCCGGCGTGTTCGGACGACTGAGTGTGATCGTGGTGGTTCTGATGGTAGCGGTGATGACAACCACCGTGGGCGCTCTGATCGTCGTGATGATCGGCGTTATGTACGTGATATGTCCCCCCGTCGTGAGAGAGACGGAGAGAGAGAGGGGGAAAGAGAAAGGGGGAGGAATGATTATGTTTACAACAGACGTAGAGAGGATAGGGATCAATCCCCTGAGTTAAGAAGGAGAGAGGATCGTCACAGTTTGGTTGATCGTACCCCGCAGTACAATGCTGAAAACTTGAATCCGTTCCGTACTGGGAATGGATATGAACAGGAGGTACCGATACCTAAGAAACGTGAGAGTCTTTATCCTGATTTGTCCTGGTACACAGAATGCAGTAAGAATGACTAGGAAACAGGTCAAGCTCCGGTACGCAGATGGGCTCACAGAGATAATAGACCCTATGTAGATATTGATATTTATTGGAGACATCGTAATATCCAAAGGGCCCGAGCATTGGTAGATACAGGAGCGGAGGCCACTCTCATTCATGGAAAATCAAAGAAGTTTAAAGGTCAGCCTTTTACAATTACCGGATTAGGTGGAAAGGAAACTCCTGCAGTTCAAACTTTGCTTGAAATGAGAATAGGTAGAATTCCTAGAAGAGAATACTCTGTATTAGTGGTGCCACTCTTAGAGTTTATAATTGGAATTGATATTTTGAAAGGAATGACTTTACACTTAGACGATGGATGTTACCAATTTGGAACTAGACATTATATTTCACCCAGACCTATACGGGTTGGCCGTTTAAGAATGCCCCCCATAAAAGTTCCCCAGGCGACAAAAGTGGTTTGTCAGAAGCAGTATCGTATTCCAGGTGGTCATGAAGAGATTAATACCACTATTCAGGAGTTGGTGAATGCAGGTGTTATAACTCCAGTTACTTCTGCTTGGAATAATCCTGTTTGGCCGGTGCGTAAGAGTGACAATTCTTGGCGCATGACGGTTGATTATCGAGAATTGAACAAACACACGCCCCCCTTGACTGTTGCAGTACCGGATGTTATTACCCTAATTGAAAGAATACAAAAGCATCCAGGTACATGGTATGCGTCCATTGATATTGCTAATGCTTTCTTTTCTATCCCAATTGCCCCTGAATGTCAGGAACAGTTCAGTTTTACGTGGAACGGGCGTCAGATGACGTTTAGAAGTCTCCCTCAGGGCTATGTGCATAGCCCTACGATATGTCACCGGCTGGTGGCAGAGCATTTGGCTGAGGTACCAGTTCATCCCCAAATTCAGATATGTCACTACATCGATGATGTTTTGATTCAAGGTGAAACACAAGAGGAAGTTCAGACACAATTGGACAGGGTCATTGAGTGTCTACGTGAGAAAGGTTGGGAAATCAATCCGGATAAATTGCAAGGCCCGTCCCGGGCTGTAAAATTTTTGGGTATTAATTGGCACGAAGGGCACCGTGAAGTGATCCCTCAAGTTAAACGGAAGATTCTTGATTTTGCAGTTCCGAGGAATAGGAAGGAAGCCCAGAGCTTCATTGGTCTGTTTGGTTTTTGGCGCCAGCATATTCCTCATTTGAGTCAAATATTGGCCCCCTTGTACCGGGTTACACGCAAAAAGAATGCATTTGAATGGGATAAACCACAGCAAGATGCGTTTAGTTTGGCAAAAGAGGCAATTCAGCATGCCCTGGACTTATGGCCTGTACGTGATGGTGATGTGGATTTGAATGTGTCTGTACAGGGTCCTTATGCGAATTGGAGTTTGTGGCAGAAACAAGGCAGGAGCAAAGTACCGTTAGGTTTTTGGACAAAAAAGTTACCTGATGCTGGCGAACGTTACACACCCTTTGAGAAACAGTTGCTTGCTTGTTATTGGGCTCTGGTGGATACCGAGCAATTGACTTTGGGCCACGATATAGTTTTGCGTCCTGAAATTCCTATCATGCAGTGGGTTCTGAGTTCACCGAAGACTCACCGAATTGGACACGCTCAAGAGGTGAGCGTGATTAAATGGAAATGGTACATACAAGACCGGGCGCGTGTGGGCCCGAAAGGAGTTGCTTCTTTACATGAACAGGTGGCGCGAGCACCATCGACTGAGACTGAGAGTGAGTGTTCCATACCTTTGACGCTGGAGTCTCCTGTTACATGGGGTAAGCCCTTTGATGATTTGTCTGCAGCGGAAAGAAACCATGTTTGGTTCACAGATGGTTCAGCGAGGTTTATAGGGACGACGCGGCACTGGAAAGCGGTGTCCTACAATCCGATCACACAAAAATTGCTGAGCACAACTGGTGAAGGTAAAAGCAGCCAGTTCGCTGAACTGTACGCTGTTTACCAAGTTTTGAAACAGGAGTTACCTGGCACATGCCACATTTTTACTGATTCTTGGTCCACTGCCAATGGACTGGCTGTTTGGTTGCCGACTTGGCATTCCCATAATTGGAGGTTACATTCTAAAGAACTGTGGGGAAAAGAGTTATGGCAAGAGATTTGGGAGATGCTCCCGCAGAGTACTGTTACAATCTTCCATGTGGATGCTCACACTCCGATAGACTCCCTTGACAAATTCTTTCATAACATTGCAGATGGGGAATCTAAAATTGCTGAGGCAGTGGTGGACAGGCAAGATTCTGATATTGCGGGATTGGCGAAATGGGCACACCAGAAGGCAGGACATTTTGGAGAGAAGGCCACTAGCAGGTGGGCTGCTGATCGAGGAATCTATATTCCCCTGGACTTCATTAAAAATGTTATTTTACACTGTCCCGTTTGTCAGCATACCAGACAGCGTAAGGTGCCCCAAATTGTTAAAGGTCATTTACATCGTGGAAAACTGCCCGCTCAAATTTGGCAGATTGACTACGTCGGCCCTCTTCCTATGAGTAGGAATTGTCAATATGTTTGCACAATTGTCGATACATACAGTGGCTTGCTGGTAGCCCTTCCATGTAAGCAAGCTACCCAATCGAATACCATTAAAACATTAGAATTGATTATGATGTATTATGGTGTACCATTCCAAATTCAATCTGATAATGCATCCCATTTCCGTGGAAGATTGGTACAGGAATTCTGTGCAGAAAATAATATTGACTGGGTATTCCATATACCCTACTACCCACAGGCCTCGGGCCTGGTGGAGAGACTGAATGGCCTGTTGAAGAGCCAGTTGCGTAGGTTAACAGATGACAAGTATAAAAACTGGCGAGACTTTCTACCCCAAGCACTATTGATTTTGAATAATCGTCCTTTTCTGAATGCTGAATCTCCACTTATGCGTTTGTTTCCCCCAACTGTTGAGACAATGCCTAATGAAATAAGAGAAACTGTGATGTATTGGGAAATTACTCCTGGAGCTCTAGCTCCATGCAGAGCGACCCCAGGGTCGGCAGGTTTAGACCTGCATGCCATGGATGACACCGTCATAAAAAGTAAGGATCGGGTCATCATTGAAACTGGTGTTGGTGTCCATATACCAACTGGGAATTTCGGACTAATCGCCCCTAGATCGGGGCTGGCTGTAAAAGGCATTCAGGTACTTGGAGGGGTGATTGACAGCGACTATCAGGGAGAGATTAAGGTGCTCCTGCTGAATAGCAGTGAGGTTGACTTACTGATACATCAAACTGACCGAGTGGCTCAATTGTTAATAATGCCTGTTTTCAGTGGTGAGATCGCAAAAGGCACTGCCCCAACGTTGCTAACTGTACGAGGCCAGAAAGGTTTTGGCTCAACGGATAACCCTGGAGCCAGAGTTTGGGTGCAGTCGCCTAAGAATCCCCCTGAACAAGCAGAGGTCATTGCCACTGGTCAGGACAATACCATTTTGGTTATGAGACCAGGGAAAGATAGCTGGGAAGTAGTCCCAGCTGACAAGTGTTATTTACGAGAATGATTAATGCCTGTATTTGATTCCTTTTCAGATCATTCTTTGGACTGTTGCTGCAGGATGTGTCGGCGCTGGACTCCCTTTGGAGCGATCCGACGAGAGGAAAGGGATCCCGTCTGTCCGGGATGAACTGAAAGCGCGAGTGTTGCGTTCTTTCGATGCGTGGGATTCGTCATCGAACTTTTGGACTTTGCTAGCTAAGAGGGTGACTGATGCCCCTCACTTCTGTTTGACACCGATGAGATCTGTCCATGACATCCTAGCGACATGCCTAGTCGCTGTCCCCGCCTCATTGGAAACTTTAGCTCATATTTTTAATGTTTCCAAGGCTCGTCCCAATATTCTCCTGGGTGATTTTGCTACTCATGCGTATTGCCCCTTATGTACTGAGCTGCCGAATGGGCAATCCCCCATCCAATCCCAAATAGTTACTTATAATATCACACAAGGTGACCTATGCTTCTTTCTTACATGTAATCCTAGTGCAATCTCTGAATGTCTACGCCTAAAACTAAAAGGCGCCACTTCATTTACCGCTCATGAACAGACTTTGTGCTTTCAAAGGACACCGACCACATGTGTTTCAGTTCAGAACAATATGACCTGCAATAGTTTGGTAGTTACCCCCAGTCACTATCGCACGATGTTACTACCTGCCGGATGGCTTTTCTCATGTGGTAATACTTCCTGGCCGTATGTCCCTGCAAACATTTCTGGAGGCCCTTGTGCCATTACGAGACTCAGTTTATTGATGTTTTCATCACATCCGAATGCCAACTCTCGCGTTCTCCGAGATACTGTGATGTTACAGGAGGATTGTGACTCATCTTTGCATTTATATTCCAAGTCTGAATACCTTAGCCTAGCTGTTTCAATTATTGGTGTTCCTGCTTTGGCAGTTTATAATGCCAAATCCATCGGAAAGATGGCGTGCTGGATGGCAAAATCCATAAATCACACTTCTATAGTATTGTCTGACATGCTATTAGACGCCCAGGGTGAACGTAGGGCCATTTTACAAAATAGAGCAGCCATTGATTATCTTTTGCTTAAACACGGTCATGGCTGTTCTGATTTTGAAGGCCTTTGCTGCTTTAACTTATCTGATCATACACAATCTATTCGTACACATATTGACAGGTTACACGACTTGGCGGAAACAATCAGACAACATATAGACCAGGGCTGGTTCGACTGGCTCTTTAACTGGTTACCAGATATACACATACTACGCCAAATATTGGGTGGTATTATAATCACTGTTACTATTTTGATTTCTATCTGTTGCTTTATTCAGTGTATCCCTTCACTATTTCAATTCTGCACACTTGGTACTAGACATAGAGCAGTTAGTTTTGTTTCATATTATTCTTCCACTGATGTTAGTTCTGTTTAATGAATGTATAATAGACTGAAGTCAAGGGTGAAATGTACTGCTTGATTTTTCCGGCCTTATTGTGTTGTAGGGTGATTAATGTGACTTCAGCCTCTTTCCATTCAAGCCTAAAGGGTTAGAGTAGGGTATGGAGCCTAGTTACCCGGCACTTCGACATGATCCTGTGCCCTTCCCCATAGATTAGGGCTTGCACATATAGCCTAGGGGATAGATCCGTTAGTATTAGGGATAATCTGTCCTCTAGTGAGGGTATTTCATGGAGCCGTGCTGAATTCAGGCCTGGTAGGCCTTAAACGGGAGAGACTCCATCTTTCCTCCTGCTCTGGCAGCTTGAGATGCTTCTAGGTCAAAGGCAGTGTTTTAGTTAGGAGGTGTTATTCGCTTGGAGAGAACTGGTTCAGGCCGGCCCTTATCGAAGGATTGTATTTTTCTTCATGCCGAAGACACTACATCAGGCCGGCCGGCTGGGAACGTGTCCTTGGCACGGGGAGGTACAAGAATTTGGTGGGCGGCAGGTTACTGGCTGGAATTTTCCATGAGAGAATGCACATCTATATTAGTGAAAGTCTGAGGCAGATACTGGCACTTGCTTCTAGTTCGTAGACGGCACCTGGCCGTGAGCGATACAGCCAATACTTATTCCAGGGAAGACAGATGACAAACTTGGAGGTGAAGAGATTCCAGAGAGAGAGAGTAGCCGATGAGGAAGAGGTCCCAGTGACTCGGAGAGGGAGAAGGGAGTAGACCCGTGATTGTGGAGGGGTGACTTCCAGGCGAGCTGAGGCACAGACGAGAAGGGAACCTAGATGACCACGGAGTGCAGGCTACATATTACCAAGGTGATGTCGACCCTTTCTTATTAAAGTGTACAACTTAACCTTTCACTTTTCTTTGTAGGTCGTGTGCTATGATGCAATGTTATGTGACTGCGTATGTAATGACTAATAAAGTGTCCCGATTGTAATGAACCAACATGTGCTGCGTGTTCTTGTATGAGAGGATGGCCTATTCTTCTAGTCAGTTGTAGTTTGATCTGTACAGAGGACGATCCTGGACAGGTAAGTGGTAACTGAACAAGGGAGAAGGGAGCTCCTCAAACTGGAGAACAGGTTGTGCTCAACTAACAGTCCTTGTGTGATCTGATACATAGTGGTACCGATTCCCCTGTTGCATGTCGTGGTAACCATAGGATGAGCTCGTGTGAGGCTGCTGTCTAGGCAGGAGTACCTGGGTCCGTCTGGGACCGCGAGGACTTTGTAGCTGCCGCCGAGGTAGGAGTATCTGGGTCCGTCTGGGACCGCGAGAACTTTGCAGGCTGCCGCCGAGGTAGGAGTATCTGGGTCCGTCTGGGACCGCGAGGACTTTGTAGCTGCCGCCGAGGTAGGAGTATCTGGGTCCGTCTGGGACCGCGAGAGCTTTGCAGGCTGCCGCCTGGGTAGGAGTATCTGGGTCCGTCTGGGACCGCGAGAACTTTGTAGCTGCCGCTGAGGTAGGAGTATCTGGGTCCGTCTGGGACCGCGAGAACTTTGCAGGCTGCCGCATGGGTAGGAGTATCTGGGTCCGTCTGGGACCGCGAGAACTTTGCAGGCTGCCGTCTGGGCAGGAGTACCTGGGTCCGTCTGGGACCGCGAGGCCGCCACTAGTATAGATATATATATATATATAGGAATTCCCTGTCCTTAGGTGGTACATATACGTGGTTATTTAGGTGAGAACAGGCCCTAGGGAGGGGGTAACGTTCTGATTTGGGTTAGTGAGGCTCTGTTGAGCGGGTTCCATCTGATCCAAAGACCCAAGCAGAACAGATGGCCGCCGAGACGGACGCGTCTAGCTGAGGCTCCGGGACCGGGCTTTCTCCTCGCCTGTTCCCGGTGAGCCTGGGGGCGACCTAAGCAATCCTGCAGCTGCCCTGAGGCGCGGGGAGTCCAGCGCTGGTGCTCTGGTAACGGAGCGGCTCTCGGGTGTCAATACCTCGCTGCGGGAGCCGCTCGGACGCGGAGGAGCCGAAAACAAGATGGCGCCCATCCGGCTCCGCCGAAGCCGCAAACGACCTGCGGACCCGGGACCGAGGCGCCGAAGGCGGAGGCCCCGCTTCCTGTGGGGGGCCGGCTGGCTGCCCCGGGAGAGGTTTATACGGAGTGCGGACGTCGCCGGGACGGCCCATGGGTTCCAGTGCCTCGGGAGGTGTCGGTGAGACCCCCGTAGCCCCCCCCTCCGTGCGGAGGACAGAGGTGACGGAGCTGGGCATTGCGGGGAGGAGCGGCACGGCGAGGAGCGATGTGGTCGTTGGCGCCGGCCGCTGAGAACTTCCGCCATTAAGCTCATCGCGGCTGAGAGCGGACCCGAGGGAGACCGAGGAGCGGCCCGGCGGAACGAACCTGGGAGCAGTGGTGCAGGTGGGCCCACGCGGAGGTGCACGGAACTGGAGGTGGCGCCCCCGGGGGGTTGACTCCTGCGGGGGGGGGGCCTCTGATGCTGCCTGCGAGAGCGTCTGCCTGATCCGAAGATGGCGGTGAGTGGCAGTCCGGCAGCGTGAAGCGGGAGGTGCCAGCTGTTTACCATCACATATACCCCTTGAACGTCAAGTGAAAGGACACCACACAAGTTGTTATGAAAATAAAAGATATTTATTTATAACAAGACTACCCTGGCTCTTTATGAGTCAGGGAGCTAAGCACACTACAAAACTCTTAGAAAATACTTCAGTTGCACAATTTACACAAATGCCCGAAGGGCACGAGAAACCATCTACGCTAACAGTGAAATGCGAGTGGTTAGAGTCTGGAGTTACTGATTCCGGAGTGATCCGATCAGTGGGACTAAACGAAAAAGGAACTGGACACTTGTAGAGCGAACCTGCGATGGAGCACCGAAATGCTCGAGTTACCTAGCCCAAAGGCTGCGGCTGCGTGAGGTACGGCAAGATGTCGGGAGTCCTCGTTGTAGTCTCAGGAGCCTGAAAGAAGAAGTTGCTGGCAGGCGACCAGTGTCGATGTGTCAGCGAGATCCAAGCCTGGATCGGTGTTGAAGGAAACCTGAAAGCAGAGGGGAGTTCTCAACCGCTAGCCAGCGATCGTGTGGGTACCAGGAAGGTACCGGCTGAAGTCACCTCGACCAGGTGAGTGGATGACGTCGGACTCGGCTGTTCCTCGGACCAGGAGGCGCGGCGGCGACCAGGATGGAGGGCGAGCTGTCCCACGAAGGTGTCTGCTGTCGATGATGCTGGGCCCAGGAGTGGGGCAGCAGGTCTTGGCAGTGGCAAACCCACGCGGGGGAGTCAAGATGGCGTCTGGAGTGGACCAGGAGGGTCCGAGGTACTCCTCTGTTGAAGGGGAGCAAGGGCCAGTCTGGAGCAACCAGACCAGTGATGAAAAACAAACTATCGTGGTGCGTCGTGAAGAGGGCCACAAGCCGGTCGGCGAGTGGTCGGACAACGTGGTGAACAGCAAGGAGCAGAAGGGCCCCCACGCAGATCTCGTGGATGCTGGGGAGGCGGACTTCGGTGCTGGAGCCGCTCAGGGTTAGGGCTTCTCAAACCCTAGGTACACTCACTCGAGGGTCCCTCGGTGGGCGTGTTAGATAAGCGTCGTGCAGGTTCTGAAGATGGCCGGTCCCGCAGGTCTCGTCACACCTACGAATCTCAGCTGGGCTGACGATGTAGGTAGAGGTCAGAGATGGCAGGGAACCCGGGTCTCGTCGAGCTGGGCAGTCTTGATCCGTGGGAGAGACGTACAGCAAACCGCAAGCGCTTAGTTGGTGCCTGCTGGCGCAGGGTGGCTACTCCTTAGCCACAAGGGAGAGTCTTCAGAAAAGTCAAGAGTTCCTTTCGTGGAAAGTAGTTCAAGATTCAGAATTATCCAATTTGGGAAGGGGACCCGCTCCCACCTTTATTCTAGGAAAAAGGGGCTGGCCTGTGACTAGGTCCTACCTATGGGTGGGACCAGGAGGGGGGTGGTTACACCCCTATCCTTTGTCCGGCTTCGCCCCAGCTCAGGGGCTGGTGTGCCCCCGAAACTGGTTTGAGCCGGGCTATGCACAGTGAGCACCGGGGTGCCACTTGCAATCACCTTCCTTTCAGCCCTGCCTACCTGGGATACACAAACCCTGTCTGGGATGGTGCTAACACTGCCCTCGACAGGAAACCCTTTGTCCAAGCTCCCTTCGCTGGAAGGTCTCCCAGCAGCAGGAGGTCAGACTTGTGTCTGGTGGCAGCATCCATTTTGTGATGCTGAGGCTTGAGTCAACTTTAACCGGGGTTCAAGGTTACTTCCATGTCGTGCCCCTCTAAAAGGGGGGAATGCTAACCCCGTCGCCAGAATTGGCGAGGGGTTCGTATTCCAATTCGTATGACACCTTACTCGACATGTGTAGGTGATGCAATGCCAAAGTTAGCAAATAACCACAAGGATTATAATGCATTTTAAGGTAGTTGGCCCGCGTCACCATGGAACGGCTATTTAGGACTTGGATCCGCAAGCCGTCGACGGGCTCAGCTCGCGCCAGAGCACCGTCCCACATGATCCCCAGCACTCTGCCTTCAGGATTGATAAGGCCTGCCATAGGAGTGACTGATAGGAATCTATGTGTCCATTTTAGGGTTAGGTATAGGAATACTACACCTACAGCAACGGGTGATTACACCACCTTGCCCCAGCTGTCGTGCAGCCAGTTGTGTCAAATTTGGGCGGCCATCCAGGGGTGGCATAATACATGCTGCAGCCCCTGGTAGGCCCTGGGTACACCGATGCCCTGCCCTGGATACCTGTGGTATGCTGAGACAGGGACTGACAAGGCGGCCCAGTTCCAATTAGTGGATGCACCTAATGTACATGTGTGTTAATTTCGAGAGAGAACAGCTAGGCTGTGGGTCTGATTGGCAGGCCCACAGCCAGGGAAAGTCGTAAACCAATGAAGCAAAAGCAAAAAATCTGGGTGATCATAGGATTGCAGACCCTACTCTCCTACATGACCCCCCCCCCAAACTTTGGGACAATAAGCTAACCTTCACCAGGTGAGTCTTCTTGCTCTAAGTGGAAATACCTGGAGAGCCCATCTGCATTGCCATGATCAGTGCCAGGTCTATGCTCCACTGTGAAGTCCATCCCCTGTAGGGAAATGGACCACCTAAGTAGTTTGGGGTTTTCACCCTTCATTTGATTTAGCCACAAGAGGGGCTTATGGTCGGTCTGAATCTTGAAGTGAGTGCCAAACAAGTATGGCCTCAACTTCTTCAGGGCCCAAACCACAGCAAAGGCCTCCCTCTCAATAGCTGACCAATTCTTCTCTCTGGGGGTCAGCCTCCTGCTAATAAAAGCTATGGGCTGGTCATGACCATCAAAATTCAGCTGAGATAGAACAGCTCCCACACCCAACTCCGAAGCGTCTGTTTGGACAATGAATGGTTTGGAGTAGTCTGGACTCTTTAGGATAGGTGCTGTGCACATGGCCTGCTTTAGGTCATCGAATGCCTTCTGACAGCTTGCTGTCCACTGAACTTTTATTGGCATCTTTTTACTTGTCAGATCGTTTAGCGGGGTCACAATGGATCCATAATTTCTGACAAATTTCCGGTAATAACCAGTCAGGCCCAAGAAAGCTCGAACCTGAGCCTGGGTGGTTGGAGGAGCCCAGTCCTGGATGGCCTGTATTTTGCTCTCCAATGGCTGAACCTGGCCTCCACCTACAAGGTGGCCCAGGTATACAACCTGTGTCTGCCCTATCTGGCACTTAGTGGCCTTGATAGTGAGGCCTGCCTTTTGCAGGGCCTCTAACACTTTCCTCAGGTGGACCAGGTGATCCTCCCAGGTGGAGCTAAAGACAGCGATATCGTCCAGATACGCCGCACAGAAGTCGTCCAACCCAGTGAGAACTCGATTCACCAGCCTTTGGAAGGTGGCAGGTGCATTTTTCAAACCAAAGGGCATTACCACGAACTGATAATGCCCACCCGGGGTAGAAAATGCTGTTTTGGGTTTGGCCTCCTCAGCTAACCTGATTTGCCAATACCCAGCTGTCAGGTAAAACGTACTTAAGTAGTTGGCCGAAGCCAACCGGTCTATAAGTTCGTCTGCTCTTGGTATTGGGTGGGCGTCAGTCTTAGTGACTGCATTGAGACCTCTGTAGTCCACGCAAAACCTCATCTCCTTCTTACCGCCCTGGGTGTGAGGTTTCGGCACGAGAACTACGGGACTAGCCCAGGGGCTGTCCGAGGGCTCAATGACTCCCAGCTCCAACATTTTCTGCACCTCTGTCTTGATGCAGTCTCTGACATGATCAGGCTGTCGATAGATTTTACTCTTTACGGGCAGACTGTCCCCAGTGTCGACCTCATGGGTACACCAATTGGTCTGACTGGGTGTCAGAGAGAACATATGTCGAAAGGATTGAAGAACCTGTTTACAATCCTTTTGTTGATGTCCAGAGAGGCTGCCGCAAAAGACAACACCATCTACTGACCCATCGTCAGGGTTCTGAGAGAGCAGGTCCGGGAGAGGGTCACTCTCCTCCTCCTGTCCCTCATCTGTGGCCATGAGCAAGCCCATGCCCTCCCTGTCGACATATGCCTTGAGCCTGTTTACATGGAGCACCCGGTGGGGGCTCCGGGGAGTTCCCAGGTCTACCAAGTAGGTGACCTCTCCCTTTTGCTCAATGATCGTGTGGGGCCCAGACCATTTGTCTTTGAGTGCTGCTGGGGCAACTGGCTCCAGCACCCACACCTTCTGTCCAGGCTGGTACACAGTCAGGACAGCCTTTTGGTCGTGCCAAGCTTTCTGTAATTCTTGGCTCGCCTCAAGGTTTTTAGATGCCTTTTCCATGTACTCCGCCATCCGCGAGCGGAGGCCGAGCACATAGTCCACAATGTTTGATGCCGGCTTTCTGAGAGGTCTCTCCCATCCTTCCTTTACCAAACAAAGGGGTCCCCGTACAGGATGTCCGAACAGAAGCTCAAAAGGGCTGTAGCCAACCCCCTTCTGCGGGACCTCTCTGTAGGCGAACAAGAGGCAGGGTATCAGGACATCCCATCTCCGCCGAAGCTTTTCAGGTAGTCCGTGAATCATCCCTTTTAGGGTCCTGTTGAATCTCTCAACAAGCCGATTGCATTGCGGGTGATAGGGTGTGGTGAACTTGTAGTTGACACCGCACTCCTTCCACATTGCAGTCAGATATCCCGACATGAAGTTTGCACCTCTGTCTGAGACAACCTCCGTAGGGAAGCCCACTCTGGAGAACACTCCAACTAGGGCCCGTGCCACCACAGGGGCTGTAGTGGTCCTAAGGGGAATAGCTTCAGGATACCTGGTGGCGTGGTCCACCACCACCAGTATAAACTTGTGCCCTGATGCTGTCTGGGGTTCCATTGGTCCGACAATGTCGATCCCCACTCGTTCAAAGGGCACCCCCACCACCGGTAGTGGTATGAGGGGGGCCTTTGTCGTGCCACCTGACTTACCACTGGCTTGGCAAGTGACACAGGAGCGGCAAAACTCCTTCGTATCTTCGGACATGTGGGGCCAGTGAAAGTGTGGAACAATTCTGTCCCAAGTCTTATTCTGGCCTAAGTGACCTGCAAGGGGAATCTCGTGGGCCAAGGTAAGAAGGAAACCTCTCAGAGACAAGGGGATGACCAGCCTCCTGGTCGCGCCAGGCTTGGGGTCTCTTGCCTCGGAGTACAGGAGTCCATCGTCCCAGTACACTTTGTGGGTACCTGTGGCGTTCCCTGCAGCCTCAGCAGCAGCCTGCTGTCTGAGGGGTTCAAGTGAGGGGCAGTCTAACTGCGCCTTCCCCAGGTCTTCCCTGGAGGGTCCCCCTGAGCCCAGAAACTCAACCTGACCAGGTTCGAGCTCTTTCGGCTCAGTTTCCCTCAGTTCTTTAAGGTCAGCCTCCCCAGAGACTTGATCCACGACCTGGGGCAAGGGGGAAGGCGAAGCCTTACCCTTACTGCTCCTTTTCTTGGAAGGTGTCTGGTCCGTTCTTCCAGGATCCAGCACCTGTTCAGTGGGGCATCTTTTGGCCTGTGACCTGGTCACAGCAAGGACATGTGCTGGCAAGCCTAACATTTCCATGTGAGTCCTCTGCTCCACTTCTGACCATTGTGACGTTTCCAAATCATTGCCCAACAGACATTCTACGGGGAGGTCTGAACTAACCACAACCTTTTTCGGGCCACTTACCCCTCCCCAGGAGAAATCAACAACTGCCATACTGTGATTGGTAGTGACGTTGCTGGCATTGGTCACTAGGTAATCGGTACCTAGCATGATCTGTCCAGGGTCCACAAAGTTAGGCGTCACCATGGTGACACTGGCACAAGTGTCCCTGTAGGCCTGAGCCACTTTTCCATTGATCAAAGGTGTCTGTCTGTATTTGCCCAAAGTATTGGGACTGGCATCAGGGGACATATCCATATCCCCTGTACAGACAAGGACGGCTTGAGTGAGCGTGCTGACTAAGTCGTCACTCCCCTCGGTTCCCAAGGTTAACCCAACTAATGCCTTGGGAGGCGCACTACCACTGCTGACTGTACTAGGGGGTGCAGGTGCCTTAGGGGCTGCAGTGGCAGGAGTTTGCCCTCCTTTCTTGGTGCACTCACTAAACCAGTGAGTCTTACTTTTACAGTATTGGCACCATCTTTTTGACTGGCCTTTTGGAGTCTTCTTTTTCTGCTGTGAAGCCTGACCCCCACCCTCTTTGGTTTGTTGGGGGCCTGTCGAAGACTTCTGGTCATTTTGTTCGTTCTTGTTACTACCCTTTTGGTCCGCTTTCTTCTGACCACCCTGGTTCTGAGTCTGGTTCTGCTTGACCCTTGTTCTGACCCATCTGTCTGCCTTCTTTCCTAATTCGTGGGGAGAGGTCAGATCCGAGTCGACAAGGTGCTGATGCAACAATTGGTTCTGACAGTTGTTTAAAATCTGTTCTCTCATGATAAGATTGTACAATCCTGTGTAATCAGTAACCTTGCTACCCAGCAACCAGCCCTCCAAAGCCTTAGTGGCACAATCGACAAAGTCAGTCCAATCCTGAGACTGGATTTTCTGGGTGTCCCTGAACAGCAACCTGTACTGTTCCGTGGTTAAGCCAAACCCATCAATCAGTGTATTCTTCAGGACTTGGTAGTTGTTTGCATCCTCAGCTCTAGTAGTGAGGAGCTTGTCTCGACCTTTACCTTCAAAGGAGAGCCACAGTATAGCTGCCCACTGACTTTGGGGGACGCACTGGACAGTGCAGGCCCTCTCCAAAGCAGTTATCCACTTGTGGATGTCGTCCCCTTGCTTAAAGGGGGGCACTATTTTACTCTGGTGTCTAGTGTCTATACCCCTGTCTTTCTCTCTAATGAGAATGCTGCCACCAGTGGGACCTAACCCACTTAATTTCTGCTCTCGGGCTAAGGCAAGTCTTTCTTTGGCGAGGGCAAGTTCTTCCCGCTCGATCCTCAGATTGACTTCCCTCATCTTCGCTCCATGCTCCCTTCTCTGAGGGGACGTCTGAGGGGACGTCATTCCTCTCTGAGAAGATGCCTGAGAGACATGTGTACGAACAGATCTGTTAGAGCCTCTGGAGAGAGACCTAGCTCGTCCGTTCCCAATGTTAGGCCTGCTTGAGCGTGGGCCCGGGGCTCCCCCGGTTCCATTCTCATGCCTGCTTAAGTTGGTCCTCGTAAGCCTGCCGACTATCACTGGACCTTTGTTTGCCTCGTCTCCTGATAACTCCTCCTTGTCTTCCTCCTCTGTATGGAGGTCGAGGTCTGGGTCACCAAGGGTTCACTCTAAGGGAGGCATGTTCCCATCAGCATTGGGGGGACCTGTGTTAGAGGACCTCCTGGCATCGTACGTCTCTAAGAGACCTATCAGAAATGCGATGGTAGGGTTAGAACCCTGGTTTAGCTTCCTGGAGGCACACAGTTGTCTCGTCTCCTTGAAGCTAAGAGCTGCATATCGTGACACGACCTGTGGAGGGTCACTGACCACTAAGGGAGTCTCCGCAGACTCTCCGTGGACCGACATGCTTCTAGTGAGGTGTAAGTGATGCACCTACCTACACTATTTGTTTACCTACTTATCCCTTGCTAAGAGTTGTAGTCAGGGTGTGCTAAGCCCTGTTACGCTACAACAGCTGGTTCAGTAGAACTCAGAGTATTCTAAGTTAAGTTATATGTACCTGGGTACTTATGTAATCTTTCACTTTGATATTCTTAGGATACGTGTGTGGTAAAACAACAGCGAGCTCAAATCCCAACCGCTGCTCACCAATGTGAGAAGTTGGCCTGATATGTAGTGCTCACTATTCTAGTGATCACTGTGTATCATTCCAAACGACCCTTATTGATGATTGGTTGTAAGTCAACCTTTTAGACCAGCTATCCTAGTAGCGTGGATACGAGCAGTCTTTAGGCTAAACTCTAGAGGGCGTGTTAAGCCAGCTGTTTACCATCACATATACCCCTTGAACGTCAAGTGAAAGGACACCATACAAGTTGTTATGAAAATAAAAGATATTTATTTATAACAAGACTACCCTGGCTCTTTATGAGTCAGGGAGCTAAGCACACTACAAAACTCTTAGAAAATACTTCAGTTGCACAATTTACACAAATGCCCGAAGGGCATGAGAAACCATCTACGCTAACAGTGAAATGCGAGTGGTTAGAGTCTGGAGTTACTGATTCCGGAGTGATCCGATCAGTGGGACTAAACGAAAAAGGAACTGGACACTTGTAGAGCGAACCTGCGATGGAGCACCGAAATGCTCGAGTTACCTAGCCCAGAGGCTGCGGCTGCGTGAGGTACGGCAAGATGTCGGGAGTCCTCGTTGTAGTCTCAGGAGCCTGAAAGAAGAAGTTGCTGGCAGGCGACCAGTGTCGATGTGTCAGCGAGATCCAAGCCTGGATCGGTGTTGAAGGAAACCTGAAAGCAGAGGGGAGTTCTCAACTGCTAGCCAGCGATCGTGTGGGTACCAGGAAGGTACCGGCTGAAGTCACCTCGACCAGGTGAGTGGATGACGTCGGACTCGGCTGTTCCTCGGACCAGGAGGCGCGGCGGCGACCAGGATGGAGGGCGAGCTGTCCCACGAAGGTGCCTGCTGTCGATGATGCTGGGCCCAGGAGTGGGGCAGCAGGTCTTGGCAGTGGCAAACCCACGCGGGGGAGTCAAGATGGCGTCTGGAGTGGACCAGGAGGGTCCGAGGTACTCCTCTGTTGAAGGGGAGCAAGGGCCAGTCTGGAGCAACCAGACCAGTGATGAAAAACAAACTATCGTGGTGCGTCGTGAAGAGGGCCACAAGCCGGTCGGCGAGTGGTCGGACAACGCGGTGAACAGCAAGGAGCAGAAGGGCCCCCACGCAGATCTCGTGGATGCTGGGGAGGCGGACTTCGGTGCTGGAGCCGCTCAGGGTTAGGGCTTCTCAAACCCTAGGTACACTCACTCGAGGGTCCCTCGGTGGGCGTGTTAGATAAGCGTCGTGCAGGTTCTGAAGATGGCCGGTCCCGCAGGTCTCGTCACGCCTACGAATCTCAGCTGGGCTGACAATGTAGGTAGAGGTCAGAGATGGCAGGGAACCCGGGTCTCGTCGAGCTGGGCAGTCTTGATCCGTGGGAGAGACGTACAGCAAACCGCAAGCGCTTAGTTGGTGCCTGCTGGCGCAGGGTGGCTACTCCTTAGCCACAAGGGAGAGTCTTCAGAAAAGTCAAGAGTTCCTTTCGTGGAAAGTAGTTCAAGATTCAGAATTATCCAATTTGGGAAGGGGACCCGCTCCCACCTTTATTCTAGGAAAAAGGGGCTGGCCTGTGACTAGGTCCTACCTATGGGTGGGACCAGGAGGGGGGTGGTTACACCCCTATCCTTTGTCCGGCTTCGCCCCAGCTCAGGGGCTGGTGTGCCCCCGAAACTGGTTTGAGCCGGGCTATGCACAGTGAGCACCGGGGTGCCACTTGCAATCACCTTCCTTTCAGCCCTGCCTACCTGGGATACACAAACCCTGTCTGGGATGGTGCTAACACCGCCCTCGACAGGAAACCCTTTGTCCAAGCTCCCTTCGCTGGAAGGTCTCCCAGCAGCAGGAGGTCAGACTTGTGTCTGGTGGCAGCATCCATTTTGTGATGCTGAGGCTTGAGTCAACTTTAACCGGGGTTCAAGGTTACTTCCATGTCGTGCCCCTCTAAAAGGGGGGAATGCTAACCCCGTCGCCAGAATTGGCGAGGGGTTCGTATTCCAATTCGTATGACACCTTACTCGACATGTGTAGGTGATGCGATGCCAAAGTTAGCAAATAACCGCAAGGATTATAATGCATTTTAAGGTAGTTGGCCCGCGTCACCATGGAACGGCTATTTAGGACTTGGTTCCGCAAGCCGTCGACGGGCTCAGCTCGCGTCAGAGCACCGTCCCACATGATCCCCAGCACTCTGCCTTCAGGATTGATAAGGCCTGCCATAGGAGTGACTGATAGGAATCCATGTGTCCATTTTAGGGTTAGGTATAGGAATACTACACCTACAGCAACTGGTGATTACACCACCTTGCCCCAGCTGTCGTGCAGCCAGTTGTGTCAAATTTGGGCGGCCATCCAGGGGTGGCATAATACATGCTGCAGCCCCTGGTAGGCCCTGGGTACACCGATGCCCTGGATACCTGTGGTATGCTGAGACAGGGACTGACAAGGCGGCCCAGTTCCAATTAGTGGATGCACCTAATGTACATGTGTGTTAATTTCGAGAGAGAACAGCTAGGCTGTGGGTCTGATTGGCAGGCCCACAGCCAGGGAAAGTCGTAAACCAATGAAGCAAAAGCAAAAAATCTGGGTGATCATAGGATTGCAGACCCTACTCTCCTACACCGTCAGTTGGCAACATCAATGTGATTATGCTTGAAACAGTTTAAGTACCTACATAAATTCTATTATTTCCCACAAAGACTCTGGAAAATAGGAAGAACAGCAAGCCCAGCTTGCCCAAGGTGCGAGCCTTCCCTTGGGACTTTCTTCCACGCCGTTTGGGAGTGCCCAGTGATGGCACGATATTGGGAATATCATTAATGACGTACTGGAAGATGTGCGTATTAGACCAATAGATCTGGACCCGAGGTTGGCACTGCTGGGTGTGATGGATTCGTTGGGCAGTTCCAGGAGGGCTCTCACGCTGGTAGCCATGGGATACTTGGTGGCCAAAAGGGATATAGTCGAGAGTCTCATGCCCCCTCAATCTCGGAATGAACAAATGGAATGAACCTTGTGCGGCCCTTGATGAACTGGTATATCAAGCTAGGGGAGTACACAATAATTATTTTTAAATTTGGACTCAGGTGGCAACAGTTCAGGGATAGGAATTATGGCCTCAGTGCTTCTGTTACAATATGAATGGGAGTCTTGAGTGGGTTCTGAGGATGGATGTGATCAGTGTTTTGCTGGATGGATTGAAATCACATGCGTTTTGGCACCAGTTATATCTGTAAATGTTCATATATTTATATGCAGAAAAACAATAAAAATATGTAAAAAAGAAAACCATGACTTATGTTACGAAGTTTGTAACCTGAAGCAAACATGGCCAAGTCTGTGCCTCCACCACATTTTCTGATACTAATATGGAGGTAAACAACAAGTCTAAACACTTATAATTTCATGTTAAGATCTTGAGCAGAGCACCACCAGGAGCAGCCTTCCTGCTGCCCAGCCCATTCTCCTAACTGACAATCTCCACTCACCCAACATTCCACAGCCTCATCCGCACCAACATTCCATACCACATTCACACTGGCTGAGCAGCAGGTACAACAGATTACTAGGTTTCTTTGAGTCACTTTCACTAATCTTTGCGTCAGAAAAATCACTTAATGATTTCTTTTGCTCAGTGTTCTCCCCAACATACTTCATCGATCCCAGGCCTGGATTTTTTTGGGGGGGCTTTCTCATCTCCGATGGTCCCTTGTGTTGTTTAGTTTCTCCCTTCGTGTCTCTGTCTTATGTGGGCACTTTGACTATTCTCCAAAGGCCCTGTATTTAAAAGGTGTGTAGACTGGGACGGTACTCCCTCTCTAATGGGAAACAGTTCAGATACTATAGATTCCCTTTCTTCCTTAATCCTCATAGGATTACAACCTTCTTTTCAACTTTGTATTGTTTCCTTCCATATTTCATTTATAGATACCACTCTTCTCCACTAAATCTATGGCTTTAGCAGCAGGCCAACCTTCCTGGCCGTGAGGAGCAATATGATGTTTTACCTCAGATTGTATTCTCTAAATTTGATAAATATCAGTGTTAGATGATAACGTACACGGAATTGGGACGTGCCCTGAAGAAGCAGCAGTTTACTACAGAAGCAGAGAGATCTTGCCAGATTTACCATCAAGTGCTCTGGATTAGCCAACCATTAGGGTGGGACAGGAACTCTAACCATTTTATCCTCTGTGTTCTGTGATTCTTTCTCTTTCTTGCCCTTCTGTTTGTGAGCAAAATTTGAAGGGTGGCAGGCCTCAGCTGGCAATAAATCTCAAGCCTCACAGGCCTGTTGTTCAAGTAGCCTGACTGCAGTTTTTGGACTGTTTCATGTGAGTTTCGGTGTGAGTGTAAAGTTGCCTCTTGTTGGTCACAGAATGTTGACAGCAAATTCAAAAGCACAGCTTGCACCTTAATGCCTGCGGGACTGTGACTCTTTTCATTGCTTTCCTGAAATTCAAATGATTTAAGGTGGTTTGGTCTGTGTACATGCAAAGGGGATTTAGGCATTGCAGAAAATATTTTATAGCACCGCAATGCTTAGAATGAATGGGTCCCGGCTCTCTCGTGTGCAGGTGAAGAGTTCAAAGAGGCAACAGATTGTAGGTCGTGTACATCTTCTCTTATGGGTCCCTCCCATCGCTATACATTTATTTGGAAGAAAATTACATTGTGTTGGGGATTTTACTAAGCATGGGTGTTTGCCACTAGGGGTTTAATTTGTAAGTTAAACATGAAGAGAAACTTTTAGGAATAATTCCAAAAATACTATATTTTTGTAGACATATACAGCGACTTTTGGGCTAGATGTATCATGAATTTTTCTGCTCGCAGAATCGGGGCATTTGAGACCAGAAAAATGCATTTTGGTATGTGTCAATCCAAATTGCGATTCGGTAACATGCTACTGAATCGCAGTTTATACATACCGATTCAGTATTAGGAAGGGGCGTGTTTAGGGCATCCCTTCCTAATGCCAAATCAGTATGGTATGTATTACTGTTTTGCGACCGAATTCCAGTCATAAAACAGTAATACTTCCCACCAGTTTAAAACTGGCGGTAACCCATTCGCAAAGGGGAAGGGGTTCCCTGGGGATTCCTTCCCCTTTGATAATGTAAATAAAAATATTTTTTAAGAGCAGGCAGTGGTCCCACAGACCATTTTTTCTTTTTAGATGCAGTCCGTTTGCCTCTACGAAAAACGGGCTGCTTTAAAAAAAAAAAACAAGATTGCTTAGTTAAAAAGCAATCACAGACATGGTGGTCTGCTGACCTCAGCAGGCCACCATCCCTGTAATGGTTGAGATTCCTAATGGGTCACACATTGTGACCTACCTCATTAACATTTATGAGGTAAGTCAAATTGTGACCCATTACAAATCAGCGTTGCAAATTAGCGAATTGGTCGCAAAAATACTGGTCGCAAATTGCGACCAGAATTTTACGACCAGTTGTACGTACATCTACCCTTTTGTTCTCTAAACCACTTTATAGATGCATTGTTGCCAGCTTAAATTTATACTAGGCGGCAAACAATTCAACCAACACTGAAGGCCTCTGAGCCCCATGCCTATTAAAACATGGCGCTGTGCGCCTGAGGCGCATTAGGACAAGGCTGCATGAGAAGTGGTCCCCTCCTAATCTTCGCTGGCACAATACCATATTACAGGGCTTCTCAAAGCACTGGGAGTATGTGAAATCCCAGAACCCTGTAATTTTCTTAGCTAGCAGTCACCTGGAAACCTCTCACTGATTGCTGGTGAAAGAGCCAGGATCTCGCCTCCTCTGAGACCGAGCCTTCCACAGGGGCGTGAGCAGGTGTCACTGGAGGGCTTGCCACTATTAGTGCATGGCTCCCAGCACAACGAGGAGCACAACTGCTCCCGAACAGACACAAAGACAAGGAGAATGTGAGCGCTGATTTATTAATAGAGAGTAATGATCATTTTCGTGTACTTGATTTGCATAAGTAGGCTGCAAAACTAATTTCCTGGGCCCCACTGACAGCTCAAACAAGCATTTGCAATGCAATAGGTCTCGCATTTGCAAAAGTTTAAGCTATTGGCATTGTTCATGACAATGCCTTTTTTAAAAATCTATTTTATAAAACAAACACATAAATAAATGCAATTATCATTTACAATGCCAATAGCTAGTGTTGCATTATTATTAGCAATGCCAACTGCTCACACTTTTATATTGCGAGACCTATTGCATTGGGGGCCGGGGGAGAATCACAAACAAAGAGTAAATACACTTGGTGCATAACACTATTTGCATATTGAATTCTTCACCTCACACCTGCATTACATACCTAAGTCAGGATGTGTTGCCTCTTTTAACAGTGCATGCTTTTTTGTATCCCTTGACAGCGCTCGACAGCATGAGACAGTCCTTACCATCCCATTAGGTTTTTTTGGATAATTTGAGACGTCTTACACCAAAAATGCAGTCGTGATCTTACAAAGACTTTGGAGACAATGTTTGTTTCGTAGAGTGTCTATCTCTAAAGTGCTAACACTCTTTCACCTTGTGTCAGCACTTTCAACCCAGACCTACTGGCATTCTAAAGGCATATTCTCATTTTTGATTGGGTACTTGCTGTAGGTGGCAACTATAAAGACAATTTATTGGAGACAAAATGGTATATCTGCTCATTGCTTATAGGATATCACAGCCAGAGCCTGCCCAGTACCTCTTTGTTGCATTAAAACTCTCTTTCCTCTGATAAGTGTTGATGTTTACAAGATTTCTCCTTCTATTTAAAGGGGTTTTCAGTGTGCCAATGGAGTTATTTTTTAAATCTACTTTTATGTTTCTCTCCTACCTTTTGGTGTGCGGTTATAGTTTGTCACATTTTTTTATTTTCCTTTTGTGTGAACCTAAGATTTGCCTGTTTTACATTTCTTTTCAGGTTGGTACATCCTTAGTTGAGAATAATTTTATATGTGGAATGCTCCACTGGGAATAGTTGTGAACATCCACAAAATTTCGACCTGTTATTTACACTTCAAGGTCCACTTATCTGCCCTTATCCTGGAAACACCAGTTTCCCCATCCTTAATCCTCAATTCACAGTGCTGTAAAAATCTAGTGCTTAATTTGTGCTGGGTTTTCTAGCGAGCGTGTGTTCTTTCATCAATGCACTCTGACCAAAAGCAAGAAAGAAAGGGACAATCAAGAGGAAACCAAAGCATAGGAAGCAATCAAAGATATAAAGAATGGATAAAAACCTGCAAGTGACATTAAGAGCCAGGAGGCGTAGGGTCAAAGAAAGAGTCATTGAAACCATGAAGTGCAATCTGGACTAGGCAGGCTTGGTGTACTGCAACTGCAGCCTTCAGCAGCATCAGCAGCGCGCTCTGAAGAAAAACTTTGCGCCTCTGGACTTGCGTGTTTTTGGTTAAGTAAACACTGCGTAAAATCGAGCATACTCTCGGTTTTCCTCCACTGGAAGAGCACTTTACCATCTTAAACTTCATTTTAGATCACAAATTACTACTAGCCCCAAGTTATGCTTCGGTGCACTGAACCCTCACAAGAAGGCAGCTTTTCCCAGCACTATTATTAATTACACTGTATATATTGCTCCGAGTTCCTATAAAGTATATTGAGGATCTGAGTAAAGAAAAAAAGTGTCATTATTTAATAAGTAATGAAGAATTCAATGACGTTGCATACGAGTCACAGAGAGGATTTGTTACACAGGAGTCCAACGGGACAATTGCTGCATTCTAGCAGTCAATGGAACAGGCATCAATTTTGCTTTAAAATGAACTGTATAAAAATGTACTTTTTTTTAAAGGGGCAATGCACAAAAATAGAACATTTCAAGCTTGGACATCCACAAGCGATGATCTAACTCCCACCACAGACAATACCAAGACAGCAGCGACATATGCCTTTCGTCTCATCGACGTAAAGCCCGGACTTCTGTTCCAAGACAAAATTAAGTAACAGAGGTCTCCTCCTTAGAGACTTTCAAAGAAGATGCACTAGCCAGTGGGACGTTTTAGAATATCGCCCCCACCTATTGGCTAAAGTAACTTTCAACCAATCCTCTTCATTCAATAAATAGAAACTAAGCATGCTGGGACCTATACGTCCTAGCATGCTTAGTGATGTCAGATGAACACCACGGCTAGATAAAACTCGCACAGGTGACATTTGGCCACTCACTGCGGTAATCTGTGTATGATTCCAGGGTAAAATCACTCAATTGGTTAATGCACTGGTCATATAAATGGAAGAGGTAATACTACAAGTCCCAGCATTCTTAGTACAGCGGTCTGAGAACTAAAACCCGCTGAAAGTCATCGGTGTCACATGAAGCTAGCTGACAGCTAGGAGCTCATAGTTTTACTCAAGAAAATGTTGCCAAGTAAGATGTGCCAATGTGGACCTGCCGAAGGGTGCAGTTCAAAATAAACTTTGCAAAAAGGCCCGGGTACTGATGGACTGTGCCAGAGAGACTGAGAAGCGGCCTCTGAAAGGCCTGTCGGGCTGGGGCAGGGAGCCTCCGCCAGATGTCTTTCTCCAACCTCGTCCCTAAAGCCCTCGTGTAACCGGCACACAGCTGGTGACAACTCTCCCAGAACGACCTCGCCCGTGCTAGGCCTGGGCGATATTCTATTTGCGCTAGCGAAATTCTCAAATTTCAACTTACGCGAAATTTGCTGATTTTCGTGATTGGCAATTTCATGTCATTGTTGCCCATTAGATATTACTCTGACCAGAAAGTGTCTCAGCAGAGTCATTTTTTGCTGCAAATTAGATTTTTTCATGTGAGCTGCACACTCACGTAAAACCAGCCACACGAGATTTGGGCAAGCCACATGGCATATGTAGGGCACCAGGGCACTTCGGAGCCTGGCAGGCCCGAAGCCAACTCTCGGCCGTCCTCTGACGCCAGGCTGCCCAGAGCAAGTGACAGGAAGGGGCAGGACAATAGAAAGAGACACGTGGTTGTAGAGCCAAGGATGGGCCCTATCCACATAAGATATGATGCGGGCGGGAGGGCCAATGCAATGAACGATGTAAATTAAGAGATATAGGTAAGGGGGCGAAGGAGAGGGGGTGGGGGGCTAGATAGAGACCGAGTAGTTCAAATGTCAAAAAAGAAACCCCCTAAACATTTTTCTCCGTCACTCTGTGACCTCTTTATTTGATGCCTCTTTCCTGCAGACCCCCTTTCATTTACGTTCAGAGGGTGTGAGAGTGTCAGCACCGGAGAGAGACAGCTGCAGGACAAGGAAGAGTGAGCAGGGAGTGTGGCATAGGCAGAGACACAAGACTGCTTTCAGTAGAGTCAGATAAAGAAACATTATTGAGTCGAGACATATTCAAAGAGATGATTGACAGAGGGGGTAGAAGGAGAGAGAGAGTATCTTAAAAGAAAACCGCCAAAGAGACAGACTAGTCAAGGGAGAGTGGATAAAGAGCGATGGCAATAACGGCAGGTGCTGATGAAAAAGACGGCAGGCCAGATCAGTACAAATAGATAGCGAAAGAAGAATGGAAAGAGCTGGATAGATACAAAGCGTAAGAGACAGAGTGGTGAGCAAAGTGAGTGACAGAATAAGCAACAGAGGGAGACGGAAAGAGCCGAAAACACATAATTGTATGCGAGAAAAGGGGGGTGGGGGGAATAAAAAGACGGGAGAGAACATATAGTGCCCACTACAAGTTAGAGATGCCTTTCTCATTTGCATAATATAGTCTGCGTGCTCGCCTAGGTTTTTAGTCCGAGGTCATTTACCATATTAAACTCTCATTGCATTTAGATACTCTTGACAGTTATACCGAGGACGAAAGTAATGGCTGTATGCAAAACGAAAGTAATAGCGATCGCGATCAAACCGAAAGTGATCACGATCGCTTGGACGGGAGCGCTGTGTGGCAAGCACGTGAGTGGTGCGCGCGCAGCAGTGATTGGCGGCTGCGCGCGTGCACGCTCACGTGCACTGAAGCTTTAGGCCACAGGCAGCACTTGAAAATTCCTGACTACAAAATGTCTCTCCGAGCCAGCGCATGCGCTGGGCTCAGCGAGACCTAAAAATGGATGGGGAGCAATGAGGAAAGCAAATGACAAACTAGGCGTGGGTGGTAACACAGTGCAGAGGGGCAGGGATTTGGAGAGGAAGCAGCACATAAGGCAAAGAGCAAGACAGCACAAGCACTCATATGGAGTGCTGAATGAAAAAGAAAAAAAGTAGCTCCCTAAATGTGAGCAGTAGAAGGATACAAGTCATCCAATCAAGAGAATTGTAAAAAAAACTATGCTTCATGGGAGTAACAAATACAAGAAGAGGAAGCAAACAATATTGACAAGAAAGTCAAACATTAGCATGAAATGGGCTAACGGAAACCCATTGTAAGTACTGTATGGTTCACAATAGGTCTTGACAACAAACTATTTGTAGGAAAGACCTAAAGAGGAGACATAAATCTCTGACTAGAACTCAATCGTCGAACTACCCAATATCAAAACCAGTTGGATATGAAACCCACCAACATATAGGCAAACAATCTCCATTCAAATGTCTTTCATGCTGTGTTTTCTAAAATGTTCATGTTGAATACCCTGGAAGCACGGGGTGAGGGATATTATACTATACATCCAGAAAGGCCTAGTTGTGGTCAGTTTGGTGAGTGTGGAATTTGTTTGTGTGTGTGGTCCTGTGAGTGGCTATGGAAGTGTGCAATGTGTGTGTAGGTGTGTGAACAAATATTTATGTTATGTATAAATCTGGATGGCTGCAAGTGTATGTGTGTTTTAAGACTTGTGTTTGCATGTTTATGTATGTGTGGTCTCAGCCGGGGTGAAATTTAAATTATGCTACTGTAATTCATGTAATTTGGGAAATTTTGCATTATGCTTCTGACGTGAAATTCTCAAAATGAAGCCATTACACTTTGTTGTGTAAATATGCCGTTATTGACAGTAAATTATAGCAAAGTGCAGGAACAACGCAAACCGTCAGAGCATGAGACGCTATTGTTTGCGGCAAATGTGGTTTTTGCGCTATTTTTTAAAATGAAATGAGTCCTCATGTCAAAAATTGGCATACAAGCGCATTTCACTCTGAGATATCGAGCTAGTTGGCAGATGAGTATACCACTGGTGTGGGCATGTGTATGTTTTTTTTATGTTTGTAAATGTAAGTAGGTTTATGTGTGCGTATCTAGGTGGTTGTAAGTGGGCACGACTGTGCATTTGAGTGTATCTTTATGTATAGCAGGATGGAGCAAAGGCTCAATTCATAGACAAGATTCTGGATGTAGCAGCCATGTAGAAACAGACGTGCCACCATTTAACACACTGTACAGTGTGCGAGAGGCCACTGTATGCCCAGGCCCTACAGTTCACAATCCTTGACTGATAGATTCCAGCATAGATGTGCACATGTTTTCTGAACTCATTTAGGGGCGTGACGCTAAACAGTGCAACAGGTGCAGAAGCACCAGGGCCAGGGATCCGAGGGGCCCTGTGAACTCCAATGATGGCCATATGCCACAATGTAATGAAGAGATTGAAAGGCCATTTTGCATGACTGGACTAGGGACCTTAGCATGTTTGTTACACCACTGGGCTCGATGCCTGTGCTGCACACACATGTCCAAACCAGCACCCGTTTAGCACCAGGCATCTGTGCTCTCCATGACTCAGTTGTCATGCGTACCTAGACTTTGGCTTTTGCTGATTTCGAGAAACAGCATGTCAAACAATTCCAAAATCCAGTAACAAACATAAGCACAGCTTTAAATGCAATTAATATCAGCTCAGCGCTGGCACATGCAGAAGAAGGGATGGCTACTTATATAATGGTGGGTTTAAATGATTGGTAGATCGAACAAATGTGGCTCCTCGTGGGTCGGGCCTTTGCCTTCCTTGCCCTCAGACAGGGCATTTATTACAATTACATATTAGCTGCAGTAGGCAACATTTTAGCTGTGGCCCAGCGCCCAGCTTCCTTTGAAAGAAAAAGTGTTCTGGGAAAAGTGCTTTGTGTTATACAGATGCGTCAGTGTCAGACAGGTATCTGACCGCATTGCATGCTGGGTTCAGCCCATCGCGAGGCCTGCCCTGCAAAAGCTTAAAAAGCCTTCTTGTGCATTCAGTTCACAATGAGCACACACGGTTTTGCGAGAGAGGGGACATGTTTATCTATGTTCACTGCGGGAATATGAAGTCCGCACCTTTTATTGGCGTGTTCTCTGACATTTAAGCGTGCCATCGCAGGTCCTACTTTGAAGGTGGTCACGCAAGTGAGACATTATTTGGGGTTCTTACGTGATTCTGCAAGCAGTCTCTCTGCTATGAAAATTGGAACTCTTGTGCTGTGCCCGAGTCAATTGCACAACACAAAATTCGAGATGATTTCGTGAGAAAATTTATTTATTTAGTAAATGCACCAAAACTGTGATTTGACTGTAGTGATTTCAGTGTCAAAAATACTTTCTTTTGTGAACGTGGTGGACGGTTGCCCACTCCCATCACGTGGCGTGAAATTAAACAACCACATCTAAGTCGGTGCCTGGGACCAATAGGGGCTTAAATCAACAACACACTGAATGCCTTCTCACGAGAAGGCCTGCTTCCTGAAAATAAAACGCTGCCCTGGTAAGCACGTGGCACCCTTCAAACCAAGCTGCAGTCGCTGCCAGAGTACCTGCTGCAAAGTAAGGTGGGGGCGAGGAGCTCAGCTCTGCACTGCAGTCTTCCCATTGTGTGATCTTTGGCCGTGAGCCTTGTGCTCGGCTGGCGCCTCGGGCTTGTTTACTACGGGAACACATGGGAATGCAAAGCCATTAATCAAGCAGGATGGCTCTGTCTCCCTTCACGCCCAGGGAGGAGGGAGATGCAAGCAAAGCATCAAAGGGCTGGGTGAGAAGGGAGGGGGGAATGCAAGGGTCCAAGCTGCGAAAGTGAAAGTAATCAAGCAGAGCATCAAAGGGCTGGGTGAGAAGGGAGGGGGGAATGGAATGAGCAGAGGAGCAGCTGTGCACGTGCATGTGATCTCGTGCACTCAAGGTTTAGGCCAGCCAAAAGACTGGGTAGCACTTTGAAAAACTCACATATAAAATGTCTCTTCGAGCCTTTGGCTCACGAGACCTAAAAACGAGACTTTGCCTCAAAGGAAGCTTGCTGGAGAAGCTCACCTACTGTTACAAATGATCAAGGCTGTTTGTTGAGATCCAAAATAGCTATCAAGAGATAGTTTTATTTGATGCAGCACGGTACGCGTCAAGTCCAAATCTCAAAGATCTGAACCGTTTGACTCAAAGCGCTAAATTTAACACATTTCCCTCCTGTAATAAAAAACTGAAAGCAGAAGGAAAAACGAAAAAAAACACACTAATAAAATATCAACAACAATATAGCGTTCTATACATAATCCTTATACTTATAGGGAGGATGTGTTATGCGACTTCCATCTTTTAATCTTGAGGCTATAGAGCATGGGGACTCGCAAACATTTTCCTGGGGGCCACAAAGTAAGGTCTGTGGTGTGCTAGAGGGCCACATTGATGCCAGCGCGGTGGCAGTGGGGCTTTCTGTTATGCAATCCCTCAACCGCACCTTGGCGTAAGCATTATCTGCTTGCTATCACTACCTTGGGAGAGTTGTGTGTGAAAATGAAGTAATTTAATCATTGAATTGAAATGAAATTGATTTGCACAATGTGAAATCATAAAAGCTGGGATTAACCATGGCTTCCCCATTTGACCAAATTGTGTGATCCTATGCAATTGTCTAATTTCACTTTACTTCCTTTTATTTCATTTTGACATATAAGAGCACCTTGAAATGCATGTGGGCACGATATATGCTGTATAAAACTTTCTCTTGGGTTTGATTTATTAAACTATAATGTTGTTCATCTATAATGACAATCCAGACCACCCAGAGGGTTCCTCGTAATAACTTTCCGCTTAGTTCTGTATTGGTATTGTTGCCAGATTGGGAGAAGGCATGACTATTTCTATGTTCATTTTGTAAACTTCCACTGTAAAAAAGATACATCTGAAAGCACTGATATAATCTGATGTGCTAAGGTGAAATGCCCCTTTTTTGATTTTGAAAAGACTTTGTTTTTACATGTTTATTAAAATATGTCTTTAAAATGAACGGGTTCCTAAAGTTAAATGGTGCAGAACACCTTGTTTTCTTTTATTTCAGTTTGTGTGAATAAAGACTCGCCCGTTTAATTAACATCTTTATGAATGTTACTGCTCTCATCTGCCCAGTGTAGTAATTCACCTGGGGCCGCTGTTGAAGGTCAGGAGGGCTGCAAGTGGCCCCTGGACTGTACTTCGAGTATCACTGCCATAGAGTCATCCTTCCCACACACTGTGAGATCATCGTTGGCACAAGCAATGTGGTCACTATCCACAACATCCCTCCTTTCCTGGTCTCCCAGACTAGTGGCAACTCCGAGTTCCATGTTGCCATTACTGAGATCCATGCTGCCATTATCTCCATCGCTGGAAATGAGCAGATTATGACCACAGACATGTGGCGGGAATCTCACCTACCCTCACTAGGTGGCTCTTCTGATCCTGGTTGGTGCCTTGCCATTCCACATTTTTGCATTTAGCCAGTCTACACACATTCCACACTTCCTGTGTAACCACACTCTTGTTGTAAACCTTTATCACTTTCATGGCCTTCCCAAATCTGGGCATACTGTTGATCACAAACCCTGGTTTACGCACTCTCATCCAATCACCAATTTCAATTGAAGGTACCTTAATCCTTCCACCTGATGTCATACGCCTCTTTGACTTTCTCTTGCTTCTATCTTATTCTTATTCCAGTCTCCTTTATACTCAAACCCTTTTGTTCTTCATTTTGCTTCTTTTTGAACTCTTAGGGGCATAGCGTTGACACAGGATTTCTCTCTCTCAGTAATCTGAAAGGACTCACCTCTGTTGTATCCTGAGGGGTAATGGGATACCACCAAAGTTTTTCCCTCAACCTGTCCCTCCAATTACCACCAAAACGTCATGCCCATGTAACACACGGTTGAACCCTGACTATTCCTTTTGGATTAATACAAAGCCATGGTAAAATGACAAATATTACCATACTTAGAAAAACTTTACATTTCACTAGACTTCAGTTGCACACCATTGTCCAGGATCAATAACTCTGGGTATCCTTCCCTTGCAAAGACTTCACGATGGCACCAGTGGTGGCATGGGCTAACAATTTCACCTTCAGGTCACTTTGAATGGTAATCTACTAGGAACAATTCAAAACGAGCATCACATGTTCGAGCATAATATGGTCCTGAAATATCAAACCCTACTTTTTGTCATGGTGATTCTGGCCCCAGTACATGTTGAAGGGGAGCTGGGACAGGTTTCAGCATCTTCTCACTGTTGGTACATACCTCACACTCTCTCACCACCCTGTCTGCCATCCTATCATGACCTGGCCACCAAAAATATGTGCAAATAAGCCTCCATGCCTGGGTGTCCCTCATTTGCCAACAACAGAATTGGAGGACAACATGACAGCAATCGCCTGACATTGTGGGGTTTGGCCCAGATTACAGACAATTACAAATGTGGCAACTGCAAAGCTTGCACTCTCATGATAGAAATGAAGACTTTTGAGCACAGTAACCAAACAAATACTTTGAAGGAACACGCTAATTGCAAGAGCATGAATGTTATATACTTAATCATCTGCCCGTGAGACTTCATATACTTAGGACAAACACAACAAACGTGAAGGCACGTATTTTACAACATTGCAGTCTCATTCGATGCAAAGTACAGGGGGCCCCTTTGGTGGAACATTTTAGTACTTTTGACCATACTGCAGACAGCCTGAAGTGGCTGGTGACTGAGAAATGGAACACCAACCCCGGGGGCAACAGGGGGGTTAACTATGCCAACACCTTGAAATTATGTGAGTGTAAATGGATACACAATCTTGATACTGTTGCTCGGGGGATTCAATGAGTATGAGGAAATATCTAGACAGGTATCCATCCTGAACAATGGATGATCACGATGTTTCACATTGCCTTGTCTGTTTCATGATATTGTCTAGGGGTGGGCGGAATTAGCGAAATTCACTTTTGCCATTTATCGCGAAAATGTTAAAAATCTCCGCAAACACGCGGAAATATCGCAAAGATGGAGAACGCGACCGGATCGGGAAAACTTGTCGGCGAACGCGGGGATTCAGGTAAGGCGATCGCGCGCATGCGAGAATGTATTATTTTACAGCGCGAGCAAGCAAAAAATTTCCGGTAAAATGCGGATTGTGGAAATTTTGACATTTTCGCGCTCTTCGCGGAACGCGAAAATGTCAAATTATCGCAATTTCCGCAAGCAGAACGGAATTTTAGCCCAGGCCTAATATTGTCTCATTTATATTCCTGCAATTTTGTGTACGATTCATACAGATTGCCCACACACCAGTGAGTCACCATTTATTACAAATACACCTTTAATATCTGTAAAGTGTATATTGTGTAACATTTGATGTATATAAATGTATGCATTTTATACAGATCCCACACTCTACAGTATGTCAGGGCTTTAAGTGGTCCGGGTCTGTCCGGGTCTGAGCACCGGCAGTTTTTTTTTGGGGCCCTCGAAACGGGTCTCTATCGGGCTCTATTTTCGTGGCTACTAAAGGTAGTCCGTTTTTTTTTGGGTTTTTTTCGGACCCGTTTTGAGGGCCCAAAAAAAAACTGCCGGTGCTCAGACTCTGCCCATCCTCCACTTTGCTGCACTTGTTGGGAACCTATCGGCTCAGTGGTCACGGCCTGACGTCCACGGCATGACGGCATGACGTCATGCCAGGTGAGCTTTGTTGGAGGAAGGGAAATCCTTTAAGAGAGCCATTTTCTCTCGGGATTTCCCTTCTCTGTTTCCGGCGGGAGAGCAACGTCGTGGTGGTGCCAGCGCGGGACAAATCCAGGACCAGGAGCAACGTCGTGGTGGAGCCCCATCCTTTCTCTGTAAGTGCCCAACATCGTTAGCCAGTGCGCTGGCCTGTCTCTCACATCTTTACACAGACTGCGACCCCTTATTGCAAAAGAGAACATCCGAAGGCCCTGTGCCTTCGCCGCTACTAAATGTGCGTGGGTGGGGAGGCGGCAGAAGGTAGAGGTGGATAAGAAGAACCATCTCTCCCCTTCCTCCACGCTCCTCTCTATGGTATTTCTCCGGCGTTTCTCTATCACTGATGCCAGCACCCAAGGGGTCGCACAGACAGGCACACAGCCGTGTCCTATCTCACCCATGGCTTTCGTAAAGAAGATCGAAGAGATCTAGAAGGGATATAACGAGTAAGCAGAGACCCAAGTGCATCATCGGAGCCAGCCGAGAGAGCTCTGTAAGTGAGACAGAGAATCTTGAAAGAGATTCTATAATGAACAGGGAGCCAGTGAAGATTTTTCCTGGCAGTCGTGGCTGAGGACGCCAAGGGAAGGGCTAAGACAAAGCGTGCTGCGGCATTCTGCACGATTTGTAGTCGATGTATAAGGCCTTTGTTGGACTCCACATACAGGGAGTTACAATAGTCAAGCCTGGAGCCGACAAGGGCAACCTGCATGCGAGCCTGGGGAGAAAGATAATCTCGGATCCTGTTTAGAATCCTGATGACCATCCAACATGTGGCTACTGTCCTATTCACTTGAGGAATCATAGAGAGTGAGGTGTCAAAGATCACGCCTAGATTCCTGGCTGATTGGGAGGGGGTGGGGCAAACACCAAGAGACGAAGGCCACCACTCACTCGACCAAACGTCAAGATCTTTCCCAAAGACCAAGACCTCTGTTTTGTCGCCATTTAGCTTTAGAGAATTGATGATCATCCAATCTGCAACAAGTTGCATGCAAGACCTAAAGCCAGTGGCGGATGTATGGACAGAGGAATGAGCCAGAGACACCATAATCTGGGTGTCGTCCGCATAGGACACCACCTCCATCCCCTGAGATTTTACTAGTCGAGCAAGGGGGGCCACATAGATATTAAACAAGGTCGGACTAAGAGCCGACCCGTGTGGCACCCCACATTGCAATGACTTGACAGGGGAGAGAAAGTTTCCAAGCTTCACTCTTTGTTCTCTTTCAAGAAGAAAGGAGTTGAGAAGATCCAAGGCCTGCCCCGTAATCCCTGCCTCCCTTAGCCGAGATGTTAGGATGGCGGGAGACAGGGTATCAAACGCGGCTGTGAGGTCCAACAGGACCAATATCGTAGTTTGGCCGCCATCCACTTTACGTCGGATGTTATCAGCTACCACAGTAAGTGCGGATTCAGTGCTATGGTGCTTTCTGAATCCGTGCTGTGTGTGGTCGAGATATTCACTGGTCTGAAGAAAGGTAGAAAGATGGGAGTTGAGGTGTGCTTCCAATATTTTTGCAGGGGCAGGAAGCAGAGAGATGGGCCTAAAGTTTTTGAGGAGGCCGGGATCTAAAGAGGGTTTCTTAAGAAGAGGCTTTACAATAGCCTTCTTCCAGATTGAAGGAAAGGAACCCTGAGCAATAGCCCTGTTCATAACTCCTAACAAAAGCGGAACAATGCTGTTTCTGCATTCCTTCAGCGATTTTAGCGGTAACGGATCCATTGGGGAGGAAGATTTCGTATTATCAAGAAGAAGGTTCAGTCCTTCTAGCGACAGTGGAGGAAATTGCCTGAAAAATTTAGAAGGTCCTACACTCAGAGTGTCCAAACTAGCTATAGCAGAGGGAATGTCCTTATCTAGAGAGCGACATTGGGCTTCTAAAGCAATATGTATATCCGAGATTTTACTAAAAAAGAAATCAGAGATATTATTGCAAAGAATTTGAGAGCTAACTACAGGGTCAGGGAGTTGAAGAGAGCATAGTGAATCAGCAATTTTGAAAAGTTCCCTAGATGAAGTAAGGGAACTTGTAAGATTGGAGAAATATTTCTTCTTTTCCACTAAAACTCTCTGTTTATAATCTCGTAAAGCAGTCTTATACACCTCACGATCATTCAAATCCCAAGACTTCCTCCAACATCTCTCATTACGCCTACACTTCTGTCTTAAAAGTCTCAGATGTTCAGAAAACCAAGGTGCAGTTGGTTTCTGTCGAGCAACATATCGAAGGGAGGCGGGGGCAAGTTTTTCTACTACTTTAATAATAGAGTCCGTGAGTTCTTGAGCTGCCTCATCAGCATCCTTCAAAGAAAAGGATTCTGATATCCGAATATGAGAACCCATAGTATCATCCGTGATGTTTCTAAAGTTTCTCCTAAGAATAAATGGAGAGTCGATACGATTCGCTGAAGACGAGGTAGAGAACTCAAATTGAAGTGGAACAGCAAAGTGATCTGTCCAAGTCAAAGGCAAAGGCAAACCGGCAAATAGCCTAGAGTCACTAGAAAATACCCCATCAAGAATGTGGCCAGCCATGTGTGTAGGGCTGCTCACCAGCTGAACCAGGTCACAGGCCCCAAGTGACTCCATTAAAGTCAGAGTATCCTTTGAGTTGATTTCCTCCAGATGGAAGTTAAAATCACCCAAAATGGAAAAATCAGCTCTCCCAAAGAAAGGCTCAAGGATTCTAAGGAGATCAGAGGAAAAGCTGGCCCTAGGGCCGGGAGGTCGATATAGAAGTATCCCAGTAAAAGAGACAGATGGAGTACAAAGAATGCAAAAATAGAGTGCCTCAAAACAGTCTCCGGGCAAAGATATGGATTTAACAGAGCATGAGAGAGAGGATTTAAAGAGGACAGCAATTCCTCCACCTCTACGTAGTGGTCTATCCTGCCTCAGAAGAGAGTAACCATCCGGAATGGCCAAGAGTAAGTCATGGCCGGAGGAATCTGAAGCCCAAGTCTCCGTAATAAAAACCCAATCAGGCTGTCTGTTCACCACAAATTCATGAAAGACAACATTATGCTTAATCAACGATCGCGTGTTGATTAGAAAACCAGTTTTAAGCTGCAAAACGGGAGGACGTCCAGAGCACAAATGGGATCTAATAATAGGAGGGGTGGGACAGCGAAAAGAAGCCCTACATGTCAGGCATCGCTGGAAATGTACAATACCTTCAGGAGAGAAGCGGTGAGAGCATCGTTGCACTGGTGGTCTGTATGTCAGGAGTTCCGAGATGGAATATTGCCTATGCGCCTCATATAATGGTGGATTAATAACAGCCGAGTCCAGCCCGCCCTGCAGCACGTCCTCAGCGCGGACGGGCGCAGACGGGCTGAACTCAGGCGTAACTCCGGCGGAAGTCCGGCGATGACGCTGCGCGATGACGCTGCGCGTAGGCATGGCTGCTATTTATACAGGTCGAGCCTCCTAAACGAGGACTAGACCAGAATCTATCTCCCCCCTCACCTAAGATGGCCGCCAACGAGACTGTGGCGAGGGACCCGCGAAATGCGGTGAAATCCAAAATTACCATGCAAGTAAGAGTGACTGCGTGCAGGTAAGCGAGGGCAGCAAAGTTAAAAACAAGGAAAAAATGCTAACGAAAACACTAACCTAGATAACAAAACTTGATATTTTAAAAACACAGCAAGAGCTACACACTGACAGAGCGCTGCGGTGAAATGCGCCAAAGCTGAGTAAGAGCTCGCCTCAAGGATTGCCTACTATTTATACAGGTCGAGCCTCCTAAACGAGGACTAGACCAGAATCTATCTCCCTTGGTTTAACTCTTGCCCCGTGTATTGATTCGCCCCCAATGACCTCTGATAAAATAATTACAAGGCGATGTATTTATCGTGACGGGCATCGCGCGGGGAAGGGAAATATGTTATGCTGGTTTCTGGCACCACATCGTCGCTCCTGCTGCGACATGCATATTAATATATCCCTTTTCTTTAATACAATTTGCTAACTCTACTCACTGAAGGGCTGTACCATAATCGCGAATATTTACTCGAATTGCAACACAAAGGTGATGGCTGGACTGCGATGCATATCTTCCAATTCATATAAAACATCATATATAATCAATCCGGGCACTTATACGGTTGATTACACAGCTGCCTGAGCAGGACGCGTGCTCTGGAAACCACATATTTTCCTGGGGAAAATAACATACACATTATCTGGTCATCGTTACACATGTAGTTAAAGCGTTACTCGTGGCGGAAGGCAGTGCAGTCCACCTCGTCTAAATGCATTAACAAATAATACATTCCAAAATGGAATACACCGATTTTGCGCGAAAACATGCAACCCTGCCTAACAAAAATGAATGTGTGTCCTTATGGGTTATACTTAATAAATATACCTTTTTGCCTATTTTATTATCCTTTGCTGGATGCGACTTCATGATTTTCTTAAGCACACAGTGCTAGTTATTTTGATTTAGACCACGCCCCTACTCGGATAGGCCACGCCCATTCAAGACATTAACCACGCCCCTTTTAGAGCACCCCCAGGTTTTTTTTCCCACTTAAAGCACTGCGGTATGTAAATATTAAGTGTTGATATACCTCCAGTATTTGTCATTTGTAAGCTAACTTGTGATGTGCAATAATGTTTTTTCATCGTGTGATGTATTCGCAGGCTTTTTTAGTTTCACCACCTCTCATTCTGGTAAGGACTGTTAATTATGTCATGCATGCCACAGATTCCCTTCTGTTTTCTATCTAAGACATATTCTTTCGTCCACATCAGGCTTTCTTCCTTTGAATTTTTTTATGCAGACTCGGACTTTCTGCCGGCCACGCTCGGCGCACGCATTCTTTAGTGTGCACGCCGACGGAGCTCCGCTGGCTCAGAACATTGAGTCTCACTCGCGACTGACTGTCATCGAGTTACGGACCAGGCTAAGGAAACATAAGAGGTGAGCCGCACGCTCGTTCTCGGCCCATGTAGCCTGTTTTGATGTTCAAGGTCTCGAGCATTATTGTGACAGGCCTTTCTCCTCTGTTTTTTCAGTGACCCCATATTTAATTAAACAAGGGACGCCTACAACGCAACTTAATACTCGAAAGCCAGAAACCCATTTTTTGATTTATTTTCCCATGGGTTCTACTTGCGTCTTTCACCTTTAAGACGGTGAGTGTTGATTCATCATCGTTCCTCCATTAACTAATGGGTGCATTTATTTGCCTCATAGTGACGTACCCTGTTTTGACTTACAGCGGTATGTGGTTTGTTCTCGCTCATGCTCCGGAGACACATCTACCCATAAAGAGTGTGTGTGTCTTTCCAACGCCACTGAAGGTCAGTTGTCCATCTTTTATTTGTTTTAGAGAGAGAACACAGGCGTTATCACACTAACTAACTGTCCATACACTCCCCTTGCTTGTAGGTTGCTTATTTTTCGTCCTGAGGAAGACCAACTTGCTAGGTCCCAACTGCCACATCTTATACCTGGATCGAAACTTCGACGATATAACCATAAGAGCCTGGATATTTTTGTCACCTCAGTGGCTCCTCCGTTTGAGCGGAGGAGCGTCGCCCCACTTAATTGCCCCAGGAACGAAAAATAAAATGGTAATTAAGTTAATTCATTACCATTTTATTTTCCATCAACCCGTCCTGAACAGAGTGTCAGGACTGGTCAAGGCCTGTTGAGTGGCAGCAGTGGGGTGCTGCGAGACTGTTTATAGTGCACAAGTCCCTTTGGCCGTCTGCTCTTGTGACGGCCAGCCTGACATGCGCATTATAAACATAGGCCTCTACTGTCCTCAGGAGTGGCTAAAGAAGCCGCTCACTCCAATCCTGGCAATGCTCTCATGCAGCGCCAGGATTGGTTAAGCCCAGCTTGACGTGATGTGACACCGGTGATGTCAGGAGAAGAAGACGACCGGAGCGAGAAGGACGTGTGTCTGGAAAATGGTAAGTACCTTTTTTATTTATTTAATGCATTTACATTTTTTTATCTATTTTTTAAAAAAAATGTATTAAATCTTTTTCCCGCCCCTCTAATCGGCGGGCTTTCCAGCCGCCACTGTGTTTCTGAGTAAGTTCAGAAGGAGCACACCTGCCTCTCTCATGGCAATGAAGAACAAGCATTGGCAAAGCCAATAGGTCTCGCTTTTGCGACCTTATAAGTATTTAGTTATGCAGCACAATATCCTTGGTGCAACAACATTACCTGTTGCATGGTAAACACTTATAAGGTCCCAAAGGCGAGACCTATTGGTCGCCACAAGAGGTTGCTGTTGTGTCAGTCCTCTCTTGCAGCGCACCCGCTTCTCATTATAGGTAACAGCCAACATCTCTCAAAACCCACCGTTCAACATGCATCTCTGTTAATGCACCTCGAAAGACAGAACATACATATCTTTCTGTCAACAAGGTGCCTTGGTTCTGCAACCCCCTGGGGGCCAGCAGTCTGTCCAGTAGCCCCCATCTGATATTTTATCCTGGACCCCTGGAGCGCTACCAAGGCGCTAGAGCAGGAGATACAAACACGAAAGGGGGAAGACTGGGAGTGCGGGGGCGCGGGGTAGATATTTCGAGACAGTGATGGAGCGAGAGCGAAAGAAAACATGACTGAAGATGGACGGAGCCGGATGGGGCCGTGGGAGGGATAGCGAGATCGGAAGATTTCCAAATGTTTTAGGTCAGATAAGGATCTTTTCTTAGTGGCCTCACACTGGGCTGGGAGCAGATAACCTCCATTTGGCGAACCGCAGCTTCAAATAAGTCTCATGGGCCGAGACTTGGCAATCAAAAAACATGCTAAAAGCCTTTAGCGACTCCCCAAGGACTCACAAAAGAAAACATTTCCACTGGGAGCAATTTGAAGGGATACAGACAGAGCCAGTTTGGGGCTATCTTTCAGTCAAATGCACGGCTTTGGGAGAAAATGGTTTTTTCTACTCCTCCAACAAGAAAATGTTGCAATGGTTTGCTTGTAACTGCCTTCTAGCTTTACTTTCAGAGCCCACCATGTTAAATTGGCTTTCGTGTCACCTCTAATGTCTGCTGTGACCGCAGGTTCTTGGTTAGGAACATCAGGAGACTGAAAATACCCTTCAAGTGCTCAAGATTTCTAAATTAGATCCGATTATAAATTCTGGAGCTGCTGACCTGTTCATCACTGGAATCCAGGCCACAAGGAAACTACTGAGGCGTATGCACGGCTAGGAAGCAACTCACACGTATCTTACGATGCTGCATAACTACTCATTTCTAGAACCACCCTTGTGTGGATACATCGGACAGCTAAGTGGGGGGTTCACCAGAAGAGCTCTACAAAGATCAATCAGGATGCTGCTGTTCTATTCACCATCAGAACTGGAAACAGGACCATAATGGTGCCATAATCGGCTAAGAACAAGAGCACGCTGCAGATGAATCATGCGGCTCCTCACTGCCTATGGTGAAGGTGGTCTAATCATCCTCAAACAGTAATAGTGACGCTGCTAAAATCAGAGAGCAACTGTAATATGACACAGACATACTGCAAATGCCATCACATATGAGGGAATTACATGCAAATACATGAGGGTGAGTGTTATTCACGGTCAGATATTCATTCAGGTGTATTTGGAAATCTGCTGTGCGACTCATTAAAACATCTCGAAAGAGATATATATACTACTGAATTTTCACCTCAAACGCACTAAAGACATAAATGTGCATCCTGATAAACATATGTACACTCCTCCCTAGACACTGCACACATACACGATGTTGCGGCCACATGTGAAGCCGTTTAAGAGAAGCAAACACTGCTAATAAAGTGCGGGGTACCGATGTGTGAAATCCGAGCCTTTACAAATTCCAGATCGAGTCTGTCTGTTGCGGGGGAGCAGCCTTGGCCAAAAAGCTGACATTGTGTCTATTATACGAAGCAACACTCTGGCCAAGCCTAAAGACAAGTTTCAGAAAGAAGTGTGAATGTGATTAGTGTGTAACTTTTGTTGACAGACCGAGACCAGTCTTTTGCGCCTCGGTGCATGCACCTGAAAACGTAACTGAGGCCAAAATTGATGATTTTAAAGTCATCCAAATATCTGTGATAGTAAATGCGGATGAAAAAAAGCTTATTATCTTCCCCCACATATAGATTTGGTATGGTCTAGTTACAGCTGCCCATTCCACGACTCTGAAAGACGATTGGCTGTGAGTGAGCATGTCCGTGTAGACAATACATGCCTGGCATGAAAGGTGCGTGCCTCGCGCATAAGGAAAAACAAGCTGCAAGACCCGCTCTGTGGTGGGGGAGAGGCATTGAAGCGAGGCACGAGCGAGAGGAAAGCCAGATGGCGCCTCTGCTCGTGCCTGTGCGCGTAACCGCACACTGTATGCCACACAAAGCTGTGGTCGGAATTTTAAAACTCCACTCCTAAATGTCTCGCCAGAGCAGCGCATGTGCTGGCTCAGGCGAGACCTAAAAAACTCAATGTAGCAGTGAGCAATTCAGAGTGCGGGTGCATCACACCAATTGTGCCTCAACACCCAGAAGGCCTCTAAATATCTGTCATCAAATGGTACTGGATCTTTGATATCACTGATGGCTAATCTTACTAAAGGCTTTGCAAGCAAGGAAAAGTTTGGAATCCACTGACAACAGTAACCAACAATTCCCAGAAACATCCTCACCTACCTAATTTTTAGAATTGCAGAAACACGTTCTTTTGCGACTTTCCTTGCTCCCCTTTCAATGCGATGAGCAATCTAAATCACTTCTTTTGTAAAATACTGCATCATTGTGGGGAGATATGTGTGACCATTGTCAGCTAAATGATTCAACAGTGCAATTGTGTCAAGTTTACAATCTTCTTTTGTTGTAGATGCCACCAATAGGTCATCTATATATTGCACCAGGATTGAGTTACAGGACAACTGCAAATTTTCCAATCTTTCTTTGGAATCTGACAAAAAATTGAAGGATTTTCAGTCTACCTCTGTGGAATTCGACACCCAATGAGAACTTTATTTGAGAATTGGAATGGAAAGAGATACTGTCTGTCTTCATGAAGAGGAATGGAAAAGAATGCTTGCCATAAATCAATGACTGTATATCAATCTGCATCTGTTAGGATTTGGAACAAGATTTATGATGGATTCAGTACCACTCAAAAAAATGGGATAAAAATGTGATTTATTTTTCACAGGTCCTGCTTAATTCTCCAATTAGCACTCGTTTTTTTTATTGTCAGAAGAATTGTGAGGACTACCAAGAACCTACTGAAGAATTCCCAGTTCAATAAATTTATCAATGACAGACTCTTCTGCTGCTTCATTTGAAAGTTTGTACTGTTTAATTCCAGGGAAAACTGCATTTAGTTTCATATTTATAATGACATGCTTTGCACTTTTAATTAATTCTATCTCTCTGCCAGAGAAATCCCATACCTTTACTTTGACAGTATGTCTTAAATACAAACCTAAATCATCTTTAGTTAAGACTAGGAACAGCAGAACTCTTATATCATGTAATTGAGTTTTAGTTGTGACCTCATCTGGTGCACAATAAATCACACAGTTCCTCTAATAAAGTATGTCCCTGCCTAACAAATTGACAGGACTTGAATCACATCCATGAACTGATTACTATTGTCCTTTGATCTTATTTTAACAGGGACACCTTCTGTAACCTGGTTAATAATCTGCTTATTACAGATACCTACAACTTGGAGTGGATAGCTCCTATATCTGTCAATAAAGAAACGGTGTGGACATTTACTTCACTCTCAATATACAGGCCACTTTGACCTACCTCCAGGACTGCCCAAAGTAAGCAATCCCTCCCATGTACCATCACTGGGAATTGTTTTTTGGAGAAAAATGAGGAAATTCATTGCTCAGAATAAATGGATTCTGTTGGTACCTGGATTGTGTGACACTTTGTTTTTCACATTTTGCTGCAACACTGGGGCTATAGGCATATTCATTAAAAACTGTCCATAATTTTGCATATTCTGCACAGGCGCTGGTTAGGCTTTGGCTGAAGACAGTGTTTGCATCTGATTCACGTTCTGCTGCATCTGAGGAACAAAATCATTGTGGGTTTGATCTGGATTTTGCAAACCCTCGTGCTTCCAGTGGCCAAATGTACCACAGAATTGACAAGTAGTGCTCTTTTTAGCATATCGATATTTGCAGTTATTCCACAATTATTCACAGCCCCTCTTCCACACTCTTGCATCTGCACCATCTCATTTCCCATTTCAAGCCTTGCATTGAAGATTCCTCATTCATTCCAACTTAGTCAGATAACACAAAACCCACATCAGAACCCATCAATTGATTCTTACAGTTTCTCTGAAACTGCTTTGTCTCTGGGCAATGATCACCTTCTCCTGATTCGCATCCAATCACTACTGTACTTATCATACTCCAGTATTTCATCTACACATTTAGTCTGCCAGCACATCACACTCTGTTGAATAAATTAACTGAGCTCAGGAAGCAAATCCATAACAAAAGCTGACACAAAACCGCTAGCACCATCTTTCTCAAGATTCTCAACCCCACAGTGTTTCTTTAAAATCTGCTTAAGCCTTTCATGATAGAGGTGCATGTGCCAACTCTTTCGGCTTTGGTGTGGATCTCAGACTCTCTGACTAGTTAATTTCCTTCTCTAGCACCTCCTTCTTCAATTGTTCGATCACTTATCTGTATTTGTCAGAAAACACTTCGAACTATGAACCTTTTTGTACCACTTCACTGGTTTGTCTTCTAATTTTCGAAAGTCATTATAAGGGTATGAAGATCACCTCTTGTCTAAGGCACATAGTTCCCTCCATGTACTTCTCTTAAGCGAAATTGTACAGCTGCTGATAACTCAGAATCACTAACAGAACTCTTCACTTTCATCCCTGCCTCTGAAGCCTTCCTTTTATTAATAACGATTTTTCTTTGTATTTCTTCAACTCCCTACAGTCCCTTGTCTCTCCCACCACACCCTTAATATGAGCTCTTAATGTTATTAAACCAAGTGAGCAGCAACATTGGGAGAGAAGCAGACAGACTCCTTAGAAGATCAGGAAAGTCTCCGGCTCACCCCCAAAATCGTGGGGTTATATACATTATTTTCACATATGAAATTAATAGAACTGCAGAATCACTGTGTGTGAACACATGTATCATTTCATTAGCAAATCAGAGCACAGTCTCATGAAGCATCATATTACCTTAGAACCTAAGCACTAGTCCACTTCATAAATAATTATTCTTTCCCCTCTATGCTAATGTCATTCTGAGATGTTAGAACAAAATGAATACATAAGCAGTGCTATATGAATGAATAGGGCACATTGATCTAGCAGCAATAGCTGCAGTTTTGTGACCGAGCCAGGGAAAGTTAATCGAAAACATCATGAACAATGACAATGAAGATAAACAAATAACATTTTACTATACTATGTGCTGCAGAAACAACAGTAAGATGTGCAGGAGTGGAAAAAAGAACAGGATTGACAAGGGTGACATCCATTTTAAAAATCCTGGTGTCTAGGCACTAATTGAGGCCTACTTAACAAGGGTCTGTAAAACACACCTCTACACAACATTGAGAAATTGTTCAAAAACATCTATATCAGTGTGTAATTGAATGTGAAAATAGAATGTGCACATTGTTAATGAAAAAAGACACACAATTGATGGAAGGAATGCTGAACAAATCAAAACATTCACCCCAAGTCAAGAGATCTGGGTAAAATCCATCATTTTTTTGCTCACCATGCCACCTCAGTTTAGACCAGGCCATATGCAAATCAGTCTTGACCCTGTGCCTCATGGGAACAGTCCAGCCCAAACTGCCAAGCCAGGTCCTCCCTGGACCGGAAACAAGTATCCTAAGACCGGTTTCGGGTTTCACCCCTCATCAGCCAGGATAGCTTGATTCCAGGGGCACAGTTAGCCCAGGACCCACGTCTGGGCATACTTGGCGCACTTAGGGCGAGAAAGCAAAAGACACACAATTGATGGACGGAATGCAGAACAAATCAAAACATTCACCCCCAGTCAAGAGATCTGGGTTTAATCCATCATTCTTTTGCTCACCATGCCACCCCTGTTTAGACCTGGCCATATGCAAATCAGTCTTGACCCTGTGCCTCATGGGAACAGTCCAGCCCAACTGCCAAACCAGGTCCTCCCTGGACCGGAAACAAGTATCCTAAGACCGGTTTCGGGTTTCACCCCTCATCAGCCAGGATAGCTTGATTCTAGTGGCACAGTGAGTCCAGGACCCACGTCAGGGCATACTAAATTTTGTTAATGATGCACAGAAATATATATGCACAAAAATTCTTTAATCAATTGTCTCACCAATGTCCCTCTCCCACCCAGTTCTAGCTATCTGTGCTGCCCTTATGATGAGCCATGTGATTCAAATTAAAACTAGGTGCTTAGAATTAGTGGCCTAGAGAAGTTTCCGTGTCTGAAAAGGATAAGAATGGAAGGCTGGGATAACCAATCTACAGAGATATTGACTGTACTCAGAGTCATTGTGACTTCATTAATGATGACTGACCCGTAAATGTTATGGGAACAGGTGACTATGTCATGTGTCCTCATAGGGTGCAGGTCATCCTTGGAGGGTGTGTGTGTGGAACGAAGGTCACGTTACACTCAGTGTCCGTTAATAATGGATGTCTCTTATTAAAAAATTAAATCCACAACTTTGTAGGCACATGTTTTGTGGATGTTTATGTTTTAACCCACTCAACACCTGTTCCCATAACATTTTTTTTTTTTCTTAGTTTTCAAAAACCTTTATTGACTTGTAAAAATAGTACAGGACCGATCATCTACAATCAACATAGCCGTGAGGGGGCTCTGCCCGACAGTTGGGCAGTCAGGTGAACGCATACACAGCCATTTAGCCGACACCCCGAAGGACCGGCGGCGTTACAATAATACTGCATATTCAAAAACACAATCGTGCACAGAGCATCAATAAGGATTGCACCAGTCCCCTGTCTATGACTCCGACTACGATTATGTATGCGAAGCTTAAAAGTAGCCTCCGATGCCTGCACTCCAGGCTTAAACCAGGAAGTTCTAAACTGAACTGTAACCCCAACCACCCACCCCTCCCACCGTACGCTGACTATTTCCCCACGTCTCCCATCCCCATGCACATTGAGCCGCAGCCCGATAATCTATGCACAACCATCAGCGGCACCCTCCCGCACGCAGTCCGCAGCCGACCCTACATTAGACATTCACCCCCGAATCACCCTGCTTTTGCGTCCTGAACCAGTCTGCCAAGCACCCGTCCACACTCACTTTGTGCAAGCATCCATCCCAACAATCACTCCAGAGTCCTTCCCAATCACATGCCCCCAGAGTCCTGACCGTGTCCCGTGCCACCCTCGTCCAAAGCACGCTCATTGGGTCCCTCGCTTCGCGCCTTCCCCTGGCCAGCCGTCTCAGTGGCCCTGGAAATCAGATACGTACTGTACAGCCCCCAGAAGTTCTTAGGGCGACTTTTCGGTGGCAGCAATTTGCTGTACGTCTCCTCCTGTGTGCTGCAGTACAGCATGTCGCTGGCCCAACGCTTCCCAGTAGGAAGAGGCCCCCTCACCCAGCATATCGCCACAACTCTCCCAGCCAGTAATAGCGCAATATCGGTCAGGCGCTGCAGTGCCGGTGGGAGCGGCCTGGAGTACCCCAGCAACGCCAACGATGGGTCGGGTAGTATCTCTGTTCCCAAAATCCTGCTCAGTTCCTGGAATACCTCCGTCCAGAACTTAGCAATTCCCGGACAGTACCAGGCCATATGTATGAAGTCCGCCACGAGGAAATGGCAACGTTCACACTCCGCTGTTTGGCGGAGCCCGTACCTGTGCAATCTCTCCGGGGTGTAATAGACCCGTTGCAAGAACTTAAAGTGCACTAGTCTATGCCGGCCATTCAGCGACACCTTTCTGTTGCTGGCGCAGCAGTATTTCCACATCTCATCAGAAATGTCCAATTGCAGGTCAATCTGCCAGTCTTGCCTCGCCTTGGTGCACTGGCGCTCCGTGCGCTGGTCCCCCATCTTGGAAAGGGCCGAAACCAATTTGGACGGCGTCACCGTTTTAATGACATAGGTGAGCTCCGGGACTTCCGGGGACTCCACCATGCCCGACCCCAACAGGACCGACAGAGCTCTATGGACCCTATGGAATTGAAAACGCTGTAGGAGCATCTTGCCACACCGATCTGCTCCCATGTTTTTGCCACCTCTTCCTGAAACAGATCCGCCATCCTGACGATGCCTAAATGTCCTAACGCCTGCAGCACCCCTTTCTCTCGCAGTGGGGGGAGCCAGACCGCCCACTCCACCAGCATCAGCGGGGAATACAGTAATGCACAGTCTTGGGCTTTCATTAACGCCTGCCAAGCATGATTCGTGGCTTTGAGAGAGTCCAAACTGCCCACGCGGCGATCGACCGGCTGGAAGACCGTCGCCGGCAAGGGAAGTGGGTCTGCAAACAAGCGCTCCAGAAGCACGTGAGGAACTGTAGGGTCTGCGTGGATCCACGAGTGCAGGTGAGCCGCCTGAGCTACCCTGTAATATCTTTCCAGATCCGGAGCCCCCAACCCCCCCATCTCGTACGGCAGCGTCAACACCTCCCACCGAATTCTAGGCTGTTTACCACCCCACGCCAGCCTGACTAGGGTCTGGGTCAGCTGCTTGAAAAAGACCTTGGACAGCACTATAGGGAGGTTATTGAAGAGGAATAGGAATCTCGGCAAGACCACCATTTTCATGATGGCTATCCTGCCCATCAGTGACAGAGGAAGCCGATTCCACACCTCCACGTCCTCTACTAGATTGGCGTATGCTACTCCGTAGTTTTCCCTAAGGAGAACCTCCGGATCCTTGTGAATCCGTATCCCCAAGTACCGAACCGAATCCGTCGTCCACTGTAGGGGATATTCCATCGGGAACGGTAGCGTAACCGGGGTCAGCGGGAACGCTAACGACTTACTCCAGTTCACCTTAAGGCCGGACAGGGCCCCATACCTGACCACCTCCCTCAGCACCGACGAGAGGTTTGCCTCCGGGTCCCGGACGTACAGGAGCGTGTCATCTGCATATGTTGATATACCGATCTTATAGGTGGGAAAGTTAATGCCCTCGAAACTGTGGTATTCCCGTATCGCGCACGCCAAGGGTTCCGCCACTAACACATATAGGAGGGGGAAAAGGGGACAGCCCTGCCTGGTACCCCTGCCAACTTCGAAGGCCTCCGTAACCCGGTCTCCTATCCTCAGCCTGGCAGTAGGTCGATAATACAATGCCCCAAGCATCTGTAAAAAGGGTTCACCCAGACCAAACTTCCTCAGCACCCGCACCATAAAGGGCCACTCCACAGAGTCGAATGCCTTTTCCATGTCCAGAAAAAGGGCCAAGGCTTTGCACTCCAGGCGCACGTGCTGCATGGTGCCCAAGACAGTACGGATATTATAGGTTAGGTTTCTGGCCGGGATGAATCCCGCCTGTTCCGGAGCCACGAGCTCCGGCGCCAGCAACGCAAGACGCGTAGCCAAAACCTTGGCGTACAGCTTGGCGTCAACGTTGATCAGGGAGAGAGGTCTATAGGAGCCGCACAGATTAGGAGGTTTCCCAGGTTTCAATATAGTGACAAGCAGGGCCTCTCTCATAGAAGCTGGCATGTACCCTTCCTGACAAATATCGTCAAATAGCGTAAGCAGATGCGGGAGGAGCTTATCCTTAAAGGCCTTGTAAAAGGCCACCGTCAGTCCGTCAGCCCCTGGGGCGCTGCCTGACCTCATCCCCTCCAAGGCCTCCAGTATCTCATCCCCCTGCACCGGTAACATCAGGAATTCCCTCTGCAAGTTGGACAAAAAGGGCATTTTGATATAGCTGAGGTAGTCCTCTATTTCCTCTTCCATCTGAGAGGACTTAGATGTGTAAAGCCCAGTGTAGTACTCTCTGAATTCTTCTAGTATCTCCTCCTCTCCAGTAACCACTGTGCCTGTAGAGGTGACAAGCTCGTCGACGACCAGGGGCCTCCTAGAATTCCGTAGTACCCTCGCCAGTAAGGAACCCGGACGTTCACTCTCCCCATATGTTCGGGCCGTAGCATACTTGCCCATATGCTGCACTTCCCTATCCGCCTCCACATTGTATTCAGAGACCAACGCTTGAATCCGAGCTGCAACGTCGGAGTCCGCAGCCGCCCGATGTTGCTCTTCTAACTGCGCTAGTTGCGTCTCCAAAGTCTTCAGCCTCTGCCGTAAGGACTTGAGAACACCAGAGTGCTTGGTCATAGCTATGCCTCGGATGTACGCTTTGAACGAATCTCACAGCGTCTGAAAACTCCGCACAGAGCCCAAATTCTTGTTAAAGAAGGTGTCAATATCCTCCGCCAATTCGCCCCTGAAGACCTCATCCAGCAGCGAGTAGGGCGGGAACCGCCATGTGAACAGCGGGATGCGTTTAGCCGGTGTGTCCAATATCAGAAGAGGGGAGTGGTCAGACAGCGTACGCGGTAAGACCACGCACCCCTTAATCGCCGCTAGCAGCGACTGCGATGCCAGCCAGTAGTCGATTCTAGTGTGCACGACATGGAACGCAGAGTAGTGCGTGTATCCCCCTTTCCCGGGGTGTCCATGTCGCCAGACATCTACCATGTCAAGCCTGGTCAGTTCCGCTTGCATGTGCAATGCGGCAGCCGCCGGACCACGCAGCGGCCCCGAAGAACGGTCCATGGTCGGGTCAAATGTGAAATTGAAATCGCCCCCCCACACCATACTGGTGTGCGTGTATCGCCTGCAATGCGCGGCCAGAGTGGCATAGAACGCTGGGTTATCATAATTAGGTCCATACACGTTAACGACCACTAGGTCGCGACCGTTCCCGACGCATCTGACAATTAAATAGCGCCCCTCGGGGTCCACTTCCAGTGCCGTCAGAGTCAGATTTGATCGCGGATTCACCCATGTGACCACCCCTCTGGAATGCGTAGTAAAGCCAGCCGCAACGCTAGTGCCTGCCAATCCCCTCGCAGAGAGCATTTTACTCTTGAGAGGGAGATGTGTTTCTTGCAGAAGCGCCAGATCGATGTGGTGCCTGCGGAGGTAATTTAGCACCTTCCTCAGTTTGCGAAAATCATTCAACCCTCTAACATTCCAGGTCAACGCTCTCAGAGTCAGGCCGTCGCCGTCAGCGATCGTATCGCTAGAGGCTGCCATCACTGCCATGTCGCACCATGTGAACAGCAAAGATGTAACCCCCGCGAAGGGCCACCCTGTAGAAGACACCTGGCAACTTAGTCAAGACTTGCATAGGCAAAGTAGAAGACGTACCGTTCAGCGTACAGTGCGTACCCCCAACCCCCCACCCAAACCATCCCCCAGTGTTCCTGTCCCCCCACCCACAGCCGACCACCCCCAACCTGGCCAGACAGAACCCCAACCCTACCCCCCGCCCCGCCCAACAACAAACACCTGGAACTTTCCCCAAACCGGCCTCCATAGGGACCATGTGAGCCAACAGCACTGGGGCAGAGGTTACCTGGACGGGTACAATCACAACCTGTCCACAGCCCATAGTTACGCAGCGCCCCCGCTTCCCCGCCCCCAAATAGTCATACTGCGCGAGCTGCTCTCGTGTCACCCCCATTAGGGCCAGGTACATCCCCCATAACCCCTTTACGGGTCCTAGCCCTACGCCCGGGGAACCCTCCCGATGGACCCGAGGGGCCCGAGTTAGCAACCCCCCCCTCCTCCCCTAGTCCCAGGCACAGGCCAGCAAAGCGAATGTCAATAGCAGACCCATGTAGGGCCCTCCGGCCCTAGGGAGCTCGAAGCAATCAAGTTTTCTGCAGGTGAGAATCAACAGAGCCGCCCCCAGGAGTTCCACGCTAGGAAGCCCACCAAGACTGTTCATGCTCAAAGAATCAGAAAGGTCTCACCAAATATCAGCAGCGTAGTCCTTATGCGTAGCGCCACCGTCCGCATTTGTCCGTTCAGTACTAGGCGTTCCGGTCATCTGCCTGAGCCGCGAACACCCCCCACCCAGACCACAAACCCAGACCGCAGGGCCACATGCCAATCCGGACCACCGGCAGCGGACTAGACCCGCCCCTCCATACTTGAGGACTCTGCCAAAGTGTCGTTTTGCCCCCGAGGACTGTTCCGCTGTTCCCTAGACCATTCCTTCAGGGATTTCTGCAGCGCCTTCGGGTCCGTGAAGAAATGCGAGCGGCCCTGTCTGTTGATCCGAAGCCTCGCCGGGTACAACATTGCATAATCCAGTCCGAGGTCACGAAGTTGTTGTTTGTACGGGGCAAAGTGCTTCCGCTCTTCCTGCACTTTCGCCGTGAAGTCAGGGCAGAGGGAGATGTCCATCCCCTCAAGTTGCAGCTTCCCTTTTTCTCTAGCCACCCGCAGGGCTGCATCCCTGTCCCTGTAATTGAGTAGCTTAGCTATTATCGGTCTCGGTGGCGCCCCCGGCCTTGGGCGAGGCCCCAGCGAGCGGTGGGCGCGCTCCACCACGAACATGGGAGAGAACACTTCTGCCCCAAGCAGGGAATGCAAGAGCTTTTCCACAAAGGGTTCCATCCGTCCGGTGTGCGTCGACTCCGCCACACCAGTTATACGAATGTTTGATCTCCGCGAGCGGGCCTCCAAATCCTCCGACTTGTCCTGGATAACCTGGAGCAGTCTGCTGAAGTGCTTACGGTCCACATCCCACTCCGTCTGTGCCTCCTCCACGTGTGTGACCCGCCTCTCCGCCGTGTCCAGGCGCTCCGAGTTCTTGTCCACCCGCTCTGTCATGCGGTCCATACGGTATGTGAGAGCATCCAGCTTGGCGTCAATGGCAGTCAAACTGCCCTGCAGGCCCTTTTCCATCGCCGCCAGCATTTCTTTGATGTCCGCACACATTGAGTTCTCCGAGGCCGCGCCGCCGGCGGGCGCCTCCGGCACCGCGACCGTAGACCCCTTCGCCTTCCGTGGGTCAAAGGATAGCTTAGGCTGAGTTTTGTCGCCCTTGCCCATGGCGATGCGATAGGCCAACCCCTCCGCCAGCCCAAGGACTCTAGGCTTCCACCGCGCCCCACGGCCCCGGCGTCGCAGGAGACTGTACAATATGCCGCTCAGCCTCGTGGAGCGAGAGCAGCCCCAACCTGCGGCAGGACGGGACCTACCCCCACATCAGCCTCGGCAAACACCCCAGGACCGAGCCCAAGGGCCTATCCACGCATCTGGTAAGTCCAGCCGCGGGCTCCGCACCACCATGCGACTGCCCCCGAGTGGCAGGGAAGGGGGCACCAACACAGGGGGCACCAGCAGGCCGCGCCTCCACGCAGATCCAGGGCCACCTCGCCGAAGAGCACCACAGGCCCAGCCACTACACCGTCGCCGCCAGTCTCCAAGGATCACTCTTCAGGCCGCAGTAGGGAGGAGGGCACGCCAAACACAGCTCCGCAAGGGCACAGGGGGCACAAGGGGCCACTACTCCTTCTCAGGCACTCCAGGAAAGGGCCGATGCGGCAACGCCCACCTCGGAATGACCCTCTGCATGGGTAAGTTGCCACCGACAGGGCCTCCAGATCGACTCGGGCCCAGGACGTCGTCCACAGCAGCGCGCGGACCAACTCCGCCGATCTCCTGGATCTCCTCGTCGGAGCCCCCACCTTACACCGCGGGGGTGCCCTGGTCCGCACTGCACTCCAGGGGGGGGCCGCGTCCCGGCCCCTCCGATCCACACAAAGGCTGCGACCAGGCACGGCAGGGCGGGCCAGCGGCCAACAGCCAGGCCGCACGCCGCGCCACGCACTGCGGATAGCGTCCCAGGAAAGTCCGGGGATGACGGCCCAGTCCGCCCGGAGCTCCGCCTCACGCCTTCCTCGCGCCACACAGCTCAACCGCCGGCCCCCGGGGTCCGCACACCGCTCCGGCAGCTGCAGGGAGCACTCCCCCGTCTAATCCACTGTGTAGCTCCGCAGGGCAGGATCTTTGACAGGATCATGCGAGGGCTACGGTGGAGAGCGCTGTGCTCACGCGTTCGCCATCGCTGCCGGCAAGCTCCGCCCCCCCTGTTCCCATAACATTTACGGGTCAGTCATCATTAATGAAGCCACAATGAGTGCAGTCAATATCTCTATATACAGTAGTAACCGATCAATTTTTGGTTTGAGTTAACTCTATGGTCTCTAGCTTTACTGCACAGAAGTTTTCTTTCTCTGCTAGAATGTCCTAAGTGCAGAGAACAACCAATTTGGCAATAATAAAAACATCACGAGGTATTTGAACTTTCCGCATGCCATTCCTGTCCAGTATTTTTAAGCATTTGTTTCTGTTTTCAAGATGGCCGCCACAGTGTCCTGTTATCTGCAGAGCACACTCTACGTAACACGACGATGCCTTTGCGATGCTGATTACGTGCAGCTCCCTCCCCAACTACGTCACTTTCTATCAGGAACCGACCCAGGGTACATCTAGGCCCAGCTGCCTTGTTCTATGTGACCGGCGAACCAAACAGCGGCAGGGCAGGTAATGGGCTGCAGCTAAGGAGAAGCATAGTGAGTATTTCTCTGCTGACTTACTCACGGACACAGGTATTTGCCAATGAATTCCACCTGATTTCGAGCTGATTATGATTATATTACCCACAGGTATTCTTCTCCATTACCGCACAGTTTAGCCGGGGAGGCCAATCTTTACTAAATTAGGGTTACGATACAACCGATTGTCTTATTTGTTTTATGTGTGTCCGTGTTTCCTTTTTCAACTATCTCACCGCACTTTGTGCACTCACCCCAAACTCTTGCGGGTATAACTTTTCTTTATTAAAGGTAACGGACTGCCACATTCACCATGGCTGAGATGCCTTGACTTACTATACGATATAGACATCCCCTTTACGACATGGGGTCCATGAGAAATGTATTGCATGCATATACTGTGTCGCCCTCAACACCTTTTTGTCATGTTGAGGTGCCACACTGTCCAGAGACAAGCGAATCTGCACAGGCCACACGAGTGCAGCAATTTTGCCACGCACTAATGTGTTAATCAACGGTGAAAGGGGTATGTTTGATTCAGCATGCCTCTACACAGAATTTGAAAATGGTAAATGCAAAGAATGAAGTCAGTTTGCATTTCAAACTGAGTGAATGAGCCCAATCACCCTATTACTACCTTATTGTAATTTTCTTCCCACTAGGTTGGAACCTGGAACACACATTGACGCCTGCACACCTGACTCAAGGTATCATTGAGAACATAGATTGTCGTTGTCTCTGATTCCTAGTTTTATTGTTATTTTATATCACATTACTGTCCTGAACAAGCGCAACGGGATCCATTAGGGACCAAGTCTTTTAAAACAATTTTTATTAAGAATTGTACACCTTTTGTCAATACAGGTTTCATTCGCAAGACACAGTTTGTTATCATGATGATCAAGTTATAACACTCTTAATAGTGCTGTTATGCAGTTATGTCTAACATATTCACACATCCCATGTCCCCAACTACAGCCTTTCCCATTCTCTGGTTATGTCATCCCTTATGATGTGATGATGCCCATACTTTATTCGCTTAGTTCGGACTCTGAGTCCGACGAAGGGGGTTCACATATAGTACCCCTGAATGTGTTCCATTTTCCCCAAATCCGCTGCCATCTCCGGGGGCAACCCCTGTTTATACACACCACCCTTTCCGCAGTCATGGCACCGTCTAGGTCCCAGCACCACCTCGCGTGGGAGGGGGTTGACTGTGCCCCCCAGTGCTGTGCAATATTCCTCTTTGCTAATGCTAGTCCAATGGCCACCCAGGTTTGGTCGGCATGGTTAAGATCAGTAGCGTCCCACACATTCAACAAACACATCCGTGGCTCTGGTGGGACATCGTGACCGGTAACCAGGGAGACCGTTGCCTTAACCTCCCTCCAATACACAGTAATGTCAGGACAGTCCCATATGGTATGATAGAAGGTGCCTTAGAGGCCACATCATCGTAGGCAGAGCGGAGCAACTGCCTTCCCTATTTTATGAAGTGTGGATCTAGTGTAGTATATCCGGTGCAGTATTTTAAGCTGCACCAGCTTTATTTTGGATGGGATCGCCACCTCTCGCGGAGACGCCAGCGCCTCATGCCAGTCTTGTTCGTCCATTTCCCCCACCTCTGCCTCCCAGTTCCTTTTAAGGATCTCTGTGGGGTCTTTTTGATGGTTCACCAGTTTACGGTATGTCAATGATATAGCTTTCTTGGCTAGGTGGTCCGTAAGCAAACGATCCTCAAGTGGGGAGGATTTGGGTATGATGGTCCCTCTAGGTATGGCTTTCTTTAGTACATGTTGTATTTGCAAAAATCTAAAGTGCTCCGTCCGCTCCATCTGATACTCTGTCTGCAGCTTCTCAAACGGTTTCACCTCACCCTTCTTCCAGAGGTCTCCGACCCTGGAGATGCCTATGAGGTCCCACCCCACAAATTCTTTACTTAAGTGTCGCATACCTATCTTAGGGGAGACCCATAGCGGCGTCTGCTGCGTGATCACCCCCTCCCATCCCAACCTGCGCTGCACCATGTACCATATCTGTACGGTGTGCGCTGTGGGGCCCGTTAGCTTATTTTTCCCCGGTTTATCGTACAAGGCGTGGAGGACTCCCATTAGTCCCAACATGTGCCTGTCCATTCGTAAAGCGGGGTCATCTTGTGTTGCGTGTAGCCATTGATTGATTATAATGAGCTGGGAGGCCCAATAATATAGACATATGTTGGGCAGAGCGATTCCACCATCATACCAACTCCGCACAAGTTTGCAGAGAGCTATTCGGTGAGGTTTACCCTCCCACAGCAGACAGCCCACCTCTGCCTCGACTGATTTAAAGTAAGAGTCTGGGACCGATGTGGGCGCGTTCTGCAGTGCGTAGAGAAAACGAGGGAGAGCCATCATTTTGAACAATGCCGCTCTCCCCAGCAACGTCAGTGGAAGGGAGTGCCAATATTTGACATCGCTTCGTAGTCTTTTCAGGGGCGGAAGCAGGTTGCGTTCAAGGAATAGTGCCGGATCAGGCGTGATGTTTATACCAAGGTATTTGAAACCATCCTTCGCCACCGATATCGTCACTCCTCTGGGGAGCTGCGGCGTTGGCCCATGTAAGACGTAAATCATTGATTTTGCCCAGTTGATCGAGTAACCTGAGAGTCTACCATAGGATTCGCAAATGTCAAGTAATCCACTTATGGACCGCTCCGGTCGCGTCAGATATACCAAAATATCGTCCACGTAGAGCGAGATACGGTCATCCCAGTTCTCCGTCCATTTTAGTCCTGATATAACTGGATCCTGCCTTATCCATGCCGCCAACGGTTCCAGCACCAGGGCGAATAGAAGTGGGGAAAGAGGACACCCTTGTCTAGTTCCTCGCCCCAGTACAAAGTCTCTTGAGAGTCGGCCATTCACCGCCACCTGTACCAGAGGTCCTGTATAGAGCAACCGCACCCATGCGCAAAATTTGGGCCCGAAACCCAAATGCACAAGCACTGCAAAGAGAAAGGGCCACTCCACTCGGTCAAAAGCCATACGCGCATCCAGCGAGATAATAACTGCATCTTCGTGGATGTAAGGCCCACTGGCCAGTATGCCGTGCAAGCGTCTAATATTCATTGCAGTGTTTCGCCCTGGCATAAAGCCAGACTGGTCTGGGTGAATGAGTGTCCGCAAATGAGGCTGTTTACGGGTCGCTAATATTTTTGCCAATATTTTGGCTTCCACATTAAGGAGTGAAATAGGTCTGTAGGAGGTACACTCGTGAGAGGGCTTCCCGGGTTTTAGTATTGCCACCAATGTCGCCACCCTTAGGTCACGTGGAAGTATGCCTTCCTTCAGACTGGCTTCATACATTTTCAGCAAGTGCGGAACCACCGTATCCGCCTCCCGCTTGAACAACTCTACCGGAATCCCATTCGGTCCCAATGCTTTCCCAGACTGGAGGCCGTTAACGGCTAAGGCGACCTCCTCTACTGAAAGATCCTCTTCTAGTGCTAGCGCGTCTTTCGGAGTCAGTCTTGGAAGTTGTATGTCTTTTAGGAATGCTAAGTTGTCCTCAGCGGTGGCCGCCACAGCAGAGGTGTACACCTGTTCATAGTGATTTGCGAAGGCCATCAATATGTCGTCAGGGTTTGTCACGACCTCCCCGGAGGCCAGTCTCAACCGTGCCACCCAGCGGTTAGCTTTCTCTTTTTTGTCTAGCCACGCTAGCAATTTGCCCGCTTTATCCCCCATCTTGTATACTGTATGCTGTGTTTTCGTGAGGCGTATCCGGGCCGCCTCCCATAGATAGTCTCTATATGTTTGTTTAGCGAGGTTAAGTGTGTGCGCGTTTATGTCAGTGGGGTCTCTGGCGTGTTCTCTTTCTGCCATGGCCACTGCTTCCTCCAGCTTCAACACCTGGTGTGCCGAGTCCCGTTTATGGGCTGTAATTACTGCAATGGCCTGTCCGCGCAGCACTGCTTTATAGGCCTCCCAGAGGACAATGGGCGAGGAAACAGACTGTATGTTTTCTGGAAAGTAATGTTTCGTAGTTTTATGTAATGCCTTTCTCACGCCCAGGACCTTCATGTATCCAGGATGTATCGGGAAAGTACGTCTTCTACCTGAGAGGCATGAGGAATAAGTTAATAACATTGGCGAGTGATCCGATATGCCCCTGGGAAGGTGTTATCCTCCTGTAGTCGATCAATACAGGTAGGGGAGGTGAGGAAGTAATCAATACGCGAGAGACTATTGTGCGCACTAGGATGATGTGTGTACTGACGTTCTGTGGGGTGTCGCATGCGCCAGCTATCAAGGAGCCCCATGGCGTCTATAAAGTCTCGTAAGGGTGAGGAAGTTGCCGTCTGTCCTCTCGGGGGGTGTCTATCCCACTCCGCATCTACTGTGGCGTTGAAGTCGCCCCCTAAGATTAGTTCTCCGGGGGGTAAGCCCAGCAGGAAACTCCCCAGGGCCGGAAAAGCAAGCGAGTGCAATGCCGGGGGGATGTATGCTGTAACGAAATTGAAGTTGCGTCCTTCCCATTGCCCAGATATCGCAAGAAATCGTCCCTGGTCGTCTGCCCACTTCCCGGTCACCACCAAGGGACAGCTTTTACGGAGGAGGATCCCAACCCCCCTGGAACCGGAGGTGAACTCCGAGTGTGCTATCATTTTAAAACCCCATCTATCGAGCGCTTTCACGGCCGTGCCGACTAAATGTGTCTCTTGTAGGAGAGCTACTGATGGAGTTTGTCTCTTAATGTGTTGTAGCATCAACCCCCTCTTAATTTTATTGCCCTGGCCGTTCACATTCCATGATATCACGGTCAGCGGGGCGCCCGGGGCATGGCGATCATTCAGTTGTACACTCGCAGGTGTCATGGTATTGCTTGTGTTGCGTGTGTGTGCAAACATGTGTCATGGTCCAATCCTGTGGTGCATTTAACATTACCTTCACATTTCTAATACATAAACGTACCTTGTGTGGGTGTACTCCCAATACAAACTCAAGGTGTCTAATGAGCAATAAAAAACAAGAAAAAAACACAAAAATCCACTAATGGAAAACAACCCCCTTCCACCACCCCCCTCCCTGCTCCCCTGCCAGACGGATCCCCAACTACCCGCCACCCCAACATAGCAAAGTGCTTTAATCCCATAAACAGTACTTGCGTGTCGGGGGAGAGAAGTCCAAGAGCTGTTGCAGTTTTCCCCCAACCTCAAAGACAGTCTTGCAGCCATTATAGCTGTGCATCGTCCTGATCGATCCTGCCACCCTCATCCGTCGCTAGCATCACCTGCGAGCGAGGGTCGCCATGGCCATAATCCCTTCGCTCAATCAATTTACACCTCGTGATGGGCTCATCTCACTTCCACGTCACAAGTCCTGCTGCAACTTCTAACCATATCACTCCCCGGTGTCTGCATTTTTGGGATTTGACTCCTTCCGCTCCTTTCCGGATACCTTGGGGTCCTCTTCTTCGTCTTTATCTTGTCGTTGTCGCCTCCTTGATCGCCCATTACCCTCCGCTCGCTGCCATCCCTCAAGCCAGTCGTGGGCCTCCTCTGGCGTTTCAAAGAAGCACGTCTTTCCATCCGCCACCACCCTCAGTTTTGCCGGAAACAGCATTGAGTACGAAAGTTCCCTGCTGCAAAGTTCTTTTTTCACCTCCATGAAGCTTCTGCGACGCTGGGCAACCGCCGCCGTATAGTCCGGAAAGAAGGAGACCTGGGAATTCTGGATGCGCACTGGCGGTGCCACCCTCGCTGCCTGCAGGATAACGTCCCGATCCCGAAAGTTAAAGATGCGGGCCAGTATAGGTCGGGGGACGCCCCGGGCTTGGGCTTACCTCCCGGTACTCTGTGCGCCCTTTCCACGGAGAAGAGGGTGTAGAGCCCCCGAGGCTAAAGCTTAGACTGTATAAGATCTTCTACATAGAGGTCCATGGTGTGGTTCCCTTCGCTCTCAGGGACTCCGATAATTCTAACGTTGTTCCGCCTAGAGCGCCCCTCCTGATCGTCCAACTTTGCCGCCATGAGTCTATTTTCAGTCTCCAACCGACCAACTCTGTGGAGCAACGAGGCGGTGTCTTTAGTGAGGGATTTCGCCACCTGTTCCACTTCCGTCACCCTGGCGGTCATCTTTTGAAAATCAGCTCGGAGGAAGAACCCACCATAGATTGCACATTGGTAAGAGCTGCCATGATATCTTCTAACGTCACCTTGGTTGCTCCCCCGGAGTCCCATCTGAAAGCCCCGTACGCTCAGGCGGGCCATTGGAGTCTTTGGCGAAGGCATATTTATCGAGTTTTGCCTGTGCGGTCGCGCGCTGGCCTCTGCCCCCCATCTTCTCCTGGTCTGGTCAGTTCTGACAGGTATTCCCCACCGCCTGCCACTGGACCCGCTGCCAAGCGCGGCCTGTCGGTTTTCCCTGTCTGTTGGGCAATAACTGGTCTGTGGGGTCTGGGGTCCTCGCTGTTACCCACACACAGTGAGAGGCAGTTCCTGTCTGTTTGGGGTTCAAGCCCCACTGTGCCAGGGGTCCTGGGTGTCACAGCGCAGATGGAGTTCCTTGCATGTTAGCGCCAGTTGCCTCTGCTCTCCCGGAGCCTTCCCCACGTTATTTGGGCTGTTAGTGGCCCGTCTCAGACTGCTACTTTGTTCTAAGCGCAGACGAGGCTCTTCCAAACCTCCTTTTTTAACAGTTCTTAATATTTCATAGGGGCCACAAGGGGGACCGGGCCTCTTTCCTCCCTCTCACCTTCAGGCCCCAGCTGTTTGTGCGCCCCCTCCTCGTTGCATGGCATTTGGCATCGCGCTGCTCAGCCGGCCCCTCTTAACCTCGCTCCGGGCACACTGCGCGCCGATGCCGAAGCGATTGTTCCCGATGCGTTCACCACCGCCACCGTTGATGTGACCCCTACAGGCGTCCCTCGCTGCCGCTGTTTCTCTCCGCTCTTTCCTGGGCCGGCACCTCTCGTCCCCCGCCGGGCCTCGCTTTCGTTTCCAGGGCCTCCAGCAAATACAGGCCCCGGCTGCAGGTGCTGGGCAAGGCCGCTTCTTCCCGCGCGCCCTCCGCTGCTGCTCCGGTTTCAATTCTAACTCAGTTCATAGGGGCCACAGGGGGGACCGGGCCTCTTTCCTCCCTCTCACCTTCAGGCCCAGCTGTTTGTGCGCCCCCTGCTCACTGCACAGCATTTGGCATCACACGACTCATCCGGCCCCTCTCATCCTCGCTCCGGGCACACCACGCGCCGATGCCGATGCGATCGTTCCCGATGTGGTCACCAACGCCACCGTTGATGTGACCCCTTCCGGCGTCCCTCGCCGCCGCTGCCTCTCTCCGCGCTTTTCTGGGCCAGCGCCTCTCATCCCCCGCCGGGCCTCGCTTTCTGTTCCAGGGTCGCTAGCAAATACAGGCCCCGGCTACCGGTGCTGAGCAAGGCCGCTTCTTACCGCACGCCCTCCGCTGCTTCCCGGGCCTCAATTCGGACTCGGGGCCAGATCGAGTGGTACTTCTCGCCCTCCGTTCTCAATAGCTGTCTTTGGGGCAGGATCAGTAAACGGATGAAGCGCCGGATATTCAGGGAAACCTACGCCGCTCCCGGAGCTTCGCTAGTTCGCGGCCACCGTTGTTGGCTGCAGGCCACGCCCCCCCTAGGGACCAAGTCTTAGCGCGAAACATGTCGACCTGAATCTCACTCTCACCTGCACTCACACTCACGGATAAGAGAGCAGCAAGATAATACTCACTCCTCTACAATATTTCTTTGAAAGAGGTTCTCCTTATCCCTTGCTTTTAATCTTATCACCGGGACCCCTGAATAAAACTCAGTTTCTGGGTACCGCGGGGGTAATTTTAACTCACTCACACAGCTTTTAGGCCCACACACCCATACGCAGAATTGTGGTGTCACTCCTAAAAAGATCTCTGACAAAGAGCCCTCTCGAGGGGCTGTGGGAAACAGCAGCGCCACCCCCACGAAGTGCACATGCCCTATGATGAAGCATAACTCCATTATGGGTGTGTAAGGTCACTTCTTCCAAAAGGAAAAATACCCCCACCTTCATCGGTATCCAACCTTTAGTGTAAACCAGATTCCACTCATGAGTCTTTTTCAGCAACCAGACTAGGCTGCTCTCTGTCTCTCCTGTGATTACTACTTGATTCTTTGGGAGAATCGGTACTGGACCTCTCCTTTCTAAATAGCTCCCGGTCCCCCTTTCTACATTGTATTGTGCTATATGAGAGGTCCCCTTTAAAATACGAAACGCTAGCAGCATCTGCTGGGAATGGCATACCTCGCCGCCAAAACATGGAACACCCTCCCCACCCATCTGCAACAGACCCAGTACCTGCTGACCTTCAGGAGACGTCTCAAGTCCTGGCTGTTCGAGCAGTAGCTGCACCCCCCCAACTCAGCACCTTGAGAACCTCAAGGGTGATTAGTGCGCTCTACAAATGCTTGATTGATGCAGCTCGATAGCAATAGAGGAAGTGACATCCAGAATATAATTTGGTCAGTGACCTTAGACAGGACTACCCTATAGTTCCCTCACATGACCAGCTCCTTATGCTTGCTGACCCAAACACCCAGATATTTTATTGAGCTATCACACCACTCCAATGAGAAATCATGTCCGAATTGAGCAACATTGTTATCAGTGGAAATATCTCAGTCCCTCAGCATTCCCTGTGGAAGAAGGAGGGGCCAGGAGAGGCCGCCTATATAAGAGCATTGGAGCAGTCCCGCAGTGCTGGAAACGCCTGGGCGAAAACCTGGCCAAGACTAGGCCAGTCTTGGCCCGTCATCGTCCGGAATAGAGCGGGCAGGGCCCACTATCTTTCCTGCATGGGACGACAGTTGGCAGATGTAAGTTGAACATCAATTAGCTTATTTCTTCTGCTTACTGGCCCATTCTGATACTTTTATCCCTTACCTCTTTCAATTATGGGTACACGTAAAGCCAGAGAGTCCACGAAAAATGAGATTCATGCCAAAATAGACTGGAGCTCACTTTAACTGAGTGTACTACACTAGCTGATATAGATATGTTAATAGGAGAGGTTGAGCTGCTCTTGAAAATAAGCGACACAAAAGGGAAGGGGAATCCACCAAAAGTACCTGAAGTTTAAAAAAACAGAGCTCTCCTTATTGCTGATGAGCATACTAAGTCGCGTGCAACAAGTGCAGTAAACGACTTGGCGGCTATAAACCACACTTCTCCTAGTCCTAGAGATACTCATTTTCCTGAATCAACAAATATGGTTCCATTTTCCTTATATCCCCAAATTACTATTGTACCAAATGTGCCATGTCACAATCGCTTCGAACCACTTCAATCTACTGGCCAGTCTGTAGAAATGCACACACATATTGAGCCCCTACGAGAAATAAGCCCTGCTCAGTCGTCAGTCGAGCCTATACATGGTCGACCCCGACCCGCCAGACCCTTGTATCCATCGGGCAAACCAGGAGCATCCTCTACCCCTCCATTTAGATGTTACCTTTTGAAAAGTCAACCAAATCTGCAGATAGAGAACTCAGAATCCAATAGGTCGATTTATATGGTTCAGGTCTCAAAACTGAAGCTAGAATCATTTGAGGACACTAAAGCCTTAATTAACAAAGTGATTCATTGGATTAGGGCGGAGTGAAACTGCTCATTGGTGATTAGGTCTGATATTGTTTATGCAAAAAATGCGCTCCGTCAACTCATCGTTCCATGATCATATTCATGTTGTTTTATGCTCTAATTAACTGGCTGAAAATGTTATAAACTTTGAACTACGTACTTGTCACCTTTCTGGGGGTAAATTGTTGGGAATAAGGCTGAAAGCGTTCCCCCCGCCCATGGACACATTGGGAGGCCCGACTAGGCTCCAGTCCATTCCCATCACACAGGGCACTGTTGCTTCCTCACCCTCTGTCACATCAAATTTGAACGAAACTGATTGACTAAATAAAAAAATCACAACTGATTTCTTGCACGTATAATGAGAATTGAAATTTGCATTACAACTACTGTAAATTCTAAAGTGCTCAATATTGCTAAATCCAATTTAATTGTGATTAATGTTGGTCGAAGTCCGAGAGCAGTCAACACAAGCAGTATTTTAACTAATGTTTGCACCAGTGAAAATGCGCCTGTTCATATATTTAAGGATAGTAGGGACAACATTCATGAAGGTGGTGGGCAGAAGCTTATTCTGCACACCATGGAAGATAGGTACTTCAGCTCACTCATGGATGAGTTACCAATCAGGATCCAAGTCTAATAGAAACAAATGTTCGCTATCTAGTTTTAATTTACTATCTTGGAATATAGCTGGACTAAGTTCAAAGTTGACTGACCCTGAATGGGTATCGTACATTGGGGAACATGATGTGTGCCTGTTCCAAGAAACATGGGCCACTGACAGAGTGTTCATAGATGGATTTACCTCGTTTAGTGTAGAAGCAAAGCCAGCTGAGCATTTTGGAAGAGCAATTGGGGCTTTTTAATCTCAGTAAGAAATGGTCGTTTTAGTTCACTTACGCCTCTGAAGACAGATTGCCCCGATCTAATGGGGATTATATAGTGACCGTGGCCACAGGACTTTCCTTAGCTCTAATAAACATTCATATTAGAATGATAATGGCAAGTGATACATCTTCTACTCTATCTCTTTTGGAAGAAGTGCTGGATACCCTGCATTTGGACACAAAAGTAATAGTGGCTGGGGACTCTAATACTACTTACGAACTCTCCCTATATATAAGTGAGATTATTGGAGAGGAAGATGAATACTGGGGTATTCCATCGTTGACAGGGCATCCTAGGAAACATCGTTCTACTACTGCACTTAAATTAGCCTCACTAAAGATCAGCAGAGGGCTCAGGGCCTGTAACGGACGTACCAGTTCCGACCCTGATAGAGCACCTACCTTCAGGAGAGGAATGTTTACTAGTGTCATTGATTATGTCCTTATTGATGTGAGGTTATGGTTGCCTTTGGCTGACATGAAAGTGGCTGTGCACTCTGGAGGCAACATTAACTGGAGAATCTCTGAAGCAAAAAACAATTCCTGTTATACAGTTGTACCCGCCCCCACCGTAACTAACAAGCACTGCTATGTTAAGTGGCCCAGAGTCATGTCAAATCAAAAACTATTCTCGCAGATATATGGGCTGTATGTTGCTTTTTTAGCGGAATATGAGGGGCTAAGTGAAGTTGACATCCCCATTTTAATTGTGCACAACCAGATGTTTGGAGAGCTGTAAAAGGGCTTTTATAAGGATGTGGCTCATATAAAGTATAATTTGACTAAAGAGCAAGAATGGTTTGACCCAGCATGCAAATTGGCCAAGAGCTTATTAATGTTGGCTATCTTAGAATGCGACAGGCCTACAATCAGTAAAGCTAGATGCATCTATAAAGCCCGATTGAAACAGGCAAGAAGGAACTGGGACGAAAAACTCCGGCAAGGCTTGCTTGCTGCTAGCAAAACAAATGATAATAGAACTTTCTGCAGACTAGTAGCCCTAACCAAGACAGAAAGGGCGAAATCCCATCACTATAACATTCTTCCCGAAAAATGGGTGTTGTGGGTGAAATAGTTGTCAGGCATACCCCACAAAGACACATACTATAGACCCCAAAGTAGCTTCTACCCCTGTTTCTTTTACAAGTAGTGCCACTGATTCTTCAAAATCTGCCAAGGCACCAGGCCCAGATAAAATTACTGGAGACATATAAAACCAAGCCTCAAATCTGGTCAGTTTATCTGAACCTGCTATCTAATGCAATAGCTGCAGGGGGTAAATACCATAATCTTGGAGGGGTGCAGAAAGTACAACTATATTTAAAAAGGTTGATGCAAGCAACCCCTCAAATTATAGGCCGATTAGCCTAATTGATAAGGCGCAAAAAAAATTGCTAGACACGTTTTTAAAAAAATGCTAGATTGGGTGGACTCTAATAAAATTATATCCTCTTTACAAGCTTGTTTCAGGCCTAAGGTCAGTACAATTGACCAGATTTTTAGAATTTTAAATTTGTACTGGAAAATCATTTTATTACAACACCAAAAGCTTTTTTTTTTAAATCTTTTTTTATTGGCATTTATTATTACAGTTGTTACATATTGGTATTTGACCGCATTAACATGAGATATGCGTGTCCAATCAGCTGGTATCAATCTTGACATTTACGATTACTTCAGCTTCATTTATATGCTGTATGTGGTATAACAGGTATTTGCCAAGTTAAGAACAAACCGGGGGGGAAATCAAACTAGGTGTTGTCATGGACTATCAGATGGGACAGCCGGACTAGGCCACATATGGTCCTTCAGGTAACTGTGTAACAGCCCAGTGGCATCCCCCTGCCCAGAGTATGGGTATGCAGGCGGACGTGGTGTATATGTGATTGAAACGGGGCGGCGGGGGCAGGAACCCAGCCGTTCCCGGATAGGTGTGAAGTGTAAGGGTGGAGCGCCATCTGTGTGGGCTTGTATCGCGATTGGCTGTGTGACATTCGGGGTTGTTGCATTCGCGCTCGGGTCATCCTGGGGCTGGGACTGTTTAAGTTGATGTAGCATAAGCGCCCATTCCAGGGATATCGGGATTTTACGTATGCCTTTCGCTTCCTCCTCCCGCAGGGCATCTTCCTCAGGTACGGCCCACTTGAGCAATCGGGGGGCCTGTAGGGGAGCGCCAATGCATAGCTATGCAGCGTTTAGCCAGTAGGTGCACCAAGGAGACGAATCGTATGGGCACTTTGTGACGTTTCCTCCGGCCAATTATTCCCAGCGCGCAACACTCCCATGTGGCTAGATGGGGCAGCCCGGTAAGGTCTCGGAGGGTCGCGTGGATAGCTGACCAATAGGTCTGGATATCCGGACAGGCCCAGAACATATGGAGGAAATCTGCGCCTTGCGCCTGACAGCAGGGGCAAAGGAAAGTTGTAGCGGGATAAAAACGCTGTAGGCGTGCTGGTGTCAATTAGGCCCTATGTATAATGTAAAATTGTATATTTTTGAAACGGGCATTCCTAGACACTTTTTTGGGGAACTCGAGTGCCCTTTCCCACTCATTATCATGAAACGCCTGTCCCACCTCCTCCTCCCAAAGAGTCCGAAGGGGTTCGAGTGATGGAGGTGTCAACTCCCTGATTGATTTGTACAGCCATGTGGTGAGGTGGCGGCCCCTTCCCATTCGTAGGATCGTGTGGAGGACTGGGTGCGTGGGGGGCTCCCCCAGTGTGAGATCATAGTACGGTCGGTAGTGGCTGAGGAGCTGACGATGCCGCAGAAACTGCCCTGGGGGGAGATCATAGTCGTCAATAAGTTGTTGAAATGGCCGAAGTTGTCCCTCTTCGAATAGTATTTCTGCTTCGGTGACATCCCTAGATGTCCACTCCCGGAGCATGGTAGGAGTAAAGAATTGGGTGTTTTTGGGCCAGCCCACCAGTGGAAGCAGCGGTGAATACGGGGGTCTGTCTGGTGTCATGCGGTGTATGCGCTGGATACACTTCTGGGCTACCTCCACCTGGAGGGGGCAGGTCCCCGCTGGACGGGATCCTGGCATGAGCAATCGGCATAGTTCTGGCATCGTAACTCGGCCTGCGACCGTGTATGTTTCGGACGTGTGCCTGTCAGCCGTCCAATAGGAGAGCCATTGAAGCTGAGCCGCCAAGAAATAGGCCTCGAATGATGGGGCTCCAAGGCCCCCCTGCGTCGTGGGTAGTTTCAATTTTGCTAGTGCGATTCTGTGTCGTCCCTTGCCCCATATCAGGGAGCCAAGAAGCGTGCCCAAATCTTTGAAGAAAGAACGGGGCGTGATTACTGGAAGATTAGTAAAATAATAAAGTAATCGTGGCACCAGAATCATTTTCGCGAGGGCCACTCGGCCAATCGGGGCCAGCGGAAGGTTCCGCCAAAACCCGATGGTGGATCGTATACTGGCGAGTGCCCTACGATGGTTGCCCTCGAAGATGTCAGTGGGTGAATGATATAGGCGAATCCCCAAATAGCGAGGGGCCTCCGCGGTCCAGCTGATTTTCTGATTACCAATCCAGACCTCCTGAGGGGCAGAGTTCGGATGTAGGGGGTACACCACAGATTTATCCCAGTTCACCTTCAGGCCCGAGGCATTGGCGAATTTGGTCAAGGCGGTCCCAAGTGGAGTGAGATCGCTGCGATGTCCCGTATATAGAGGAGAAGGTTATCGGCATATAGTGAGACACTGTGCGTGGTATTTGCAAGTGGTATGCCCCAGTCCTGTCCCTCCCGTCGGAGACGGATAGCTAAAGGTTCTACGGCCAGCGCGAATAACAGGGGCGAGAGGGGGCAGCCCTGTCGTGTACCCCTGTGTATCGTGACCTCCGGGGAGACACGGCGTCCAATGCGGATTCGGGAGGTGAGTTTAGTGTATAGGAGATGGGTGTAAGCTATGAGCTTGGGACCGAGGCCAGCCCTTCGGAGAACCGGGAACAGGTACTGCCATGTTAGGGTGTCGAAAGCCTTCTCGAGGTCCAAGATCAGGCACGCCGCTCTGGGAAATCGGTCACCGATCTGATCCTGGATGTGAAAAAGATGGCATATGTTCTGCGAGGTATTCCTGTCCGGGACAAATCCGCACTGGTCCGCGTGTACCAGCGGGCGCACAATTTGGGAGTATCTCTCCGCCAGTATTTTCCCCAAGATTTTACAATCGGCCGTGAGGGGCGTTATAGGCCGATAAGAGGCTAAAAGTTATGGGTCACGCTTGGGCTTCGGGAAAGTAACGATCACCGATTCTCTCATGGACCTGGGTAATTCGCCGATTTGCAATGCTGTATCCAGTACCGTCAATAGACGGGGGGGTCAGCTGGGAAGCAAAGGTAGCGTAATACTCCTGCGGGAACCCGTCCAAGCCTGGGGCTTTGTTACGGGCCAAGGCGCGTATGGCATGTGTAATCTCAGAGGTGTGTATCGTCATATCTAGGTCCGTCTTATCTACGTCAGATATCTGGGGGAGAGGGAGGGGGTCTAGGAAGTGATCGACTGTCTCTTGACTCCATGACCGAGGGCCACTATAGACCTCCGAGTAATATTGATGGAATGCCTGAAGAATCTCGTCCTGGGATTGTACCAAAGTGCCACGTTGAGTAATTATTGACGTGATGGGCTGCACCTCCGTGTCTTGGTTAGCTAGCCACGCTAACAGTGAGCCCGTTTTGTCGCGGTCTTTGTGCATACGGGTCGCATATGCCCAAGTTGTACCGCCGTAGATCCGCGCATGCTCCCCGGTACTCTGATTTAGCATGGGCTAGCTGTGTTGTCGCTGTCACCGATTGATCAGTGGTTTTTGTGGCGTTAGCGAGCCGTTTATCCGCTTTATCGAGGGCCTGTTCCAGGGTACGTTTCGCCCCGGCTCTCTGTTGAATGCAGTCTCCCCTGGCCACCACCTTGAAGCTATCCCATTCCACCAGGATTGAGGATGCGGTCCCCGTATTGTGGGTAAAGTATTCTTGAATACTACGCCCCTGTTTGTGCGTGAAGATCGGGTCCGTCAGGCAATCGCGTGATAGGCGCCATGTGGGGACAGGGGGATGTGGGGGTCTCCATTGAAGACTTAGCAAATGCGCATCATGATCGGATACGACTCTACCTAGGTAATCTGTGTGACAGACCTGCGGGAGCAATGTTGCTGTGCATAGGGAACGGTCCAGCCTGACTCGTAGATTGTGGGGAACGGAGTGGAAGGAGTACATACGCGTTTGAGGGTGGTGTAGTCTCCATGCATCTGTAAGTGACCAGTGTGCTACCCATGCCTTAAATCTATTGATTTGTCTGTGAGTGGGGGAGTGCGGGAGAGAGGGATAGGAGCGGTCCAATCCTGGATCCAAGATACAATTGTAGTCCCCTCCGAGTATCCAAGGTACATGTGTGAATTGGGCTAGGATTTTCGTGAGTCTGTCCCAGAATTTGTCTTGGTCAACGTTCGGGGCGTATATGCTTCCCAGCAGGACGGCTTGCCCATCCAAGAGTCCCTCCAACAGGACAAACCTGCCCTCCACGTCCACCACCCGTCTAAGCTCCCGGAACGGAGTTCCCGGGCGAACCCAGATCAGCGCACCGCGGGCAAATGATGAGTAGGTTGTAGCGCATATAAGGCCCCGCCACTTAGCGTGTATCCTGCCTGCTTCCGCTACATTAAGGTGCGTTTCCTGTAAGAAAAGAATGGATGCTGTCTGGCGCTTCGCGTAGGCATAGATCGCATAGCGTTTGCGTGGGGTGTGAAGACCGCGTGCATTTAGCGTGAGTATGTTAACGTCTGTAATGCTCGCCATCTTTGCCATGCATAGTGTATACTGTGTGTGGGTCAGGTTAGATGCCCGCCAGGGTGGTCGGTGAATGGGATCCCAGGGGTTCGCTGCGCGGTCGATGAATAGCGGACCAGTGAACATGGCCACTGGGGTGTTTGGCTGTGTGGGTGTAGGGGTCCATGACACATGGGACGTTTATGAACTGGGAAACAAACAACGTGCAGGGGTACGGGAAACAGTCCCAATGCAAAGGACTCATCGTTCGAGAGACGGTGTGTCCAAACTCCCTTCCGTAACACTGGGGGAAAAAACCTGTTCTATATGTTGGGGGGTGGCGACATGAGACTGCGCGGCCATGCGTCTAACGGGCATGTAGAAGGATCATTGCGCGTAACTAGCAGGGTACTAAACTCAACATTCTCAACAGTAAGTACATATTGGATATTACTCTTAAGGATACAGTTAGATAGTCTATTGTACTTGGTTGAGTCACGGTGAGGAGGGGAAAGCCTGTCCATCCAGTTGCTCTTCTGCCGTTTGTGGGGTGACCTTGGGGGGCGCCACTGAGCCCACTCCCGAAGCAGTGTCATCGCTGTCATTTTCGCCCTCCGATGAGAAGATGTGTGGAGGACGATCAATGGAGTCCGTATGTTGGGTGGAGCGTAGATCGATTACCGCCTGCAACGCTTCGCGCCTCTCCTTCATGATCTGTTCTAGAACCGGTGAGTCGTGGACCTCGGGAAGCCATTTTCATCTCCGCGTGGCGGGGCTTCATGGGACGCTTTTTGGCACGGAAAGTTTTGTAGGGTGAGCCGCCTCTGGGGCGGGCATCGGGTGTCCGCGTGCAGTGCGGGTCTGTCCAGTCGTGTGCCGCCTCAGCGGTCGTGAAGAAAATGGAGGATCCCTTGTAGAGAACCTTGAGGCGAGCTGGAAAGAGTAGGGCATATTGCATGTTGTTGTCACGCAGTCTCCGCTTGACATCTAGAAAAGAGGATCTCTGTTGCTGCACCGCTCGGGCATAATCCGGAAAGATCATTATCTGTATGTTCTCTATCCGGAGCGGCGCCACCTGCCGCGCCGCCCGGAGCACCGCGTCTCGATCCCGGAAGTGAAGGAATTTAGCAAGTAGTGGTCGGGGGGCCGCTCCAGGAATGGGTTTTCGGGCCGGCACCCTATGGGCTCGTTCAATCGAAAAAAACGCTGTTCGGTCTGCAGCTGGGGTGAAGGATTTTGAGCCAAGTGTCCATATAGTCTATGGGGTTTGCCCCTTCAATGCCCTCCGGCAGTCCCAACACTCTAATGTTGCAGCGTCTCGAGTGGCCTTCCAAGTCCTGTGCTCGTTCCTCCACTGCAGTCAAGCGGGTACAACACCAAAAGCTTTACGTGGCATTTGTAGATTTAAGAGCCGCCTTTGACCTTATTCCGCACTCAAACTTATGGCGCGTTCTGTTAAACATGGGGGTCCTAGGCATTCTTGTTCCACTTATAAGCAAACTTCATGAGAACAATTATGCACAAGTTCGCTGGGGCCCAAATGGAGAGCTGACTGAACGCATCCCAAATGAACGAGGTGTGCGCCAAGCATCTGTTCTCGCACCAACACCGTTCTCATTATACATGAACAATATTGTTGATGTTTTAGAAAACTGTAAAAATGACTCTCCCGTCTTAAACAATAGGAAGGTACCTATTCTACTTTTCGCTGACAACTCTCTCCTTATTTCTAAGACGCCCATGGGTCTTCAAATTTTTGGCGATATGTTTTTCAGTTTTTGTAGGTCTAGGGGCCTGGAACTAAATGTAAACAAGACCACATACATGGTGCTGGGCAGGGGGGCGAGCAACAAAATGCTCATTCATCTTGGCAGTGAGACACTAGAAAGGGTAGACAGCTTTGATTATCTAGAAGTTAGACACATGGATAATTTTAAGTGGCTGGGTCAACTAAATAAGAGCACCCTTATAATTGAACATAGATCAAACACTATCATTAGAACGCATAGACAATCGGCTTCACATGTAGTCTCGCCAGTTTTGGAGATCTACCGTGCTAAGGTTCAAGGTGCCACACTCTATGGTGCCGAAATCTGGGGTCATATTGATGTTCATCTTTTAACTATAGCCGAAAATAACTTTGTTAGGACATTGGTTTCGGTCCCACCCAGCTCACCCCTTATTCCATTATATTTCGACGTGGGGTTAAAAAGAATTGCAGATTTGGCTGTATTAAAATTATTAGTTTATTGTGTTCGCCTTTGGACTACATCTGAGCTAGGAGAGTATAAGGATTTGCTTGTAGAATTATTGAAAATCCCATGGGCTAGGATGCTTCATGGGTAAAATCTTTCTACATATGGATGGGGAAGCTGGGGCTACAAAGGTACTGGGTTGACCCTACTGCAATTCGCAAAACAGATTTGAGTGCGTTGAAGTCTTGCTATTGGGCCTACATAAACCAAGAGTATATAAAAAATAGTTCAAATGGTTCCCTTACCAATGTATTTTTAGACCATAAGTTCTCACCGTCATTTGAGCAATATCTAGATTTAATACCGTGTCCCCTAGCCAAAAGCCTGTGCATACGCTTTTGCCTTGGGACCCTTCCATTAAGATTGTTCACTTACAAATGGTGCCAGGAACAAAATCCTACTAGTTGACCAGTGTGTGGACTGAGTGACGGAAACGAATCACACTTATTGATTTTCTGTCCCGAGTACCAAAGCTCTTGTCGTAAATGGATACACACTTTATGCCAAGACATGGGAACAACTAGATACCTGGTAGCTTTCAGGTTTTTAAAAACCGATACCCCTCCCAAAATTGTGTTTGCTGTAAGTAAATATCTACAGGCAATCTGGTACAAGAGAAGTAAAATCTTAAAAGCTGTTGTTTAATGATTTTATCCACCACTCTAGTTACTAACTTCCGAAATATTTTACATATTTCATTACATCGGTTTAAATTGACTGACTTCTATGATGAGATTGTCTTTGTACTTTCTGCTATGTGTTCATGGTTTTTGGCTGAAATTGCACTGACCCCAATAAGGGGGCTATTCTTCTCATTACATTTTTTAATCTGTACATCGATATTCCACATCGTTATGGTTGTGTTGTTTTCTTACAACCATTTTGGATGTTGCTATTGTAGTTCTTTTTTTATTTAAAACTGGAGCATGCGCTCAGCACAGGCCATACTGTATATTATGATAAAATTACATGGCTGTAGACTCCACACTATTGAGGGATTGTGATGCAGTATGTAATTAATTGAACTGTATGGCAGTTGTTTTTAGGATTTTCTTTTTTTTTTTTACTGTGTATGTACACTTTGATGGTTTACAAAAAACAAATAAAGTATTATAATATATTCAGACAATTTAGTTTAAAATACATGGTTTTAAATTTTTGTATATGTATATTAATTCCACCAAAAAAAAAGCTTTTAATTTAGTTCAGTGAGCTGCACACAGGAGAGCTACTTATAGGTTGCTGGAGAGCTACCAGTAGCTCACAAGCTACTCATTGGAGACACTTCTTCTCGGGCCATTGAACACAGTCATCAACCTTGTGACCCTTTGGGATTAAACTGCAATTTGTATTGTTTACTATCCACTTATCTCATTTGGATGCTCAGAATAACCTACAGGGAGTCGTCAGGGAGGAAAGAAAAAGGGATGCACCACCTAGAGCAGCTGCAATGCACAGCCTAGTATGTTAAAAGGTATTCATGAGGAGTTGGCAGGCCCCCCAGGGCCGGTCTTAATAATGTAATGGTGGACACAGGGATGAGGGTCGTGGTGTCACCTCTGTTCAGTATCATCTACGTCCATGGCAGCATTGAAGGTGGTCTTTGTACGGCCTGAAGCCGGACTGGGCAGTGTTGAGGAGGTCGTACTCATTCAGGTAGGTGGCTAGGTATTTATTTATCATCTTTTCCATTACTTTTGCTTGGTAGAGTAGAAGGGAGTAGGTCGGTAGTTGGCTAGCATCTTCAGAGATTTTGAGGGTTGTTCGAGGAGGGGGAGTAAGGTAGCATGTTTTCAGGCATCCGGGTAGGTGGTTGTGATGATAGAGTTGTTCGGAATTGGGGTGAAGCTTGTGTTGATGGGGTCCTTTACTTTGATGAGAACGTGGTGAGGAGAGGGGCCTGAGGACGCTCTGGAGGGTATGGACAGCATGGTTGTTGCAGTTTCTTGGGTGAAGATGGTGATCAGGTTGGTCCTCTGGGTATTGCTTGAAATGTGCAGGAGGGCTGTGGGGGGAAAAGTCCAGTTGGGGGCTCGAGGTTTTCGCAGATGCTGGTGGTTTTGTTGCTCTTGAATAGGGTCATCTGGGTGCAGAAGTCATGAGACCGAGGTTACTCTGGTCGAGCTTGCTGCAGAGAGGTGTAGTCTTTCACTATGGCTAAGATTTCCATGGCATTGTTGGTGCTGCTTTCGATGCGGTTGGTGAATGCAGAGCATTTGGTGATTTTGATTTGCTGAGGGTGGCATCTGAAAGAATTGCAGGTGTTCGTCATTGTTGTCCTCACTTTGACTCCATCTGCGTTCAAGTTGCTTGCCAGGTGTTTGGTGAGCCTCAGCTCTTCCGTGTACCAGCTTGCTTGCGGTCTGGATCTTGTGACTTTACTGGCTTAGAGAGAAGCCAGGATTTCTGCACAGTCGCTAACCAGGTGTTGAAGTTGGAGATAGTTTCAGGGAGGTTATTGTTGTGTCGATGCTGCTGGTGTAGTTGTTCAAAACCAGGATGCTTCTGATATTCTGTTCCACTCCAGTCGTAAACATTTGGCTACAGTGTTTCCGCAGTAGTGTGGAATGGGTATGCTGAAGTGGATGAGGGCATGATCTCAACAGGTGATCAGTGTGGGTTTGCCTACTGTGATGTTGCTGAAACTGGTGAAGATGGTATGTCGGACGTTGGCTGGGTGAGTCGCTATTAGTACAGCCCATGCTGCCACTTCAGCTCATTTACTTTACACCACGCAGAGGGTATGATTCTCTACAGCTGTGAAACTATACAATGTGTTGTTTTTCGGATGTAAGCCAGACCTTTCCATGCTTTCATATCAAGGAGACTATACATACAATATTTTTGGAGGTTGACCTTATGTTATCCTGTTGCTGATTTGAATTGCGTGATTAATATTGTTGCCTTTTGTCATGATCTTTATTTTAAATAAACCTTCATGGTTTAGACTTTGAATCTTGTACTGCATGAGTTTTCCTGTGGAAACTTTCCTCTATCTGCCTAGGGATCTCGTCCATTGGGACTTGCATACCCTAATCAGTCCATAATGTATATAAGAATATAGTTGGTCTTCAAGCTTTCAAATTCCAGGATGGCAATTCCTAGAATTTCTAGAAATATGAGCATTGTATTTTGTTTAAAAAGAGGTAAAGAATCATAGACTGAAAAGAAGACCAGCAAACTAAACAACAAAATAAACTTTGGCAAAGTTAATTAGTCTGTTATTTTACAAGTGAATTTTGTGACAGTGTTTGCATTCTAGGTAGGTGGCCTGTGTTTGGTCATATGGACATAGTCAGGACAGACGGTATGCATCATATGGACATAGTCAGTACAGATGGTATGCATCATGAGTTTGGGTTTGAATGGGTGGATGAATGTAATATGTTGATGTATGTGTGCATTTTAGATTAAACTGGACCAGTGGCATTGGCAGTATCCGTTGAAAGGATTTTTGGGATATCAACCAGAAGTGCAGAAGACTAGCATGGATAAGGGCTACATCCAAAGTTTACCTACAGCCAGGAGTGGGATGGCTGCTGCTTTCTCATACCAGGCTATAGGGTGACTGACAGTTCATGCATGCACAGTCACACATACATCACCAATGCTAAGGCTGGCCCTGGATCAGACAGTAATGATTTTAAATGGCTTAATAAATGTCAGTGGACCTAGCTGCAGCGAGGTGCCTTTGATGTCACTGGGCATGACTTTGACTAATTTCAAAACTGGATCAGAGCTAGTATAGTGTCTATGAAGCAAACAGGAGCTTCAAGGATGCTCTTTTTCCAAAATTGCGATTTCCTATTAGGAAATCACAATTTTGCGATTTCCTAATACCAAATGCAAATCCATAGGAATCACTAATAGGAAATTGCAGGTTACATAAAATCAATAGCGATTTATACGGATTTGCTATTTGGGAATCACAATTTGGGGATTTCGTACAGATGGGCCTTAGCCTTGGAATCAAGGTTTTTAAGAAAAGTTTAATTTGTGCAGCGGTCCATGTATATAAATATTCAATCAAGAATTCCAGTTTAGGAGGAGGAGCCAAGATGGCGACCGGGACGGTGGCGTAGGCTCCCGGCTCTGTGAACCTCCGCATCCCGCACAGATATCCTGCATGAGATCCTTAGCCTGCGCTATATGCCCGTGTTGGTGAATGATAGCGGCAACCGATCGTGTGACTCCGAAGTTTCTGGCGGCGGTATCGCCGGAGAAATGTCCAGTTGAAGTTTGCGGCCTGTGCAACCCTGGAACCGGGACCTCGAGTGGACAACATGGCCGGGCGGCAGTTCAACAACAGCGGCCTTTGATGACTGGGTGGAATCGGCCTAGCCGGAGCGGTGTGAATATCGGCCTACATTTCGCCGAGGTCGTTCCTACCACTAAGCGTAGCGGAACGAGTGCATGCCCGAGGTGACTAATCCAAGATTCCCCGGTGATTGTCTCTGCCTTCGCCGGTGAGCCGCCCGGCCGTCGCCCGGATTTTAGCGGACTGCTCTCGGATTTTCGCGGGCGCAGGTCCGTGGAGGGGGTGACTGTTGCCCGTGACCACACGCCGGATATATTTTTTGCCCGCCCCCGAAACCCTGATTCCAGTGACATGGAACCTGAGGCGCTTGTTCCTGAGTCCTGGTCCCAATCTGGGTTGGACCTACCCGGCGGCCATCTTGACAGGACGAAGTCTACTATCCTGTACACTGGGTCGCAGCACGATTGGAAGTGTGCGCCTATGAGGAGTATCGCGGTGCGAGCGCCGAGAGCTGTGCTGGGGTATGGTGATCTTCTCGAGGCTCTCGGTGCCCTCCATTCCACCTTGGTTCACGGCGCCTGGGTATTGGGGAGTAAGCTTGATGGGGTGACATCAGCGTTGGAACAGTTGCTCCCTGCCTGTCCCCAGGTACACGGGGACTTCCTACACCGCACACAGGAGGACAGTGTCGTGGCCGCCCCTGTGGATAGTGACCAGCTGGAAACTCCGGACAGTATCTTAACGTGTGATCGGCTGGCTGTGGGTCTGGTCTGTTCCGGAGGTATTGGACCTGAGAGGGGGGTGGTGGCCTTGTCCCGTGTGCGGCCTCCGGCAACCCAGGCAACATTCAAGCAACGGTCGCCTGCTCTGGCTGATGTCGCTTTCTTGGACCTTGGGTGCGGTGCAGATCCTGGGGCAGCACTGGGAAAGATGACTCTCCATACTGCTGACTGTGTCGGTGATCAGAGACTTCCACCCTACCTGTGTGTGTCGCTTCCTGTTCTCCTTTGGACGCTCCTCTTCTTTGTAGCATTGGACATGGCACTGGGTCGATGGGTATGCATGGGTAGATTCGCAAAGAGGGGCCAAGGATAAGGCTGATCCTTCAGAGGTAGTCATCTAGTAGGCGGGCGGGCTCAGGGGTTGCGTGCTTTCACGGCATAACTGTCAGTGTACTAGGCGCATACTGCTCCCCATTCTTCTTTGACTTGGTCGATTCTGTGTTGCTTAATGTTTGCTTTAGGGGAAAACAAATTGTGCAGGAGGGAGAAGCCGGGGGCATGTTTTGAAGGCCCTCCTCCAGTTTATTAATATTCTCTCTACCCCCCCGTCCGGTGGGGTTTCTTTTCCTACTCCTCTTTCTCTGTTTCTTCTATATTTCGGGTCTGGTTCTGGGGCGACAGGCACGCTGCTGGGGGGGGGGGCCGTACTCATCTGCAGAGGTGCAGGGTGGGGGGTTGGGGGAGGGGATCCTTTAGTCTTTAACCTCCTTTTTTCCATGGCCTCTTTTTTCTTCTCTTATTCTTCTTTGTCTTTCTTTTCTGGGATCAGCATGGTAGAACTCCTTCGTCGTTAATCGCTGCGTTTTCATGTGTGCCACAATTTCCGTGGTGTTTTCTGGGTTTTAGGGCAGGGGACTGCAGGTGCAAATGGCCGTGATATTTCTCCACATCCTGAACTTCTTGTTTCAGCGCCATTGACTAGATAAATTGCTGTTTATTGTGGACGTTTATTATTCTGCCTGCCATTTCTTGCTGCTGGGAAACTGTTTGGCACCTGATCCTTCCATTCTCCCTTATTATAAAATGAAAACCTTTTGTATCATGGTCTCCTACTTGGGCTGTGTAATGGCCGAGAGTATACCAGCATGGAGATTCTGCTCCCCGAGGTGCCGCCTGTGATAAATATTGATTTTTGTTACTCTGACTGCTTAGCGGCCGGCCCCGGGGGTTGTAGGCCCATACTTGTTATTGGTTGAAATGTCAATAAAGGTTTTTCAAAAAAAAAAAAAAAAAAAAAAGAATTCCAGTTTATTTAAGACCAACTTGAGGTTTTCCATAAAGGTGTATTCTTTTTTACATACCTTTAGGGTTGCCTGCCTCAGTATATCTCTGAGAGTACCTTTCTTTGCATGAAATAAGTTATAGGCCCATCAAACCATATTTGCCATTGTTGTGGCAAATTAAGAAGTAAAGGAGCTCATGGAGGAGACTATACAATGCCTCCCTAAAAACTCTGTATAGAGCAGCCATCAATTCCTACCATAAACTGATTAGGAAATCTAGGCACAACCTCGCAAAATAAATCTTTAATTTAGTAACTAGCCTCACTAAACCAACGCTCTCAGGTGACACCATTGAAGCATCTACTACACACTGCGAGAAACTAGCAGAATATTTTATCAGCATGATTGAGGATATCTTCCTGCATTTTAACACTGATGTCTCCGTTGTGAGGCCTGATGCCATTACGAATATTTCATCACCTCTGCTCACCAGAATCCCCCGTCTGGGTCTGCCTGAGCTGAGGACCTTATGCAGTTAGGTTAAGTCTGGTCCACCCACTGACCCATTTAACCTGACTTGTTTCTTAAATTTCAGGTTTCCTCCTTCCACCATGTTTAGAACTGGTCAATCTTTCTCGTCCTTCTGCCTCAGTACATGGAAACATGCCAAAGTTATCCCCCTTTTAAAGAAACCATCTCTGGGTGTCTCTCAGCCTGAACATTTTGGCCCAGTCTTGCTCTTGCCTTTTTTTGCTAAGGTAACAGAGAGACATGTCAATGCTTTCCTTACTCAGTTTCTGGAAAAGAACCAGATTCTGGACTCTTCACAAGATGGCTTCAGACCATCGCATAGTACGGATTACACACTTCTTGTGGCCACAAAGCAACTCCGCAGCACTTTGGATGAAGGCAGATCCTCAGCCTTGATGTTGGTTGACTTAAGCGCTGCATTTGATACGATGTCCCATGAGATCTTTCTTCAACGTCTTCAGGACATTGGCATAGGTGGGCCTGCATTGGTCTGGTTTGACTCGTTTCAAACTTTTCAGGTCATTTCTCCTACTTCAGCTCCCAATTCCATGCTCTGCATCATGGTGTTCCCCCAGGCTCTTCCCTGAGCCCCACTCTGTTCAATATTTTCATTCAACTTCTGGCTCATGTTAACATGTTTGGGGTTTATGCTGGTGTCGTATGCTTTCCTTTTCTAATAATCATTTGTCATAATTTGCCAACTTCCAGAAAGGAATATCTGCCGTCGCAGAGTGGAAGAATACTAATTGCTTACGTATGAATGCAAGCAAAACTGAAATCCTCCGTTTAGAGAAAGATACTCATTCTTGGGGCGACCACTAGTGCCCTCCTTTTAGGGCCCCTACCGCTCCCAAGACCACCATTAAAAGCATTAGATTCTGGGTGGATAGTACTCTATTTTTTGAAGCACAGACCAAATCGGTAGAAGGAATGTGTTTTGGGCTCTTGAGAGGGCTTAAACCTATTCTGGGTTTCTTTGCCCCTGACATTCGTCAAATTATTATTCAGGAAGTTAGCCTATCCTGGCTGGATTACTACAATATTCTATTCCTGAGAGTCAATAAAGTATAAAATGCTGCAACCAGGTTGCTGTTCTCCCTTTCAAAATTTTGCTTGGCTTCTGATCTTGGGAAATTGCATTAGCTCCCAGTGGACAGGCGTGTACATTTCAAGGCCTTGTGTATTAACTATAAGATCTTGCACTCCCAGGAAGCTCCTATCTTGGCCGATTTGGTATCTCTATACCGACCACTATGTCCTTTGCGTTCGGCCAATTTGAATCTGGCCATGATCCCCTGGGTCAAGAGAGTCAGAGTCAGAGGCCATTCCTTCCACGCTAAGGCCCAGGCTCTCAGGAATGCGCTCTCTCTACATATCAGACTCTTTCAGAAAAACATTGAATACCTGGCTTTTCTCTACGTAGACTGCCTCCTTCCAATATGATCTGCAGTCTGTTTTTTTGCATTGGACTAGTGCTGGGAAACCCCACTGCTGGGGCAGCTACACACTTTACAAATTCCATAACATATCATGTTCTAGTCTTTAAAGCCTGGGCAGTATCATAGGCAGGTTTAGAAGAATCTTACCTTCTGATTGGTTAATTGGTAGCATTACATATGATCACATATAATTCAATCAAAATAAAATAAAGATAGGCATAAACCCAGAAATTGCAAAGGCATAATTTACCACTACGAAAGATATATTGCACTAAGTGTGATTGGATCTGTCAGCTCGCAAACTAGTCTTAATAAATATATCAAAACCTTTCAGTGCATATACGCCTTGAAGGACAATAATTGTAGCGGGCCGGTCTTTGATCAGGAACGCTTACCTATTTGCTATTTCTTTCTCGTTAGATGAGGTTATCCTGGCTATTCAACAAAGTCCTGCCAACAAAGCCCCTGGCCTTGATGAAGTCCCAGTGGATCTGTACAAGGATAATGTCAACTTTTGGGCCCCTCTCCTGACAAACTTTTTTAATGCAGCCTGGGTAGCTGGGCTCCCTGTGTCTGCTTCCATTGTTCCAGTCTTTAAAAAAAGGGACAGACAGGATCCTGCTTATTTCAGTCCCCTTTCACTCGTTTATTCCTCAGGTAAAATCATCGGGTGAATCATATGAGATAAGCTGGAACGCTGGGTCGGGGAAAATAGGGTCCTGTCGGAGTTCCAGCTTCGTTTTGGCCACAGTCTGGGGACCATTGATCAATGCATTAACCTTTAACTCGTCAAATGCAAATACAGTCTGGCTTAAGCGCAGTGCTATTCATTTAGCATTTATAAACTGTAGAGCACTTTCGACTGTGTCAATGGATCTAAGCTGTGGGATCACTTGGTCTCTATGGGCATTGGACCAGTTTAGTTCACTTCCTTAGAGAATTCCATATGAATATCAAGGCCTCGGCAATGTGGGAGTAATGGAGAGTGTTCGAAATATTTTAGCTTCCTGCACAGGGTATGGCAAGGGTGTGTTTTAGCATGGATTCTCTTTCTCTTGTACATAAATAAGTTGGAGTCCGCTTTGATATACATAGGTGCAGATTTTCCCCTTTTTAAAAATAAACCAGTACAGTTGCTCCTTTATGAAGATGACTCCCTTTTAATAGCCTGAACTTCCAATGGTCTTAAGGCTCTCATTGATGGCTTTGTTGGCTTCATGGAGAGCCTTAACTTGGCAACGAACAGATGTAAACTTGTGTGATGGTCTGTGGCCCTAAATCTATGAAGACCTGCTCACTTTTTCTACAGGATGTGTGTACTGAAAGAGCCTATTCTTTTTATTGTCTTGGTATCAGTTTAGCTGAAAATCTTAGTTAGGCTTCTTGTATGGCAAATCGGTGTGCCAGCCTTACGCAGGCCGTTGGAGCGGTTATTACATTTTCACCGTGTTTGGGGAACAGGTTCATCTGCTGACTTATAGAGATTTATAAACTTAGATGTGTTCCAACTCTGACATATGCTGCAGGGATTTGGGGTTTCTCTAATATGGGACATTTACAGGTTGAAGAGAATAGGGTTTTTCGCACACTCTTGGGTGTTTCGCCCTGTAGTAGTAATATTATGGTGCATGAGGAGCTTAGCCAAGACTACGTTGAAGATCGAATAAAACGAGCTTCTTTGCTACTTTGGTGCTCTATTTGGTCCAATGTGCAGGCTTTCCTTAGTAGGGAGAGCCTAGAGGGTTATTTGGCTTGCATGGCTGGTTTATCAATACCCTGGTTCCAGAATCTACAGTCAAACATTTCCAACCTTGGCAGACCCAGTTTCTTTTCTAACCCATCTTCCAATCAGAAGGAAAGATCAGGGGTGGGTAAAGAAACACTTCCTTGGGAAACGAGTGAGGGACAGGGAGTTGAGCATTCCAAGTTCAGAATCCCTGAGTAATTATATATTGATCCAAACTTGTTCTGGGATGGCACCATACCTTTAGTGGGTTAAAATGCATTGGAAAGATCTCTTCTTGCCCAATTTCGGTTGGGTTCCATAAGATGGAATTTATGTTTCCCTCTTGGGCAGTAGGATGTCACATCTGTTAGTTTCTGCCCTTGTGACGAATATTCTGATAAATCTATTCTGCATTTTTTGTACAAATAATCCCAGAGCAAAAGTAGTTATGGCTACGGATGGCAGCACAACTGCTGGTCTTGTATGGTTATATTAGTACGCACTCACCCTCTAACAGTCAACCTACTCTAAAACCATAGATATATTTAAACAGAAAAAAAACACAAAAGGGAGTGTCTCAACAATTGTATTATAGAGCTTGTTCTCTTTATTCCTTTCACGCTAAGCACATAGTTTAATACAATTGTTGAATTCTTGAGGCACTCCCCTTTGTGTTTTTTTTCTACTCTATCTTTTTTTGTTCTTGCATATACAATTGTCCAAGGGCCTGCTTATTCCAGCTGTCAGGAAAGCCCGAATTAAAAACAGTAGAGTAGTGTTATTATACCTCCAGTCGTTGTGATCTGAAGACCTTTTTCTCCAAGTGGGTCTAGTTTTAAAATCCGCTAATAAATTATGGTTTGTAAAAATTATGGAACTCCATGATATTTTGATATTTGTTTAATTGGATTTTTTTACATATTCTTTTTACTGTTTGGACTAATAGCTTTTATAGATATCTTTACTGTTTTGTCCATGCTTTTAAGTCATGTTGAACGAGTGAGCTGGCATTGAGCTATGAAGACAGCATAGCCCAGCTGGCCAGATCTGACACAAAAGACAACTCCATGATCAAAGGTAGAGTCCCGGCACAGAAGCATTTCAGAACTACAAATGTGGTGACCCTCAATGGTCCCTGACCTGCCCGGCAACATCCCTGACCCCACAGAAGTCCATATATACCAACTTCTAGCCCTACAAAGACACAGAGATTTTTTTCTGGTCACCCCAAGTTTCATGCATTCTGGAACTCTCTGAACGTGTATCTACACTTTACATTTTATGGAGTTCAGGTTTCCTAGTCCCAGTTGGCTAGCTGTAGTCTAAAAAGGTTTCAGTTCCAATTGTGCCCCCATCAACTAAACAAAAATATTGACAATGACCGCTGAGGTTTGAGATGCTGGCCTCTTAAGTTTGGTATTTTGAAGGAAGTACTTTGGGTGATAGACATGAAAAACACCAGTAGACCCCTGTATGAACTTTGCTGCATGGATGTTAGAACCATTTTACTGTAGTCCCTGCTTAAATCCATTGAGTATCTAGGTTTGCATCCAGAGCTTCCTAGAAAAATGCCACACATCAGAAATACCAGGGTCAATATAACACACTTTGTCTGGTACATATCTCCCATTGACTGGCTATGCTAAACAGAGCACGTACCAAAACAGGTTGCTGTGGTTACTCAAACAACACTGGCTATAGGGCCCAATTGTTATTTGTGGTGTATCCTGTTTCCATGTAAATACTATACTTGTATTGGCGGCGTATTTTGGCTGTTGACAGTGCAATAACCTGATTTTTGTGATATTACCAAATATGACTGACTGCCTGTGAGGAATCAACATTCATAGAGACAAACTTAGGTTTAGGGAAATTGTATAAGGGACGGTGTGGGTTTGTTGATACTTTCCTAAGCTTGTTTACGTGTAAGAAGTTAAAGTCTGGTTCAAGACTACACTACTTAGAATGCTGGCGGAGGAAAACAGGCGATCATATGGCCAGTTCCCATTACGCAGCAGAACTACAATTTTCGACCTACACTAGCATTGTCGCATTTGGCACACACAAGAAACAGGAGGATCCGGAGCTCAATAAAAGACAAGCCAAATTCTGAACAAACGCTGGTCAAACCATTTCCATCAATGTTCCTGTGTGCATCCAACTTATTGGTCTTCTATCATCTGGACTGTTCCCTTCAAGGTACTCGTAGTAAGTGGTAGTAAAGCTATTTTGAGTTCAGTACCTTGTGTTTGTTTTTACTTCTTTTGGGAACAGGGTTTGCTGAGTACCTGTAAAAAGATACATCATCTTGATTAGCAAATGGGGAAGCCATTATGAATGTGGCATAGTATATCTGTTTATCTAGAGGGAGAAAAATACAGTACAGTAGAGTTCCTCTGTTTTTCAAGTTAAGAACCGCTCATCTGTACTCAGGGTTCAGTCATGTATGGCATGAACCTCTACTCTGGTTCTATTAAGAGTATAGATCACACACCTAATAGTGCTTTGTCTTTTTGTTACTTTGGGCAAGCATTAACATATTTAAGAAAGCAAATCTCAACCCTGCCAGGAATAGAAGCACCCAAGTATACAGATTAGGATCTTCTACACCTGGGGCGTTGGTCAAAAAGCCGTAATCTTGCATTGGCCATTGCATTTCTGAGATTGGGGTCCGTGCTTTGAACCCTGTTTTCAGGGCCGGCTTTAGGGCAGCGCGACTGGCGTGGCTGCACTGTGCACTAGCCTGGAACGGGGGGGGGAGAGATGGGGGGGGGCACTGACCTGAGGGGGGGCACTGTGTTTTGCAGTAACTTACAATTTAAAAGAACCTGCTGCAGAGTTCCTTGTGCGTCCAGGTTTCAGGCAGCTATAGAAATTAAGGGTGGGCGTAGTTCGCGAAGTAGCACTTCGCGAAGCTACGCAAAGTGAAGTTCGCACTACGCGAGCTACGCATAGCACTTCGCGAACTGCGAAGTAACATGTTCGCACTGTGCAAGATGTTGTTTTCAATGATTGCACAGTGCGGACAAGCAACCGGCACTGTGCAATCATTGAAAATGGCATCTTGCACAGTGCGAGCTGTAGTTTTCTGCTGCTCGAGTAGATTTTTCCTCGAGCTGCAGCTTTCTCAACGCGAACTGGTAGTTTCTCATCGCGAGCGGTCGCGAGCATACGCGACCCCTCGCAATGAGAAACCTGACCTTCTCGCGTTGGGAATCTCGCCGGGAGGTTTATTTTCCATGCTCGCGATCGCGAACAAGGAAAAAGTCTCGCCAGGATGTCATTTTGCTTGCTCGCGGTCGCCAACTTGACGTTGAGGACCGTGAGCAAGCAAAAAATGACCGCAGCACTACGCAACACTACGCTACGCGTGTTCGCACTGTGCTACGTGCAGTTCGCGTAGTGCGAAGTAGCGCGAACTTCGCAAACTACGCGAGCGTAGCGTAGTGCTTCGCCCAGGCCTAATAGAAATGTCAAGATACCGCTTGTTATTAATGTTCCTGCTACAGAGAGAGATTGAAGTTTGTCTAGCGACAGTTTTGACTCGCCATAATCTAGTGCAAAGGGTTAATATGCCTGCTGCAAAGAACAGATCTGTATTCTATGTGGATAGCTGAGTGGATTAGTAAAGCCAGCCTTTACCAGTTCTTTAAAACAAATGAAATGTATATGAGAGAGTGGCTATGGGTGCAGGAAGAATATCTGTGTGCTCAGGCAAATTTTGCTCTAAGTTTTAATTGCACTGCTATGACACTGTTTTGCCTTAATGTCAGGTTGCTGCTATTGCACTCTGCACTTTAAAAAGAATTGTTTTTAATCGCCGCCATTTCTTTTAAACTAGGGGAAATCTTACTTGGACAATTGCCACTTCTCCGTGATCCTCTCCGGTCCACCACAGCATTTACAGCTGATTGTGTGAAGGGCGGACCACACGCTTTAATTTCACACTTCCGGGTGGCCACTGATTAGTCGCCATCTTGTGAAGCAGACGTTCTAGTCTCTGCCCTCAGCACCTCCCTGGTCGGTATTTAAGTCCAGGATGGCGCCGACGCGCACCGGACACGCGCGCTGCTGGCGCCCATCCGCGCCCGGCCGGGACAAGGAGCTCCAAACCCTGCCCAATTGTGCCCGGGTCCTGCTAGCACGGTTAAATACTCTAAAGAGGAAATTGACTCACTTAAGCCAGTGATGCGCCCCTCATGCCTGCATTCACCTGATGCCAAATTCCTTTGAGCTGCCATATTTGCGGCTTCTCCCTAGGGACTTCACTACAGCCTGGCAGTTGCAAAGAGGCAAGGAATGGCCACTTAAAACAAAGGAAGATGGGGCTAATTAATTGTAGATCCCTCCCAAAACATTCTATTGAGATTAGGTTGCTGATAGAGGAAGAAGAACTTGAAGTACTGTTCCTCACAGAAACGTGGCTTCGGAAAAGCTCCTCTCCAAACATCATAGACACCCTCCCTCAAGGCTTTGATATACATCGACTTGACAGAGTGGGTAAAAAAACGGAGGCGGCATTGCCATCATTTGTAAATCACATCTTGGTTGCGCCATTACACCCCTTAATATAGCTAATTGCGAGGCTATTTCTTTCAGACAGTCCCTTACCCCTTTTAGGGTAGTCTTATTTATAGGCCACCAGGGACTTGCAGATCTTTTGTAGAGGCCATCCCTGACATCCTGGCCAGCTTGATCATAGGAAAAAGCGCCTTCACCTTATTAGGTGATTATAACATCCATATGGACGACTTAAAAAATCTATCAGCCTAGAGACTTCTAGCTGACCTTGAAGCCTCACAACTTAAGCAACTGGTGAGCCGGGCAACACATGAAAAAGGTCTCATTCTGGACCCTATTTTTTCTAATGACCCTGGACTGCAAGACCTCACACCAACGCGGATTCCTTGGTCAGACCATTTTTTTTATTCCCATTCTGTACCTAAAATCCCCCTCATTCAAGCCCTTAGGGGGCTGTTCAGGCCTAGGATGCAAATGGCCAAGGCTGGCCCCTGAATCCTGGCCCAAAGACTTGGAGATTACTACTCCACCAGACACAGGAGATCTTGAGGAAGCCCATAAAATGTGGTCAGACTGGATTATCGGGTCCGTGGATAGAAATTATAGGAAGCCCGGTCCGATAAAGTAAAGAAACCTTAACAGATCTACTTGGTTCAGCCCACAACTTGCTGCACAAAAGAAATACTGCAAAAAGCTTGAGAGGAGCTGGAGGAAAACGTACACCCATGACCTTAAATCAGCTTATAAAGTAGCTATCCAGCAATATCACAAGGACATTAGGAAAGCACAAACAGTCTTTTTTGAAGAAAGGATTGAGAAGTCCTCTAATTCTTCAAAAGAGTTGTTCAAGTTTGTAAAATCTCTTACAATAGTTGAATCAGGCACTCACATCCCCCAACCGTCAAAGGAGAGATGCAACAACTTAGCCACCTTTTTCAAGAGTAAATTGGAAAACATTTACAACTCACTTCACTTAAATATAGACCAGACCAATGAAGCAACAAAAGACTTTACAGACATTCCGAAATTCCCTAGAGGCTCAGAGCAGTTCAAGACTTCCCTCTCCCCGGCTCTGCTTACCTTTCCTAAGCTGAGCAAAGAACGGGACGGTTTACTTTTAAGTAACATCAAATCAGGGTCTCCAATAGATCCCGCCCCCCCTCATATCCTCGCTCAAGGGGGTGACTCCATCCTGGCCTAACTTACCAGTCTCATCTCCCTGTCCCTCGAGAATAGCCTAGTGCCCAAAGAATGGAAGCATGCCCTTGTAAAGCCGCTTCTGAAAAAACCCCAACTAGACCCTGCATCTATGGGAAACTATCGTCCCATTTCACTGTTGCCCATTCTGGGAAAGATTGCGGAAAAACATGTGAACAGCTCTATCTCGCAATTCCTGGAAGACAATGGTATTCTGCACCTGTCCCAGATGGGGTTCCGCCTGGAGCACAGCACTGAGTCAGCCCTACTCATAGTCACCGAAAAATTAAAATCCATACTTGATCAAGGAAGAGCCGCCGCTATTCTGCTATTAGACCTAAGTGCGGCCTTTGACACGGTAGATCACGAGATGCTCATTCACAGTCTCAAAGGCATTGGGATCTGAGACACGGCCAACCAATGGGTGGCCTCATTCCTAAGTAACAGGTTCTTTCAATGCATGGACGCAGGTATCCTGTCAGATACCTTCTCGGCCCCGTGTGGAGTACCTCAATGATCATTCCTGAGCCCCACCCTTTTTAACATTTACTTGAGCCCATTAGCTCATATAGTGCATGAGTTCAGACTATCCATTGTATCATATGCGGATGATACCCAATTGGTGGTCTCGGTGTCAGAAACTCCCAACCCCAACTACCGGTAATTAATCCCCTGCCTGGAAAAAATAGGTACCTGGATGGCCAACTGCAGCCTCAAACTTAATGGGGACAAAACTGGGGCCCATGATCTAAGGTAATGGTCCCGGCCCACGCCCTGAGATTAACTGGCCAGGAAATTGGGGACCTCCACCCACCCCGAAAACCTCCATAAAAGTCTGGGGATGTGTTTGGACCAAAACCTTTACCATGGATACGCAAGCCAAAAAACTGGTGGGGGCCTGTTTTGGCATCCTTTGGATGATTAAAAAAATCCTGAGCCTACTCCCAGAAAATATCAAGAAGGACGGTGGTACAAGCCTTGGTAGTCTTGAGACTAGAGTATGGCAACTCTCTGTACTTCGGCTCCCCCAAATATGTTACAGATAGGTTGCAGGTGGTGCAGAATGCTGCAGCTAGACTGCTTCTAAATATCCCCAGAAACCAGCCAGTTAGATCATCCTTGAGGGAGCTACACTGGCTGCCAGTTCAGGCCAGGATTAAATTCAAGGCACTCTGCCTGGCTCACAGAGCCATGCATGGGAGAGGCCCCACTATATTACGAACCTTGATCTCTCATTTTTCCCCGTAGATGTCTTAGGTCAGGAGCTAGTTTCCTGATGAATACAACAAAAGTCAAGAGAGCAAGATGGAGTGGAAGATCCTTTTCACACCTGATCCCCAAACTTTGGAACAGTATGGATCCAGAACTACGGCTAATCAAAAATGAAGTGTTTCAGAAAAAAAGTCAAAACGTGGCTGTTCCCTTAAAGTTCGCATATGATGTCTGCCCTCCCTGTTCAGCTTTGTGAAACCTGCAGGTAGCCATGCGCATTATAAATCCCTAAACCTTAACCTATGGAAAGATGAGGGTACTTTTGCCAGGTGGTAGTGTAGGAATCCGACCAGAAGGTTATGGGGACGGGCGCAAAAAAGACTGTGGCCAAAGCGCCACCAGAGCTAAAACCGGCCCGCCTGTTTTACCCAACAAAAGAAGAAATCTGACAGTGCTCTACTTTTTTATCTGTAAATGGAAGTCATATTCTCTTTCAAAATAAACTTCGACTGGCCTTGAATTTGCTACATGCAGTATGTGAATAGTGAATTCCAAGCTATCTACCACTTTCTCGAATAAGCGTTGATTGCTTACGTTGCTACTCACGTAGAGTCAAATGCAGAAAAGGAAAACCGTGGCAATCAGTAATGTGCCAAAAATCGATCAATTTCAATGATGGAAGGCCATAAGAAGCAAAGCTCTACCTTGGTTACTGGAGAAAAGCTAGGCAGAGCAAGTTGTGACTAAGTGTCATTGAGAAAATGAAAAGTGTGCTCATCCAAAGGAACAACTGCACAGCTATTAGTTGAGTGGATGAAACCCTGCCAAAGTTTGTCTGGAATAACAAGAATCTAGGGAGAAGTAACTCACCGAAACATATCCGAGAGTTTCTTCCTTTATCACTTCTACTTGCTGCGTGAAGTTAGGCCGTTGCCACGGAGGTGCCCTAAGGGTCCAGTTTCACAAAAAACCCAGAAATCAGCATGCACAGTGTTACATCCTGGCATGGGTGCAGATTTTCAAACTTCACAAAGGATTTCAAGAATACACCTTGATATCTACAACAACCACAGTCTTCCAGGACTGATCCTGGAAAGCATTACAGAATTCCAAATCGTGACCATGTGAAGGCATTTACACATGCGTAACGGCGTACAGTGTACATTTGGACATGAAGAAATGCCTTCCCATGTGTGGAAATGCACTATTCCTTTGCAGTTTATCACACTTCTCATTCAGACGTGCACTTTATAATGTAAGGGATTAGTGATTTTCAAATTTGCAGCATGACCGGTGGCTATTTTTGAACTTTATCTTTATTATGAGGAGGACTTCAAATTCCAGTTTAACCTAATAAAGTATGTTTGAGGGAATTCCTTTAAAAAACTACATGGTATGGCAGCAATCGACTGGTTGGAGCCTAATCAGAAAGATACATTTACACATGTAGATTTACTCATGTGTAAATTTACTCTTCCACTATGGAGTAACTTTACTACTTTTTCCTATTCTTCATTTCTGAGTGTAAAGTAACTCCAAAATGTAGAATTACATGCCCCGACACCCTGAAACCAAGAGGTAGAGACACATTTAATAATGTAAAGTTACTACAAGTATCTTTTCACACAGAGACAGAGGAGTATAGGCAGATTGTAGAAAACGTTTGTTAAAATGTTAAAACATTTAATATAAAACTATATATATAGTTTTGTATTATATATATATATATATATATATATATATACAAATATATTTATCACCCACAAAGAAGAGAATGTCCGTGCTCTCGGTATGTGTCGCAGTGGGGGTTTAATTACACAAGGTAACACGTTTCGACAGCCGAGGCTGTCTTGATCACACAATTTGTATACAGGAAGTGAAGCATTACATAGTCTCTATATACCAATGGAAATGGAAAATGGACCATTAATACAGTAGGTTGTACATAGCTTAACACATAGTGAAAATTCGGCGGCCATCTTAAAGTGTCACTGATGGCAACCTGGCAGTGCGTGTTGTAAGATTATATACATAAGTTAAGTCAAATTCAATTCAAAATTAGCTTTATTCGATTTTAAAGACATTTAAAATCATAAAAGACAAACATAGATAAAAACTAATAAAAAAGTTTGATATGTACATTAGTTAAAAGAATTGTCTATCATAAGGTGCAAAAGTGCGTTCAGGTGGAGGTAAGTTAGCCTACAAGATGGTACATTCCAGACTATAGTCACAAATAGACATTATGCGTTGACACTTTTTCTGGTTCTCATAATGTTTTTCGAAAAACCAGACATAAAACATACTAGCAATGTACTATCTAGAAATTGTAGGTATAAAAACGCTGGTCTACATTGTCTCCAGCCTGCCTGTTTTAGCAAGGGGAGAATCCATCTTCTTCTATCCTTTTCATAGAATTTACAAAACAATATCACGTTAATGGTGGATTGTGAGGAGACATCATCACAGGGGCAAAGAGAAAGCTCTCTAGACCAGTCATTTATTCCTGGGTAACTGACCAGCCGGTGAAAATTATTAAACCTAAAACGAGTTAGAAGATATCTATCGTGTCCCCCCGTGCAGCATAGGAGATACGGTTGGATACCATATGTGGTCAAAGTCATTTGATGCTGAACCACCATCCCCTTGTTTGCTTCCTGGGTGAGTCCGAGTGATTCCAAATGAGTGGAACAATTTAATTTGAACTCCTTCCTGGAGATAGAATTCATTTTCTCAGGGGTAAAATAGTAATCTGGGTGGCCAATGTCACTCAAGAATCTTTTAACATAATTCAGCCACGTGATCTTGTTAGCCTGGTCCAGGTTCATAGAATCCTTAATTATCTCTCTATTTAGGCACGTGCTGCTTGATGTCCATACACGGTGCCATAGCAGCACAGGTTGCATTTTTATAATATTAGAGACATCGAGGATGTCTAACTCGCTATGACAGTTAAAAACCGAGGTGCTCGCTGGTACGGCTAGAATAAATCCTAAAAATGCATTTTCTACACATTGAATCATAGACACATCGGGGAAGCCCCACACTCCAGCCCCGTATATTGCAATGCTTAAGCATTTGGCCTGGAAGATTTTAAGGAGTATACCGGGGGGCCTTTTTCCCATTTTCTTGGAGAAATTAACAAGGGCGGCAGTCGCCTTCATAAATAACAAGCTCCTGCTTTTCACAGCTGGGCCCCAAGAGCCCGTATTAGTGAATAGTACCCCAAGGTAAGTAAAAGAGTTGGAGGAATCTACTCTTTTATCCCCAAAGGGGAGGCTGTTACTTTTAATTCTCCCTCGCCCGCAGGTCATTACAAAAGTTTTTTTAGCGTTCAATTTCAGGCCTAGATTATCCATAAAGCAAGAAAAAGTCGAGAGTGCTTTCTGCAAATCTAATTGCGTACGGGCCATTAGGACCGCGTCATCGGCGTACAGGAGGGAGACTATCGGCCGTTTATTGACATACGGAGGATCCTGCGCCGTTCCTTCAAGCTCCTGCTCCAAGGCGTTAGTGTAAAGATTAAAAAGGAACGGCCAAGAACACAGCCTTACCGCACCCACCTATCCACAGTGAATGGCGCAGTACATTCCCCGTTCGTACCATAGCACACCTTAGCAGTGACCCCAGAATATAATTGTTTTAAAAACTGGATCAGTCAACCTTTACATTTGTGAGTATGCTCCACAGATTATTGTGTATCACACAATCAAAGGCGGCTGTTAAATCTACAAATGCCACGTAGAGTCTCCCACCCTTTGCCTGTGTGTACTTCCCGATTAAAATATTTAAATTCAGAGTTTGGTCAGTTGTCCCCAGCCCTTGTCTAAAACCGTATTGCACGTCACTTATTATGTTATTATCACCTGCCCAGGTTTGTAATTTGTTCAGAACAACTCGTCCCATGACTTTCATCAAGGAATCGAGTAGAGATATCGGGTGGTAACATGCCAGGCTTTCTCGCTCCCCCTTCTTGAAAATCGGGACAATAATAGACTCCGCCCATGTTTCAGAAAGCCCTTAGCACAACTTGCTAGGAATACCCTGGTTATCAGAGGTGATCAGAGTAAGGGGGTGGTTTTAAATGAGTCGATGGGAAGGCCGTCGGGTCCACCCCTACTAGAAATTATTGCCTCGGTCACCTCATCAAGGGAAATTTCTAGTTCAATTGGGGTAAAAGTAATGGGGTTTTCCACCTGCGGAGTTAAAAAATCAGAAGTGATTTCGTCATGTCCCTGTGTGCTATAGACCTTTGAAAAATAGTCTACCCATGCCTTTTCGTTTATTGCAATTGCGATCGACGCAACATCTTTAGTTTTAAAAATGGCGCATTCACTGCCCGCCAAAACAGGGTACAATCTTTACTAAGTGATGCATCGTGAAGAGCCGTCCATGCATGGTTATTTAATTCTATCTTTCGATTTTTTTCTTGATAAATTATAAGATGTTCTACACTCCCTAATCTCGTCATAGTCTCTCTCTATCCTATGTAGGGCCTCTTTTAGTCTTGAGTATGACTTTGTACATTTTTTATCAAACCACCCATTTTAAAAATCTCGTCTAGTTCTATTTCCAACTTTAAGCTTATCTTGGACAATAGAGGTAAACTGTAAGAAGGCATTCAGAGTGGTTTCATGGGAAGAGTCTTCCTGCAAGCAAGCTAAAATTGAATCATAGGCCTTTGTGATGATTTGCTTGTTCAATTCAGCCGTATTACAGCTCTCCCATCACAGTTTGAATCCATTTTGGCTAGAGAGACAGAGCAGGCCAGTTTGTTATTAATTTGCTGGGCTGGCACATCTGGTAATATTAAATCAATACTTAAGGGCAGGTGGTCACTCATAGCATTTAAATGAGTTTTAAAATTTGCTATCCAATTTGCGTAACAATTTGGGACAATGATAAAATCTATTATTATCGACTGGCAGCCCCTGCCTATGAAAGTGTCATCAAAATCAACGCTAGGAGAACACAGTGTATTTGCAAAGCCAAAGTCGTGGGAAAATAAAAGTTCATTAAACTTTTCACCCCGCTCCGTGTGGTCGAAGTGGACTATTAGGTCATCCTCTGTGGTCGTTAGAACATAAATTAGCATTTAAATCTCCCCCCAGATGGTGATCATATCTTTATCGTTAGGGATTCTCAGGTTGCCAATGTCATCACTAAGCTGCCTTAGGGTGGCCCCCGGGTGGCCCTTCTCTATATTGTTATAAAAATTTACCACTGTTAAAATACAATTTGCAACCAGATGAATCTGCACTATCTGGTAATAATTTGTAAATTTTATCAATGATATTTTTTTCGTCTCCACTAGATTTGAAATATATATGCAGAGCCCACCCTTGTGTCTACCGTGATTTGAGCGGGTTGCCAACGCGTGATATGTCTTGTATCCTTCAATGTGTAATTCCTCTACCATCCACATTTCCTGGAGGCACAGGATATCAAAGCTTTCAATGAAGTCATGGCAGGCTAAATTATGTTCTTTACTCTGAAGGCCAGCCACGTTCCAAAATAGTGCTTTAATGGTCTTCTGGTTGGGTGGTTCAATATTGCTTATTGCTTCTGTATCAGTTTCGAGCTGATAGTCTAATTCCAGACCAGTGTGCTCTTCACGGGTCGGGGCACTAAGCAGACTTAAATCTAATAGGTCGATGGTGCTGATCCACGTCTTGGCATCGCCTCCCTTTATGTCTGAATACTCTATCCTTTTGGGATTCAGGGTAGTGCTTGTGTTGTACATACTCACTTCGTGCTTTTAGAATTGTTGTTCTCCCCAGTTTCGGCCTTCTGTCCTCTCTTAACCATTAGTCATTCATTCTCGTCTAACGATTGGAAGGTTTCAAATCTATTTCGTATCTCCAGATTATAATTCATTTGGGTGAGTGGTTGTGGTCTACTGTGTATTTCCTGTTGCATGTTAAACCAACTTGGACGGTAAAAGAAGCCTAAATGGAGAAAATTTATACCAGTTTTGGTGATAGTCATTTCCTCTGCCCTATTCAGTACTTCCCTAACCAAAGATGGTGAATGAAGGGATAGGACAACACAATCACCACTAAAAGATTTCTTACTGTTAAGTCAATAGTATAACATAGTCAACATAAATACATGATATGCTAGATGCAAACTCTATGTTAACCGATTAGTTAATGTTAAAAAAATATACATGAACAATTCTGTTACGTACTTTATCATTGTAAAATATCTACACACTTCTCTTAAGCTGCAGAGAAAGGGTGAAAACAATGTGTGTACAGGTTCTTTTATGGTCCAATAGCAAATTGCCGATTTGTATAAGGCAGGTAGTTGGAAAAATGCGAGTAACGCTGTGTCCAGTACAGGATAAGAGGTATACCTATGAGTGGGATAGGGGGGGATCCCGGACCCCCCGCAGAACAATGTTGCCCACCAGTTATGGGTGGAATATTTTAAACCCCAGTACGCTTCTTTGGAGGATGAACAGTCTATGGGTCCTATTGATCTAACCTTTTTCTCTGGCGAGGTGTTCACGTTAGGGGAAGTAGATAGGGCTCTGGATACCATTATCCCTAGTCGTGCTCCCGGAATGGATAATATTCCTGGAGATGTGTTTTTGAATTACAAAACCTCATGGCGCCTGTATATAAGATATTTAGCAAATGCTATTGCTTGTGGGGCTCCAATCCCGGCCTCTTGGAAAGGGGCCGAGATAATACTGCTTTTTAAAAAGGGGGACAAATCCATTCCTGCCAACTATAGACCAATAAGTCTTATAGACTCCATCCAAAAGATCATGGGTAGACTGATTTTACAAAAGCTGCAGTCATGGATGGATGATGAACAAATCCTCACCCCACTACAAGCGGGATTTCGCCCCCTTACAAGTACCATCGACCAGGTCTTCCGTTTTATTAACATCTATTGGAAGACAGTCGTATTGGGGAAAGGAGCCCTGTACGCGGTATTCGTTGATCTGAAAGCAGCCTTCGATCTGGTGCCACGACGTAGGCTGTGAGGTGTCTTAAGTGAAATGGCGATGCCTGCTGAATTGCTGTCTTTGGTCGTCCGCCTACATGAGGATAATCATGCGCGGGTCCGATGGGGGGCAAAGGGTGAGGTCAGTGAATCATTCCCCGTTGACAGGGGAGTGCGCCAGGGTTGCGTGCTTGCGCCTACCCTGTTTTCGCTCTTCGTGAACGGGGTGGCTGATTTCCTCTTGGAGACCCCCACCGATGCCCCTGTGCTGGCGAAAGAACACATACCTATCCTCATGTTCGCGGACGATACTCTGATAGTTTCCAAGACCCCTAGTGGCTTACAAAAAGCCCTTAGTAGGTTTGAGGACTTTTGTTCAACCCGGGGCCTTGTAATTAACACAGAAAAGACAACATTTATGACATTTAATGAGCACAAATCCTTCCGGGGCAAGGTATTTATGAATAATGTACCTCTTGATAAAGTAGACGCCTTCACGTATCTGGGGGTTACGCTTCAGTCAGACATGAGCTGGTCTAAACAAATTAATATAGCTACCCTAAAGCAAAAACTACAGGCTGGGATTCTCGTAGTTAATTTTAACACCTCTTTCTCCAAACCAATTAGCCCATTGATGGAGATTTATGGTTTGAAAGTCCTAAGCTCCACTCTATATGGTGCGGAGCTATGGGGGTTCCAGAACCTATCTACCATAACTGTTGCTGAAAACTCTTTTTTGCGCAAGGTCACCGGCGTCCCAAAAAGTACTCCCATGAGCCCATTATTGTTTGACTTGGGAAGGAAAACAGTAAGGGATCTGGCTAAACTTCGCCCTCTTTTATATTGGCGAAGATTGTGGTGTACGGTTGAACTTTCACATTACGCAAGAGGGTTAAAAGATGTAATGGACACAGATTGTTTCCATAGGATCAAATGGCTAGGGGAGATAAGGTTGTTGTTGATGAACCTAGGTCTGAGAGAACTTTGGGATGATCCCCAAAATGCTCCTTTTCCATCAAAGAAGATATTGAAGGAGAAGTATTGGGACATGATAATGGCAACAACACGAGCGAAGGGTGCAGTAAAACACCTGTCAGGCCGGTTCCTTGAACTGAAGATAAAACTTGCACTAGAACATTATTGGGACTCTATTGAGAAACCTTTAGACAGGAAGTTATATTTCCAAATGAGGATTGGTACCCTACCCGTTAGATCATTCACTGGCAACTGGGTTGGGGTTACTATGAAAGTCTGCCCAAAATGCTCAGATAAAGAAGAAACGGTTAGTCATTTGTTGTTTTTCTGCCCACTGTATAAAAAACCTCGGGCCATGTGGGTCATACCTATTTGTAAGCTTCTAGGCTTCAGGAAGCATGATGAGGCCCTAAGAATCCTCACAACGGATTCTTCGCAGCCAATAGCAATTGCAATGGCTAAGTTTCTAGGTTGGGCCTGGTTCATCAGATCTAGGGTGTTGCTCCAGGTTAACTGATTTTAATGCTCTCAGTTCCGAAGATAGGTTGAACCATGGTATGAATTGTTTGGGATAATTTGAGTGTATATGTATTTTTATTCTCCAGAATCAATTTACTCGGCAGTATTTATTGTTTAATTCATTTTTAAATGTTTTAGATCCAGAATATTTATTATCTTAATATATATGTTGTAATGTATGTGTTCTGCTTTTATGACATAACTGTCGAATAAAGCTATTTTTGAATTGGCTATAGCCCTTATGTGGTGTTAAACCAAGCTGGATGGCGTAGTGCCAGAATAAAAGGCTGGGTGATACAGTGATAATCAGATAACCAAACACATGTAATGCGGTATAGCAAAAATATTTAAGATAGCGTACCTGGGGGGCGTGGCCTAGCAGGCTGTGATGGCGGTCGCACATTGAGTGCAGTCTCGGACTCCTCCGCTATCCGTCGTGATCTGCCTGCTTTCCTGGACATCTAGGGCTGCGACCTACTACCCGCACTTCAGCCACTTACCTGGTGTTGGTCCTGGGTCCGAGATTCCGGGCTCCTGTGCTCCTGGTGATCGCCGGACGGTCCAGTCGGCGCCCGCAGCTAAGATGGCGGCCGTTCCTCCTTTCCCACTGCAGTCTGTAATCGGGGCCTGAGCTGGCGCAGCGGCATTGAATTGCGGCTGGGAGGCGGCTGGTGTCTGCGGTGCAGCGATGATCTGGGCGCCGATTGTTCCCCTTCCTTCTATCCGGACTGTGCTTTGTGTGGCCCTGGCTGTCGCCGAGACTCCGCTGCGGCTGGGATCCTGGGCATAGAGCTGCCCCTCGCCTGGGCTAAGGTCTCCGTAGTGGCACATCGGGCTTCCTGCGGCCCTGCTCTCCCATCGGCCATCATTTCGGGCGGCGGGAGCTTGCTTTGGTGAGCGGAGCGTGGCGCTCCTGGTGGCCGGCTGCTGGACGTGGCCTGCGGGGGAGCCTCTCATCACTGGCTCCCGCCTCCTTTTCCGCCGCGGCTGACATGGACTCCGGCTGTGAGGCCTGTCCTCATGTGATGCGGTGCTGCTCCTGGGGCTCACGCTGATGGTGCTTCTGGTGGAATGCCTCCGGACCCCCCGCACCCGGGGCCGTGGAGCAGAGGTTTGTGGTGCCTGGCCCCCCACTGGGGCTCCCTTGTCTTCAGCCGTCGCATCAGGTGGCCGGAGACTGATGTGGGGACCCGGGGGTGATGCTTCTGACTTGGGCTGGGACGCAGCTGAGGAGAGGACCTGGCATCGTAGCCCCCCGCCTTTCTTCTGCTGCGACGGCGCTTAGCTCCCTGTTGTGGGGCTGCGTGCTCTGGTGGTGCGGTGTCGCTCCTGAGCCCTCCCCGGTGGCGGTGCTGCCGGCTGATAGCCTCTTGGTCCCACGCGGTGACTGCGGGGTGGCCCCTGACTCGCCCTTGGATACTCTGTGACCAGTGCTACCTACGGCGGCGGCGGCCCGGCTCCCCTGCAGCGCTGCCGTGATACCGACCGCCGGGTCAGGCGGTGGTGAGCCGGAGTGGTGGTGGAAGAGATCCTGGTTGCTAGCTGGTGGCCTAGCGGAGGCTCGGACCTGCTGAGTGGTGACCCTGGAACGTGGTGAGTCCTGGCGACAGGGGGGGCCTTGGTGTGTCTGTGGCTGACCCCCCATGCACCTGGCTTGCGTGTGAGCTGGGTGTGGTGAGGACGTTGCGGGTGAGCGACCTGTTGCCTCCTCCTGGCTCGTCTGCTGCGGATCCGCCCTCCCGGGCCCTGGTGCCTTGTTTCCCGAACTGCTGAGATTGCGTCACTGCTTGGCTCTGGTGGGAAGGTGCTGCTGGTACCTGTGGAGGGACTCCTGAACTGGGCCTTCTGCTGCCCCTGCCCCCACCCATTCTGCCTTCTGCCTTCTGGGTGTGGACCTAGAGCCTGCTGCTCTGCTTGATCTGGAGGACACTGCTCCCACCCCCTGAGGACCGGCGTATCTGGCCCTGCCCTCCTATCCGGAAGGATTGATCGCTTCACCACTGCCGAGGCTAGGGCCACGTGTGGGCCCGCAGACAAGGACCCTCTGGCTGCAACAGACCTCTCTACCATCCTTCAGGCGATCCATATGTCCCAGTCCTCGGTTGAGGGGAAGATCGCTGAGGTCCGCATGGACCTGACGCTGATCCGGCAGGACCTCCGCAACGCCACTGCCCGGATTACAGAGGCCGAGTCTCGAGTCACTGTTGTGGAGGATGACGTTCACCAGCACAAACTTCAGATGACCCAACTTCAATCCTGCACGCAGGAGTTGCACCTCCGGGCTGAGGACGCTGAGAACCGAGCCCGCCACAACAACCTCCGCCTTGTTGGATTTTCGGAGGACGTGGAGCAGGGCCGGACGGCGGATTTCGTGGAGCGCTGGATATGCTCCTGAATGCCAGAGGGCTCTCTCTCCCCTTGGTTTACGATTGAGAGGGCACATAGATCGCTTGCTCCTCGCCCACGGCCAGGCGCACCTCCAAGACCCATCATCTTGCGCATCCTCAACTATAAGGACAGAGACGCTATCCTGGCGGAGTCTCGGAAAAAGCAGCCTCTCAAGTACTAACACCTGCCTATAATGGTCTTCCCCGATTACACTCAAGAGGTCCAATCCCAGCGTCGCTCTTATGGAGAGGTCAAACAAAAGTTACGCTTGCTGAACATCCAGAATCGTCTGTGCGTGCTTTTCCAGAACAAATCCTACTTTTTCGATACGCATGAGGAGGCAAGGGCTAGAGAGGAGCAGCCGATGAGACTGACTGCCTGGGACCCAGCGCCGTCCGGTGGCAGAGAGGGCACTCATCAGGACATGCCGGCCCTCCGGCCACGGCGCCGGCGCTCCGGGAGGCGCAGGGGCCAGCGGCGCGCCCGCTCTGACTCTCCGGTGGGTCCTCAGCAGGGACGCGCACCGGGGCAACCTGGGGAGATTGCTCCTCCTGGGCGGCGCTCCGGCTCTCTGGGCCGCTCTGATTCCCGGGCTGCCTCGCCTCACCCATCCTTGCTGGACCTTCCGGACACTGATCTGTCCCGTAGCCCAACGCTCCTCCCACAGCCGGGTTGAGTCCGTGTGGGTCTGTCAGCTTCCCTTGCTCCAGCTTCGGAAAGATGTCTGTAATTGCTTGCACCTACTCTTATGATTCACTGATTACTGCTGATTACTGACATGTACATCTTACTATAAGGAGGGGTCCTCCACGATGTTCCCCTGTTACCAAGCGTTTTAGTTTGGTTCTTTGCTTCCCTGTTTACTGTTGGGCAACAGAAGCTTCCGTTCCTGAAGCATGGGGTTGGGGGGGTTTGGAGCTGCAGCTCCTGTTTGCTCTGGGTTTTATTTTTCTTGTTCTTTGCACCAATTCTGGCACGCTACATCTGGGTGAACGCATCCCGCACATTGTCATGATCCCAAGTCCACTGGCTCTGAGCTCGGCCTTCTCCCCACCCGCTCCACCATGCGGGCCGATGGCCCAGTTTCCTGCACGGTCCCCTCATGTCCGGCGAATCTAGTGGAGCGTCCTCGCTCCATATCATGTCCTGGAATGTCAACGGCCTACTGGACAAGATTAAGTGCGTTGCCGTCCTGCAATACGCTCAGCGTCAGGCTGTGGATGTGCTCCTGCTTCAGGAGACCCACCTATTAGGCAACCATTGCTCCTTCCTTGCGCTATGGCTTTGGAGCAGTCTGGCATTCTGGATTCAATAGAGGTTCGAGAGGGTGGCTATCCTGGCGCGCCACGCTCTTCCCCTAGTAGCACATAAAGTGACGCACGACCGGCAGAGTTGTTCTGTTCTTCTAGATGGGGCCCTCGGAGACTGTACCCTTAATTTGGTAGTGGTTTATTCACCCCCCGCCCTGCTGGCTCCCACACTCCATAGGCTTATCCCTGTGATTGCTGCCCTGCCCCTGGGACTGACCGTGGTGGGAGGTGATTTTAACGCGGTTATGGACCCTGTCCTTGACTCCACGACCCCTTCCTCTGCCTCCAGAACTTCCCAATATGGCCTCCTCTTGATATGGGCCGCCGGCCTGGGGCGCGGAGATGCCTGGAGACTTTGGTACCCGACTGCGGGGCAATACACCCACACCTCAGCTTCACACCGCACCCATGCACACATAAATTAGATCTTCCTGCCGGCCTTGGACTGTCGGGCGACTCAAGCGGTCTCTATCCTTCCCAGGGGCCTTTCGGATCATTCTCTGGTGACGCTCTGTGCAGGGGCCCACCCCCATCCTCCAGCCCATTTTGGCAGTTCAACGCCTCGTTCCTCCAGGACGGTGAGTTCAGAGACAGTGTTGGTGCCGAGCTCCGACGTTATTTCACTACAAACCAGGGCTCAGTATCCTCCTCTCGTACCCTCTGGGAGGCCGGCAAGGCCACCATCCGAGGATTTGTGAAGGGCTAGCTTAAGCTCATCCGTGCGGCCCGGGAATCCCAGGTCACGCTTCTTGAAGCGCAGGTCGCCCAACTTGAGACACTCTAACCCGAGGACAGGGATGAGGCCCAAGATAGGAGGCTTACATTCCTGAGGGACGAGATCAGGCAGACCTCCATGGAAGCTGCCAAACTCCTTTGGCGCTCTTCCGTGGCCCGAGTGTACGGCTGGGGGGATAAAAATGGGAAACTCCTCCATCGCCTAGCCACCTACCCATTGGCCAATCGTATAATACCGGAAGTGGTTGATGCGAGTGGTGGGATTCAACGTGCTCCGTTGGCGGTGGCTCAGTGCTTCGTTACCTACTACACTTCCCTATATTCGGCGCGGGCACCCGGTCTTTCTCTCCACGAGCTCCTCCAGCGAGAGCGTTTCCCCCTTCCGCGTCTTAGTGATTCTGCAGCGGCGGACCTGGATCTTCCACTTACCCCTGAAGAGGTGACAGACGCCATCTCCCGCATGGCAGCTGGTAAGATGCCGGGCCCGGGCGGGCTCCCCCAAGAATTCTACTTGTCCTACCGGGATACTTTGGTCCCGCCTCTCATTGAGATGTACAATGAAGCGGTGGATTGTGGCTTCTTTCGCCCGGAGACGGACCTGGCGACCATTGTAGTGATCCCAAAGTCTCAACCCCCCTCGAGCTGTTGTTCGGATTATCGTCCTATCTCGCTCATCAACACCGAACTTAAGTTCTTCGCCTCCATCCTGGCCAACCGCATACGACCCCATTTAGCCACACTGGTTCATCCGGACCAGTGTGGCTTTATGCCTCCCCGAGGCACTAGACACTGTCTCAGACGCCTTCATCTTGCTCTTTCAAACCGACACTTGCTGTCTCCATATTTGACTCTCCTGCTTGTACACTTCGAGAAGGCTTTTGATTCGGTCGATTGGGGTTACCTGGAGGCTGTCTTGGAGCAGATGGGCTTTGGTGCTCCCTTCCGCAAGCTGGTGAAGACGCTGTACCAGCAGCCCCGGGTGCAGGTCCTAGTCAACGGAGCTTTATCTCACCCTTTCCCCATTCGACGTGGTACGTGACAGGGATGCCCCCTCTCTCCGATCCTCTTCGCCCTGGCTATGGAGCCCCTTGCCTGCCTTATTTGTGGTGACCACTCCCTCACGTGCTGGCAGTGGCCCGGCTTTGAAGAAGACAAAATCGCACTTTATGCGGATTACGTCCTGCTGTTTTTGGCTGATCCAGCCCAATTGGGACCCCGATGCCTCCGAACGCTTAGCCTCCGAATGTACCTCTGGCTTACGGCTCAACCCGGCTAAGTCCATTTTGCTCCCCCTGCACGTATCGCGGGAGTGCTTTGATTGGCAGTCGATGACCCCCCTTCGACGACAGTGCTTCAAGTACTTGGGGATCTGGGTGGCCCTTCTCCCCGAACTTGCATGGTCACTCAATGTCACCCCGCTGGTCAAGCGGGTCCCTGCGGATCTCTTGAAATGGCGTACTCTGCCCCTAAACCCTTTGAGAAGGATAGCCCTTTTCAAAATGATGATTTTACTCCGCTTTCTCTACATGTTTCAAAACACACACCTCTTGTTCGCCAGGTCTTGGTTCCGGGAGATGGATGGTCTGATCACGAAGTTTTTATGAAGGGGGGAAGAGGCCCAGGCTGGCCCTGGCCCAGTGTCGCATTCCACCTTTCGACGGAGGTCTTGGTCTGACGAGCCTCTATTTGTATTATTTAGCGACCCGACTACTCACGCTTCACGACTGGTTTAGCGGCGGATGGTCCGATCCGGCATATCGCCTGGAACTGCACACTCTGGGCTTTGCCTCCCTCCAGGGGATGCTCTATGGTGCGGCTGTCCCTCGGGCTCTCCCTGTGGTTACTCGTGGAGTGTTCCTGGCTTGGCAGGCCTCATTGCACCACACCCGCTGATCGGGCAGGCTGACGCAATACACCCCCCTGTGGTGTGGTACCCGGCTCGAGGAGGTGGCATCCTTGGCAGGGTTCCAGCAGTGGGACCTCATTGGGATATTCCTGCTGGGCGATGTCTGGAGTGGTACCCATTTGCACTCCTTTCAAGACCTGCAGGCCAGGCACTCTCTCCACCCCTCCCAATTTTTCTGCTACCTGCAGCTGCACCATGCCCTCCGCTCATACATCTCAGATGGTACTGCCTTGCCAGAGTACAGGCCGCCGGAGGCGCAGATTATGACTGGTGATTTGGGGAAAGGGGGGATTTCCAGAATATACCGATCACTCACTAATAATACCCCCAACTCCTTCTCTCACCTCCGTGATAAGTGGGAGGGCTGGCTTGGGGCTCTAGAGGATGCCGGCTGGAGAGATGCCTTGATGGGCCCTAAAACAATCACGGTCTTGGCGCGGCTTCGGTTGGTCCAAGTTTCCTTCCTGCATGCTGCCTATCTTACACTGCTGCACCTTCACAGCGCAGGGCTCAGGTCGGATGCCCTTTGCCCTCACTGCTCCCACCCCAGCGCAGACTTCTATCACATGGTGTGGCTTTGCCCTGCGATACAGAGGTATTGGGAGTCCTTAACAGGAGAATTGACGGAAGTCTTTGGCTCGGTGGCCCCTCTGGCTCCTACGCTTATTCTATTGGGCATAACTGATGGACTGGACGGTAGTAGAGCCGAAAAGCTTTTTCTTAACACGGCCTTGGTGGTAGCAAAGAGGGATATCGCTGCCCATTGGCTGACGGCTACCGCACCAACAGTGGCGCGTTGGCGCAGGGGGGTGGACTGGTGTGCCGCCCAGGAACGACCTCTTTATGTGGCCAGGGGATGCCCCGTGAAATTTCGCCGAATGTGGGGGAAGTGGGTGGGAGTGATAGAGTTTTAAGGTGGGACAGTTGGATCTACGAAATGCCTCTGGGGATGTGGGCCTTTGATTTGCATGTATGTCACATTTTGTATCAGTGTGAAATGTGCTTACCCTGGACTATTCCCATGCGATGTAATTCTGAATGGTGCTGTTTGTTTGGTTACATTGAAAACTCAATAAAATTGATTATCAAAAAAAAAAGATAGCGTACCTAATAGGAAAATACAGTTAACTGAAAGGCATAGTGCCTAGTAATACTGTAGATAGCTAATATCAGTTGAATATATACATGCGGATGAAAAATTTACAATGCCATTATTGTATCCCAAAGGGGCTGATAGTAAACATAGATAGTGCAATACAATATTTGATCATGGTACATGAACACAACCCATACTTAAATATTACCAACAGGCCTTTCAATACATGAGAATGAAATATAATTACAAACATCCTGTATAGCAAAGAGAAGCAAGAGAGAGAAAGGTGAACGAGGGTGAAATAAAAGCGAATAAAGAAATCTTATCTTGATACGTGGTGTTCCTAATGGGGAAGAAAAAGGTAGGGAGCCTGTATTAAAAGTGTCCGTCCAATGGCGGTGGGGCCCTTCCTTTCATCCTGTGATAATATAAAACAGAAAAAAATCAGAATTAAAATTAAGAAAATATAGAAAATACTATACACGTAATATACAATATACAACAAGAATGCTCAATCTATAAACATAGTATCAAGGAAGAATTAAATACCAGATAGCATAAAGAGGACTGTGGAAGATAAGGACAGGCCGTCTAGTCTACATGTAAATGTATATTTAGATCCTCATCCAAATTGTGGCCTCCCGGCTGTTTGGTCTTGAGTTCCAGAAACCATTTAGATTCACGTTTACGCAAAAGTTTTACTCTGTTACCTCCTCGGGAGCCTGTGGTTACCTGTTCAATTATGAAGTAAAACAACGGAGCACTGTTAGAGAGATGGTTTGTCTGAAACGTAATAGTGTGCAGGGGGCATGCCGCCCCCCCACAGCCCCAGGGACCGCCACCTCTCCGGGGCTTCAATAATAAATGTGTGGGGGAGTCCCAACCCCCCCACGCTGCCCCAGGGGCCGCCACTTCCCCGGGGCTTTTATATTATAGGGGCAGGCAGGGCCTCGCGGGCCCCCCCAAGTCCCGAGGACCACCACCTTCCTGGGGCTTCCTTGATTAGTGGGGGGCCTCGTGGGCCCCCCAAGACCTGGGGACCACTACCTCCCCGGGGCTTCTGTTATTAATCAGGGAGGGCCTCGCGGGCCCCCGAAGCCCAGGGGACCACCACCTTCCTGGGGCTTTGAAATGTAGGGAGGGGGCCGCACGGCCCCCCTCCTGGAGCACTTGATGGTTCTGGGGACCGCAACCCCCCAGGGCCAGCTCCTGCAATGTCCCGGGGTGCCTACCCCCGGGACATTGCTCTTTGCTATGGCAGGGCGGGAGCACGGCATAGCAAACTCTGCTTTGGTTTTTGGACGCGAGAGCAGGAAACTTGCTCTCGCTCCCAAAAACCAAAGCAGAATTGCTTTTGCACAAGGGGAACTGCATGTCAGCAGCTCTCCTTGTGCAAAAGCAATGCCGGCTCCCGCAGGACGCGGGGGGCCGGCGGGACCATGAGGGCATTGGGGCTCCCCCCATGGTCCCAAAAGGAAAGGCTGGCCCAGGGGATGTGGTCCCTGGGGCCATAATTGGCCTGAGGAGGGGGGCCATGCAGCCCCCTCCAAAGAATTAATTAAAATATATTTAAAAAAAGACTGGTCATGCCACGGGGATGGGGACCCCGGGGCCGACATTGGCATCGGGAAGGGGGCCTTTGTCCACCTGGAATGGAGCTTTGATGTATCGTCCTCCAGAACCCAGGGCCAATTTTTTTGACCAATTGATAGAACAAATAGCGATGTATCTCCTAGCATTAAATCAATTTCTTCTGCTTGGTGACTTTAACTTCCAAGGGGAAGAATACACCAACCCTGAAGTTAACAAACTTCTACTTAACTTAGAATTACTAGGACTCACCCAAAGAGTTAAAGGCCCAAAACACTTGGCTGGTCATTCGTTGGATCTAATTTTCTCCAACACTGACCATCTGATCTGTAAACCTCCAATCCCCCTAACGTGGACAGATCACTTTATGATTATGTTCGCTATTACACCCCTGTGGGCCCGTAGCGGATAAAGGGCAGCGAGAAGACCATGGCATAAACTCACCCCCAAATCCTTTAGTAAGGCCTTCCACCCCAAACCTCCAAATAGTGATCTTGATGTATCTAAGCTGCTGGGAGGTTTCAATTCCGCTTTCAAGACGGCACTGGATGCTACAATTCCTTTTAAAAATCACGGCCCTTCACAGAGTCCACCGACAGCCCCTTGGTACACACCAGATTTAAAAGTAGAAATATCTAGATGTAGAACCCTAGAGAGACTCTGGCGAAGAAAGAAAAAAACCCAAGTTAGGAATTTTTACAAAGAGGCCTTGTCCCAATACCATCAGAATATAAAAACTGCTAGACGAACGTTCATCATAAATCAAATCGAACAAGCTAGTAACTCTTCAAAGGCCCTTTTTAATATAGTACAGGATCTCGTCTCCCCGCAAGTATGCACCCAATCCCCAGTGGAATCCCAGGAATTCTGTGACTCACTAGCTGTCTACTTTCAGGAAAAGATTTCTAACATCTACGCCAAATTCCCGGCTGCTGCCTTGCATACCTCAGAGATCAGTATTAGATTAGAAGAGCAAGGAAATTAAACCCATAGTACTTAGGATTGTTTTCAGACGGCCACGCTAGAGGAAGTTCACAATTCCTTGGTCACAGCTAAATGCAGCTCACCCCTGCTCCCCAAAAATTATGGCTCTTCTAACCACTTGCTGTGCCCCTAGGATCCTCAATATTTTCAATTGCTCCATGCAAACAGGAACTATCCCCACGGCGTGGAAGGAAGCATGTGTACGGCCTATTTTGAAAAAAGCCACATCCGACCCACAAGTACTCAGTAATTACCGTCCTATATCTTTGCTTCCTCTGTTGGGTAAGCAATTGGAAAGCCTAATAAATAGGCAGTTGAGGTCATATCTTGAAACCAATAAAATTCTGGATCCTTCGCAATCGGGTTTCTGACCGGGTTTCAGCACAGAGACCGCACTTCTGGCTGTGACTGACTCCCTTAGACAGGTGATGGATGCTGGAGGCTCGATCATACTGATATTATTGGATCTGTCCACGGCCTTCAACACCATCTCACACCGAAAGCTTAAGGAAAGATTGCAGGCCTATGGTATCTGGGGAACAGCATTAAAGTGGCTGCAGAATTTCCTATCAGATCGACAACAGACGATCATATAAGGGCCTTATTCCTCAAACAAAACACAGCTGGATAAGGGTGTACCCCAGGGATCATGCCTAAGCCCGACGCTATTTAACATTTATATGCCTCCGTTAGCAAAGATTGTAGAGCAGTATGGCTTTGAGATAATCTCATACGCTGACGATACACAGCTTATATTTACTTTTGGCCCGAAATTAGAATCAGAGAAAATGCGCTTCTCGGACGGAATGCTTGCAATCTCCAACTGGATGACTAAGAACTGCCTCCAGCTGAATCCAGAAAAAATAGAGATCATGCTAATGGGGAAAGCCCCAACCCTTTGATCGGATGAATGGTGGCCACACCAATTGGGAGCAGTTCCTGTGCCCAAACAAGGTGTGGGAAACTTAGGGATAAAACGTGACCATATGTTAACTATGATATTGCTGCTACTAACAGTTCTTGTTATTATAACTTGCGCCTTCTGCGCATAATCTTTCCAATCCTCCACTAACTCCCGCAGAACCCTTGTCCAGGCGATGGTGACTGGACTATGGGAATGCTCTGCTGGCCGAAGTGGGTGAGACTTTGCTTGCAAAGCTACAAATGGTCCAGAACACTGCGGCAAGATTAATCTTGAACAGTCCTACGGGCACCCCTTCCATGCCCTTGTTGAGGGAACTGCACTGGCTACCTGTGAAGAAGCGATCCCATTTTAAAATCTATTGCCTCTCCTATAATGCCTTGAGAGGCAAAGGCCCACGATATCTTCAAAGGAAACTTACTACTTACGTGCCGTACCGAAATCTCAGATCAAGCACCCAAGCCCTTTTGTGTGTGCCCCGAATACGTCAAACTCGCACTGGGGGCAAGGCTTTCTCTTATCTTGCCCCAAGGTACTGGAACAAGTTACCCATAGCTCTCCGTGAGACTCCTATCTATAGTAACTTCAGAAAACAACTGAAAGCCAATCTGTATTAATATTCGTTGGTTCCTCCCCGGCATGCTCCTCAACAGCGCCAAGATGCCCCCGGGTGATTTGTGCGCTATAGATATAGCATTAACATAACATAACATAACATAACAACCTCTCAGCAATCCCACTGTGTGGGCCTTACTGAAGGTAAGAGGTAGGCTAGTTGGCCCCTAAACGCCCCCCAGCAGCGATGGGGACTTCAATCCCCATCCATGCGTGCCAGGGAGCGAGTTTGCAGACTGGTGGGCAAAGGGGGCGTGGCCTGCTATGAGAACTTAGCAATCCTGCTGTGTGGGATTTATTGGAGGTAATAGGAGGAGTAGTTGACCCTCAAGGATGCCCCTCCAGTAAGTCCCACACAGTGGGTTTGCTAAGACGTCTTCAGAGGCCATGCCCCCCTTTCTCCACCACTCTGCAAATGCGCCTCCTGGCAGACTATGGGATGGGGAATGAAGTCCAATTGTTGCAGGGATTCTGCTCATGCACAGAACTATGCACAGGAAACCAGGACCTCGGTGTATTGTTGTGTACCAAAAAAGCCTCCTCAGTGCCCAGAACCCCAATCCGACTAGCAATAGCGTCTCATTCATTCTCCGTACTACAGCGAAGCTACCAATGATTAGACAACCTAGAACATGCGACTTAGTAAACTCTCAGGAATAGTGGGAAACAAGAACCCTCTTTCGTTCTTACTCATACTTGTCCACAACGTGAGTAATCAGAGACACTGTATAGTTTAAAACGTTTATTTTTAAGTAACGTGCTCTAAGGTGCAGTACTCTAGCCAATACGAGCAACATAATGCATAAGAACAATATAATCAGCATTTATACAATTCCATGAAGCACAAAAGGGGAAATCATATTATATTGACAGTGGAAACAGGACAATAGCACCTTCTACCACCCTCCCCGTGCTCATGAGCTAGTTTAGAATAATTATAGAAAACCTCTGGGCTTTGTCAGCGAGACCCTATACCTACGAGTTGAGATGCAATGAATTACATAGGATCAGCACAGCTCTACTATGTTGGAAAGGTTTTCTCCAAGTGCCTCCTCATGCATGTAATGCCACATTAAAAAGCACCCGAGTTTCAGTTGGGCTGCTGTGCTTCATGTTATGTCTATGTGCGTGGGACTGACTAAAGTGAATCAACAGCATACATTGTTATTCGACCTTGAACACGCTGTGCAGACAGAGAGCGCGGTGCCAAGCTGGATATGTGAAAGGTAGACAGTTCTCATGTGAAGCAGCGCCAGCAAAGTATTTCACGAGAACAGAGCCATGTAGTGTTGTGTGTAAAAGCGGCAAAATGGCAGCCAAGCATATACTACTTATGCTAACTTAGCAATGTCTGCAGTTAAACTTATTTCCTCACTACACCACCCTCCCCTTGGTCAGGCCAACGGACAGTGGACTCAATAGAACACAGAGTTCAAGTCAGAGTGAGCAAGAATTAAGAGCAGCAGTCATATTTAGACAAAGAGTCAAATGGTGCACTAATTTGTGTGTAAAAACTCGATTAGAGAGAAAAAAGTGAAAAAGAAAAACCATTACAAAAAATATCCGGCAGATGATGGAAGTCATCCACGCTAATCCATTAAGGTGTATGAGCAGTAAGTTGCAACAGCCTCCAAGAGGAAGTCATTGATATCGTCAGTAAAGAGAGTAGCCATCCATTCCAGCAAAGAGAATGAACATACATGTTCATCAACAATGGGAGCTTCTAGCACCATCAGTGGACAACTTGCGTGTTCCTCAAGAAAACTTAGCTGTAGGGAATCAGACATCCCATTCTGCTAAAACTCCAAGCGCAGCCGCGCAGGCCATAATCCCAACACCAGAACATTCCAGCTCATGCGCCACTAGAGGACTCATTAGCAGGTCATAATCCAGGTCAGGAGATACCGTATTGGAGAGGCAAAGATCCAATGCCCATTCAAACGAACATTCCAGGCAGTGGAAGACTGGTTGCACGCAAGTGAAATAACCAAAATGAAAGGATAATCCATAAGCCACACTCAGAGTGGCCAGTGGTAAAGTACCGTAGCATTCAACCATACGACTACGAAGCAGCAGCAGCCGGTCTCGGCTGTTTGGTGCCACAGGAAGAGCATCCATTTCAGACCAAGCAAATTAACAGCGGAATCCCAGCGGCTAGGGCAAGTAATAGTGGCAAGCCACCGAAGACGCTGGAAAAAATAGAATGGATAAATGCTGGTATCACACCAAATATAGTTTGAAAAGAGGTCACAAGGCCAGAGCCCACAGCTTTAAAAAAATGGGCAATACCTGTAGTGTTAGAAGCATTGAAGATAGTGTGAATCAACGCACCAAAATGTAGTGGGAGATCGGTATTAAGAAGCGCATGTACCTCTGTACGGGTGTTAGCCACGTGAAGAACGAATGTCTCACGGGCAGATGTGAGAGCAACTTCTTTTTGGGACAATAATGCTCTTATTCTGCTCAATTTGTTGAACTCTGCCGTCAAGGTCGGAATGGAAGGCCAAATCGAGATGTCGAGTCACATTTCTACAGCTGTGAGACTGTTACAATGTAAGGGATGCCAGCAAGCATGCCGCAGCAATCTTCATTATTTAAAAGTAAATAGCTACCGTTTGCTAGCAGGGTAAACGTAGGTGTGATAGCTGGTACTGAATGACCCTTTAAAACACACGCCAAATTTGGCACTGTTAAGTTACATGTGCCATGCAATTGTATATTCTTACACACAAGAGAATGATCAGGTGAGGAATCCCATGATTCCCCAGTGAGGTACACCTCTTTGTCATCCCGTAAGCATCTGTATGTGAATGGCAAAGACCACACCTCGTGAAGAAATGCACTACCTATAGGTTCATAGCGGCCCATGGGATAATGTTTCATACATGAACTGAATTTAAACAAGGAAAATGGCAGAGTAATTACCCCATGGATGAGCCAAACAGAAAAAGGCCTAGGTTCTAATTTTTCAATATGTAACAGAGTGTATGTGTAATCCTTCATGGACATAAACTGTTGTCTATCTGTTAAGTTAAATGGCGTAAATAATGATGTGTTCATGTAATCCCTTGGAGCTGTCCCCATCTTCAAAGTTTGCAATGTCCATGCAAACTGCATAATTGAACGTAATTAATTTTGACCATGATACAAAACAGATACTTCATCATGAACAATAGCCACAACAGATGAAACAATATTGTCTAATGTGTAAATACGGGAAGAAAGAGTGTTAATACTATTATCAACAACAGCATGCACTTTTTCGAAATTAGCTTGGTGTATTGCCCTTAGACACGAAGCAGCTTCAATTTGGGACAGCTTCCAGATTTCATTGAAAGTGGCATAAATAAATCTTTTTCATCTAGGACCAGCAGGCCCTTTTATAAAACCTGTCAAGTCAACGTCACTTGATAACAACGACAAATGGCGTTTAACTGACGTAAGGGTCGAGTGTTGCAACCAATTTTGACATAATTTTCCTACTGAATAGCTAGTAACCGAATGGGAGTCAGAAAAACGTGGATCAGGTCTATCCTGAATGTATCCTGGGGCCTTGCCTAGAAAACGGCGTTGGCAAGAATCTGAACTTGTTTGCCAAACCAACCAACCCGGGGGGTCCAGGCTGAGATATTAAAAGTATTATTGGTTAGCAACAATTGTAAATCATCGATGGCCAAATCAGTATGATTAATTCAGTTCTCATAAGGAGCCAGTGTAGGTACTTTAGGTGCATTCATTTGTTTTGCAGTGGCTAAACCTAAACAAGTTGTTTGATATATTGAACTATTCAAAAATAGGATTTGTTTTGGGATAAGGCATGCACGATGCAAAGCTTCAGAGCTTTGCACCTGCCAGAATTTAGCACCCCAAACAGACTTAAGATCTACTGTTTCCTTCCACAGCTCATAGTCACCCACTGCCAGTTGATCAATGAAGAGTTTGGAATACACTAATTTAGTGTGGGTGAGCATAACTTTAAAATTGGACGTAGTATTCGATTTAAAATAAAAATGAATCCGGATTGGATTTATTGAAATCAGTGAAATATGCACATTTTTTCAAAAGTTTTCGAACTGCCTTCAATGGGAGCTGGGCAATGTTCCCATTGTGTGTAATTAAAAACATTTCTAAATGTATTAGCTCTATGCAGGTAATGATGGCCATAACGCTGGTAACAAAATAAATGTGCATAATTTGCAGTATTTAAATACAAATCCTCAGCATGAAATGCAGTATAATACTTTAAATCAGAAAATAAAGATTGAACGGCTTGTACGTCCCAATCATCAGAGTGTATGATATATTTCACCACATCCCCCATAGAAACGCGGAGTACATTTGGAACATTAACCACCTCTGTGGGGCCATGAACTTGGACGTTTACTGCATCCCAAACTATTCCATCCGCAACTGGCCAGGCAGAAATGTTGACAAAAGTCTGGTCCCTTTTCATGATGTGTGATGAGGAGTGCAGTGCCAAAGTTCCATCAATTACTTTTACTGCAGAGCGTTCAATGAGGTAGTGACCATTTATTAAAAGGAAGAAAAATGTCACAAATCCAATCGACATGAACAAAAAAATGGCGATGAGCACCAACCAAATGTATGTCCAAGGAGGAATCAATTTCTTTTAAACCAGGTGACAAAAACTGAAAGTTTGGACAGGGGACTCGATGATGTGGAGTTAGAGTCAAAAGAAAAACGTGACTGGTTTAGTGTGTTGTCTTGTAAACCAGGCAATGACTCTGTTGCGGGATACGCATATTCAGTTTCTTCATGAAGACTGCAAGCCGGAGGGTTTAGCAAAGGATCAGTAACAGCGGTCATCTCTATGACAGTGTCAGGCCTGATGTTGTTGGAACTGGATATTGTTGGACAGGAAGCAGCAGGTGTCATACTATGTAGAATCGGCCAGGCATTGTAGTTTGACATTGTCCACTGAGATGTATCTGTTGTCTTTGCGACCAGGAAGTGGTGGTAAAATGACTGTACGAGTACCATTCACGCCAAGCAATGGGACAGGTGCATGATAAGAGGGGCCAAACTCTTTCTTGTTCTCCACCTTCTCACAGACCAGGTCTCCGATCTTGGGTAGCCAGCCGACTACCAGAATCTGCAGCTCCGCTTCAGTGGCGGAGGGTAAATGTTCCTTTGCAAGACCGTCTCGAGTCTCTTGTAGTTTCTGTAACACATCAGAATGATTATCTATGTGAAAGGATGTGGCTGTCGCCGCAATGTCTAGACCATCAAGGTCCAGAAAAAACATTGTCATGCCAAAGAGCATTTTGTATGGGGTCCGTCCACCCAGAGATCTAGTAGGGAGATTATTTAGTGCACGTTGTATGCTATATAAATGGGCAAACCAGTTCCTGCCAGTACCTATAACTCTAGCTGTCAAGGATTGCTTTATGTCACGCTCCATTCCCTCCACAACTAAGTTGCCCTCAGGCCTGTATGGAGACGTAAATTTGACTAGCACCCCCAAAGACCTCATGGCATCCTTGTATGCCTTAGAGGCAAATGCGGGACCCTGGTCAGAATGAAAGGTGCCACATGCAAAAATTCCCACAAAGACACGCAAATCCCTGATGACAGTTTGTGCGTCAGTACTGCGTTGTGGCCAAACCCAAAGAAAACGTGTACACGAATCAACTGCAACCAAGATAAACTTATACGCAGTATCTGAAGAAAACGGACCGCAGTGATCTAAATTAACACAATTGAATGGTTTATTAGAAATGTACACCTGTGTTTGTGGCGGACGTGCTGTCGTTGAAGGTTTAATCTGCTGACAAATGTCACAAGAAAGCACATAATTACGGGCTTGTTTATATAACCCACGCCACCAGTAACGTTGCTGCAAGATAGAGACAGTCACCGAAACGCCTGCATGAGCTGAGGCTATGCCTTCGTGCGCGGCTGTTATCAATGCTAGTCTGCGGTCCTCGCAGGGAATCAACCTGTCACTAACGTCATTAATTCTCACATAGGGAACTTTATCGGGACTTAAATGATAAGAGTATTTCGAAGGGAAACCATGTGGGTTCTTACTTTCCTTCTCTGTAACAGCTATAGCTGCCAAGATGTCATCATCAATCTTAGTCATGGATCTTGTAACTGCTGCAACAGAATATGTGGCTACTGCTGTATTAGCTGCTTCATGAGCCAAACTGTTACCGACCGCGTGCACTCCTACGCTCTGGTGGCCAAGAGCATGAATTACTTGTGTGAGAGGCAGACGTTCTTTAAGCTCTGCGACTCGAACCCAAAGCATTTTATGCTTAATTGCGCTGCCTTTAGAACCACGATAGTCATCTGTAACCAAACAAATAAGTTGTCATTAAAAGACTGTACACAGTAGTAACAGTCACTCACAATCAAGGTAGTCATATTAGGATCAGCAAACTCCTGTGCTAGCACCAGAACACGTAGCTCCGCTAACTGGGAGGTACAGTCCCCTAGTGCCTGCATGTGCACGACACTGGACTTGAACTCACCGTTCACTATGGTACCTACCACTATAGCGCATGCTGCAGAGTAAGAACGTTTTGATCCGGTCGCCGGTTGCGCAGAACCGTCGGTATAAATGATACAATGGTAGTCCTCGTGCGGGTGCATTGACAGAGGAGCAGGATGAACAATTTGGTACTGTAAGAACTCCTGAGTTTGCAATGAAGAGTCAAAGATATAGGTGACATCAGATGATGTCAACGAAGTTGCCCATTGTATCCAAAGCGGATGTAAAGCTTCTGAGTTTGGTACACTTGCTTTTGTCACAGCTTCAAGAGCAGGATATGGTGTTACAACCATCATGCGCTTTCCTTGAGCCAGTTTACGTTCCTTCAGGATCGCCATCTGGACTGCGGTCAATACTTTTTCAACTGTTCAGCAGAATTGTACAAATGTGACTTGTAAGCAATCGGTACTGTGTCACCTTCATTAAATGTCAAGTAGGTGAAACACAATGCCCCTGGCACTATTCTTTTCACCAGGTTTGTGTGGTTATCACACGTTAACAAGTATTTAGATTCAAGAAGATCAGACAGCAAGGATTGCAGAATAGCTGAATGTTCTGGAAGCCAGCAGCCTTTTGTAAAGGTAGGTTGTATCAAGGCATACAGCGGCTTGATATGCTGGGCATAATCGGGAATGAAAGTTTGTCCGAAGTTTAAAAATCCCAGCAGAGATTGCAATTTTTTCAGGGTTGTAGGAGAGCGCAAACGTGCACATTTCTCCAAGAAGTGAGGCGCCAGGCTTCTACCTTCATTATTAAGAACATAGCCCAGAAACAACACTGTGTACTCTGCATTGTGTGATTTTGCAACGTTAAATTTGTAACTGTAGTCCACAAACAAAACTATGATGCGGTCCACGAGACAAAGATCCGGCCATAATTCGTCGTCCATGAGATAAATATCATCAGCGTACTCGTACGCATCAGGGTCTATGTCGTCCAACAGAGAGACAACACGTGCGGCAAAAACGCCCGGGCTGTTTTTGAAGCCCATGGCCAATCTTGTAAATTGTTTTTGTTTACGCCGAAGGTAAATGCTGTCCATTGACTACTTATAGAGGACAGATTGTGGCTAAAAAAGCCATTGGAAATGTCAAGTGTAGTTTTATATTTTTTACGCACAAGACTGTCTACAAGTCCTATGCTATGGGTATTCTGAACCACACAGTTACGACAATGAGAGTTCAAATGTCGGTAATCCAAAACTAAGCGGTATGACACATCGGGTTTGGTTACTGTAAAAAGAGGGTTATTCATCGGTGACACACATGTCTCAATCACTCCTTGATACTCTAATTGTTCAAGAATTTCAGAAACGGGAGCTTTTGCTTCCCGCCGGAGGGGATATTGGAGTTGTGGCTGTGGCATAGACTGCAATGGTATCTCATGAGGCGGAGAGGTTTTATCCCAGCCCACCTGAGTATGGTACAGAGCCGGTGAAAACACCAAAGCCCACTCTTTCACAAAAGCTATTGCTTGCTCCTTGGCTACGTTGTGTGAAAAACTAGGGAGGATCACCTCCTCCCCCCCGTGGAGTGGCTAAAACAAAAGGTGGGGGTCAGTCTGCCTCAGCTAACAAGAAGTCACACAAAGAAGTCATCTTCAATTAAAAATACAATTTCATATAATCTATCAGGGGGAGCCACTTGGGTGTCAGCAGTTTCTACTGTGATGAAAGTGCCAGTTGCTGTTTCCTCCAGAAATGAACGCAGTGCTTGCTGCACTATTGTAACCTCCGCTGCGTTGTCTAGCAGCGTTACTGCGCAAGTTAGATTCCGAAGACGGGTTCTCACCGTCTGTGGCATATCTTGCTGTTAAAGCAGCAACTTTCTTTTTCTGAAATGGAGGGTGCTGATGAGGAAAATCGTAATGCTTTCCTTTACTGTCAGTCTGATGAGGTTGCCCGTTTCCCTGTGGGGTACCTCAACCTCTGCCGCGATACTGGCGATCTCCTCCACCGGCTTGTGAGCCTGATGTTTCCTGTGAAGAACGAGGAGAATGCTGGTTAGGTACCTGAAACCTGTCAGGAGACCTAATTCTCGCGCGGTCGCGCTAATCATAAGTGCGCTCAGGGGGCTTGGGTGCTGGTGACGCTGCACATGACCCTTGTTTCTGTTGTTGCTTCCCCTGTTTTTTATTTTTCCAATTCTTTTTAGGAAAAATGGGATGGTCATCTTTATTAGACTGCGCCGTCTGAGTTTGCTGTTGTGACGGTATTTTAGCAAAAGGTTTAAAACCCAAACTATTGCGTCCAATGGTCTTATAGGCATCTGCAATAATTTTCGGTCACACTCGGGGTTTCTCTTCCTCTGGGACATGACGCAAAGCATTAAACACCTGAAAGTTAACCGCATCCCCCTTGACGTTCACAAGTATGAGATCAGCAACTACGTCAAACACTCCGACAAGCCTCATCCTCAACTCCACTGCCGCCTCTGGGACGTGCTCATCCTGAACACGCTTAATCATGGAGGGCAGCACAATCATAGAAGGTGTGCCAAAACACTTTGCATCCACTGCTGTGAACAATTTACCCCAATTCTCACAATCGGTTACCTCTGGTATTAAGTCTTTCAGCAAACTTATTGTCAAGATCCTGTGTTTCTCCACAGGAGAGGTATTAGGAAATACCATTTCCGGCTGGTCAAATTTCTCAGCAAGCCAGTAAGGTAAATCATCCTTATTCTGTGGTCGCTTGCCCATCACCGAATTAACCATGACGGGACTAATAGACATCCCGGCCGGGCCAGATGGTTGCGCCGCAACCCCAGGTGATCCCATCTGGAGATTGCGGGAAACGTATTGTACTAGAGTTCTATGCACCTCAATCAAGGAGGTGTGCAAGACACGTAATTTGTCTATAGTGGCTGCTAGTTAACGCGGATGTGGTGTGTACCTGGCCCAAACTGGCCAAGTGGCCCCTGGAATCGACAATGGGCCTAAACAGACCAGAGTCACTGTGTGGTGGAGGGCGCCATTAAACCAAATACGGTGTTGCCATGCTGAAATCGGAATCTCGAGAGTCGTATATGGCCGATACGCTACAGGTATTGTAGTGGAAGTGTATATATGGAACAAATTATCATCACCGTTCACTGCAGGAAACGTAACCCAAGAGTAAAATATCTCAAAGTGGAAAGTCGGATTGGTTCCAACCACAAAGATGAGTGCGATGCCAGCGTCTGGAACTTCATATGCGGCCAAATGATGACGGACTAGCATGTGGCTATGCGCCGCAATATCGACTTCAGCCATAAGGAATAAGAAAAGGAATACAACCTAAAATCGTGGCAGCACAATAGGTTCATAATTCATATGAATGAGAAAACCATTTTATAATATCAAGCTTGAAAAGACCTATAAAGTATCAATACAGGTAGGTTATGCCGTCACCAATGTTTACCGGAAAACAGGAGTGAGGGTATCGTGGACAAGTAGAAGCACTTCTAAAGCGTCTCGTAAATAAGTACCAGACCAAACGTTAAGGGCGCCATGTTGCAGGGATTCTGCTCATGCACAGAACTATGCGCAGGAAACCAGGAAGTTGGTGTATTGTTGTGTACCAAAAAAGCCACCTTAGTGCCCAGAACCCCAATCCGACTAGCAATAGTGTCTCATTCGTTCTCTGTACTACAGCGAAGCTACCAATGATTAGACAACCTAGAACATGCGACTTAGTAAACTCTCAGGAATAGTGGGAAACAAGAACACTCTTCATTCACACTCATACTTGTCCACAACGTGAGTAATTAGAGACGCTGTATAGTTTAAAATGTTTATTTTTAACTAACGCGCTCTAAGGTGCAGTACTCCAGCCAATTCGAGCAGCTTAATGCATAAGAACAACATAATCAGCATTGTTACAATTCTATAAAGCACAAAAGGGGAAATCATATTATAATGACAGTGGAAAGAGGACTATAGCGCCTTCTACCACCCTCTCCGTGCTCATGAGCTAGTTTAGAATAATTATAGAAGACCTCTGGGCTTTGTCAGCGAGACCCCATACCTACGAGATCAGATGCAATGAATTACATCCCAGGATCAGCACAGCACTTCTGTGTTGGAAAAGTTTTCTCCAAGTGCCTCCTCATGCATGTAATGCCATATCAAAAAGCACCCGAGTTTCAGTTGGGCTGCTGTGCTTCATGTTATGTCTATGTGCATGGGACAGACCAAAGTGAATCAACAGCATACATTGTTGTAGTGGTACAAGGAGCTGACTGGGCGTTACTTGACTTTTGAACTTACTACAGATATCAGGAAACTGGCTTATCAAGGTTGTGCTGCCCATTGTGACTTTACTTGCGTATAAGTGTAGAATACCCAACTTTCTAAAGGATACAACGTGTGCTTGACACTTAATTTATGTGGACATGAATTTTTAGAACAACCGGCGGGACTCAGAACAAATCAGTTTCCTCTTAGTCATGTATATGCTCGACTTATAAGCTACCTCCTCAACAGCTGACTATATTGTGGTCGTTATTCACTTGGCAGTGCTTTTTCATTCTTTTTGGACATCTGAGGCTTCACCACCAGATGGCCCCAGTGATTTTGACTTGACCCGCACAATTGCCTTGAAAAAGTCTAAATACGCATTATGGTACAGACGAAACACGTGTTGGCTTGGTTTATATCTATTGCTGGGAAACTTGTTATAGAGAAATAAAGAAGACAAATTAACGTTGAGTGTGGAGAATTTATTAGAAGAAAACAAGACGATAGTAATCTAGATCTGTTTAAATTGTGTCATCAAGATATCTGTATCCACTTATTACCTGTATTTTGGGCGAAGAGCGTCAAATGCGACTGGATCAGGGAGTGCTACTGCTAAGTATTTTTCAGCATACATTGTTATTCGACCTTGAACACGCTGTGCAGACAGAGAGCGCGGTGCCCAGCTGGATATGTGAAAGCTAGACAGTTCTCATGTGAAGCAGCGCCAGCAAAGTTTTTCACGAGAACAGAGCCATGTAGTGTTGTGTGCAAAAGCGGCAAAATGGCAGCCAAGCATATACTACTTATGCTAACTTAGCAATGTCTGCAGTTAACCCCATTTCCTCACTACACAATTTATTTCTGAGGGACTTTGGGGGCCAAGAAGCCCTCCTGTAAGTCCTATGCAGTGGAATTCTTGAGTGCTGGTCGGCGGTCCAGCACCCTTTCCCCACCACTCTGCAAACGTGACTACTACTTAAAGAAGCATCCTTCTGCACCTCTGACTTAGAGGTAGTTTTAATCCCCCTGCCTTATTATATACTAGGGCCTTACAGAGGAGGTCATGCCACTCACAGGGGTCCCCCAACACATAGTCTTCCCTAGTGTATGTAGGTGTTTTCACTGTATTCTAAGTGTCTTTTAGCATAGCACTGGCTCTAGGTCTGGTTAGTCAGTTTCCACCAGAACCCGTCAGAAAAAAGTTGGGGGCACAGGATGACTTAGTAACAAGGCCTCTTTCTGCTCCTCTGTTGGTTCTTTGTGCATATCTTGTGCTTCTTTCTGCACCTTTCTTCTTCTTTCTGCACGTCCTACCGCTGTAGGCATAGTTAGAAATTAACATTTAAAAAACCTTTGAAATTCACTGAAAAAACCATAGGTTTCAGGGACGTTATAGTTAGAAATTCGCATTTAAAAAACCTTTGTGGGACGTGGCTACGAGTGCCACGATGGCGGTCCTACCTTAGGTGTGCTCCGGCCCCTCCGTCATCCGCTCGGCCATCCGACGCCATCGGGAGCATTTACCACCCTGTGGCCCGTATCTGGATGCCTGGGGGCCTCTTCAGCTCCTTTTGAACCGTGTGGTGCTGCACTTGGAGAGATCGGGGCTTATCTTGTCACCTGGACCTGCCGGGCCGCGCTCCTCAAGATGGAGGCCGTGGCTGCGCTGAATCCAGCTCCTCTGCCGGTCCGCTGTCTGTGACCGGCCCACCTGCCTGCGGGGGGAGTCCTTGCGTGGCGGGTCCCCCCCTCTGTCCTGGGTGCACCATCGCCTCCCCGGTGTCAGGACACCACGAGGCTTACCTGGTATACTCGTGAGGTTATCTCACAGAGACGACACAAACAACCTCCACCGCTCCCCTCCCTACCTCGGCAGGTGGATACACTGACCGAGGCGAGGATGGGACCAGGGGAAGGAGACAAAGGACAGTGAAAAGGATGCCGTCCGGAAGGAGCTGTGCTGACGGAGGGTTGTGATTGTGGATCGCCAACTATAAAAGAAAGGGACCCATAGATTAGTAATTGTGATCACCTCTCTAACCTATTTGCACATACACCGCATTCGTACCAGCACAAGGTTCCAAGACCATAGTCACCTGGTAAGTGGGTCCAGGTCTTCCAATGCCAGCAAGGAGTGCATTGCGGAAGTTGCAAGGAGGAGGCGCTCCTGTGTGGCGAAATCAAATAGACAGCTGCTAGCACGCTTCCTTGTGCGTGTCGCAGTAATTCCCTGGAACGTGAGGCGCGCCTGCGCCGGGAAGACACAAGATGCCATGAACACGCTTCCCTGTGCGTGTCACGGGTGGTTTCTAGGCGCTCCGGCGAGGCGAAATCAAAGGTGCAACTGCGAACACACTTCCTTGTGTGTGTCGCAGAATGTTTCTATGGCCTAAGGTGCTCCTGCGCCGGAAAGACACAAGATTCCATAAACACGCTTCCCTGTGTGTGTCACGGGTGTTTTCTAGGCGCCCTGGCGCGGCGTACTCGAGGGTGCAACTGCGAACACACTTCCCTGTGTGTGTCGCAGTATGTTTCTATGGCCTGAGGCGCTCCTGCGCCGGGAAGGCAGAGACAATGGAAGGCAGTGGCAAGTGAAGGCAGTAGCAAGTGGAGGCAAGAGTCACAGGAAGGGTACCAGGTCTCAGGTTACAGGGCTGGAGCGGGGCGTCTGTCAGGCTGCAAGCGGCAAGCTTGCTCTCCGAGTCAGTATTGGAAGCGCCGCTTCGGTTGAACACCGCGGTTAAATGCGGTCTCAACCGGCAGCGCTTCCCTGCTGATCGAGGCACTTCCGGGTCGGGTGGACGAGCGGGACAGCTAGAACGCTGACTCGCCCTGCTCTGCTGCGCACACGCATATATCCGGACCGGAAACCACACAGTCACCACACCTCGCTAGCTCTCAGCGGAACCGTGACAGCCGGTGGGTCCCGCCGGCGCCGTATCAGTGGCCCTGCGCTGCAGAGATGAGACGCTGAAGGCTTGGTGCTGCCGTCCCGCACTGATTGGCCCCCCTGAGGAGGAGCTGGAGTGTGCGCGGTGCCGCGGCTACGTGTGGGGTCTCGGCACACGCGGGCTGCCTGGGGTGCTCCTGAGGGCCCTGCGGAATCCTTCCTGTTGCCCGGCCTGTGGAGTGCGGAGTGGTGGCATCCTCCGCGGAGTGGTGAATTGGTGCCGGCGAGCCTCCGTTGGTCCTGGGACTCTCGGCGGCCCTGTCAGCCTTGGATTCCGCCTTTCTGTTGTGGCGCCACGGCCCGGCGGGGACGCAGCCTGAGGGGGGGTGATCCCCTGTTGTCCCCGTGGCCTTGCCCTGAACTTGTCATGTGCACTATTGGTGGCGGTGCCCTCCCACCACCCCCCTGCTGCCTGGCCCGGTGTCACTGGAGTGGCGAAATTACACCTGCGTGGCTGCTGACCAGGGAGGGGGCCGCTTGACATCTAGAGGGCTGCATTGGTCGTCACCTGTGCTGGAGACGGCCTCCTGGATGGGGTGCTCTTCTGTCGCCCACCGGCGCTGGGTGGATGTCGCTGACTCCAGAGGCCTTGCCTGAGCCCACATGAGGAGGACCAGGCCACTACTGCTGGTGCTGCTGGTCGTTGACTGCTGGAGGTACCAATCCTTTGAACAGGCCTGCAGGTAAGGAGTGGGGGCGCGGTGGTGTCTGGTCTGGGGGTGTGGGTCAGCTGTCAATCGGGCAGCAGGTGGGGCGTGAGGGGGGCCCTTGGCTGGTGTGGCTCCCCCCCGCCCCCGCTCCTGGTGGGCCATGCAGGACTTGCTGGTGGGGGGAGCTGGCCCCTTTTGACTGGCGATGGTGGTGGCGTAGCCCGCTGGCTTACTACCCTCCTGGACCCGGGGAGTTGGTGCGTGCGCTTTGGCCGCCATTTTGGACGGCGGGGTTCCATGGTGGCTGTAGACGGAGGCCCGGTGGCTCCCGTGGGGCTGCAAATGTAGTCACTGAAGCAGGACTCGTGGGTCGCCCACTCACCCCTTGGGCCGCCAACACATCCCAGGGGGCAGCTGCACGCACCGAACCCTCCCCCCCGTCCGGGATCCGGTGACCCTCCTGAATCTCTTCCTCATCTGCTGTGTTTCTTGCCCCGGTGGGCTGTTCTGTGGATCCAGCGGAGGGGGTCCAGCCTGTGGCCCTTGATTGCAACCCTTCCTTCAGGCTCCTCTAAGCTGGCTGCGCCTCTTGGGAGGCAGACTGGGCTGTCCAGGGTCGTCACATCGGCTGCCTGCAATTCACGGCTCCCTGGGTCAATTCCGTTGCTTCATCGACCTTCCAGTGTGGGGCCCCGCCGGGGGGTCCTCAGAGCCCGTCCTTCCCCGGGGGTCGAACATGGATAGAACAGACAGATCAGCGAAGGTCCCTGCCATCCAGGCAAAAATGGACCGCTTCACCACCCTGGGGAGGGGGGGCTCCTGGGAGAGTGGATGGGCAGGAGGCTCATCCGTCTGCTGAATTGGCCGCCATCCTCCAGGCCATTCACACGCCCCAGACTTCGGTGGAGGGCAAGATCGCAGAAGTGAGGGTGGACATGAGTCTCATCAGGCAGGATCACTGCAACGCGAACGCCAGGATTAAAGAGACTGAGTCCAGGATCTCATCTGTGGAAGGTGGCCTGTCTTCAGTCTCATACTCAGTAGTTGCACCGCCGGGCGGAGAATGCTGAAAACAGGTCCAGACGCAACAACGTCCGCTTGGTGGGCTTTCCGGAGGGAGTGGAGCAGGGACGTACAGTGGACTTCCTGGAGAAGTGGCTGAGGTCGTGGGTCCCAGGGGGGTCCCTATCCCCTTGGTTTGCAATCGAGCTGGCTCATCGGTCCCTGGCTCCCAAACCAATGCCGGGGGCTCCTCCCCGATCATAATGCGGGTTCTTAACTTCAAGGACCGCAAGTTCATCTTGTCCGAAGCCCATAAGCTGCAACGGCTCCTCCATGAAAACTGCGCCATTATGATCTTCCCACTCTATACCCGTGAGGTCCAGGGCCAGCGTTGCTCTTTCGGTGAGGTCAAGCAGAAGCTGAGGGCGCTTAACATTCAGTATCGGCTCCTCTTCCCGGCTCACCTGCGGGTGGTATTTGCAAATAAGACACTGTTTTTCGACAGCCTGGCGGAGGCTTGGACATGGGTGATGGAAGAACGCCCTCTGCGGGCTGAGGTTATGCCCTGGGCGGAGGGGATGCTGGGGGCGGGCTCGGCCGCTCCGCTCCCTCTGCTCCTCAGCCTCCACGTAATCGATCCCGCAGGTGCCGTGATCGGAGGCGGGCCCGCTCGGACTCCCCACCGGGTCACTCACAACAGCCACCCCAGGTCAAAGAGGGAACGCTGACTGGGAGGTGCTCTGGTTCCGCTGGCCAACTGGACGGCGGAGATGCTGCATCCCGGTCCTCTGTGATTGACCTCCGGACACGGACCTTTCCTGTAGCCCGATGCTTTTGAGGGACCCTGCTTGAGCCAGTCTCTGCCTGCCGGGCCTTGCTCCGCGGCAGGAGTTAGCACTCTGACTAAGATCTGTTCCTAACTTCCCGATGGTCTTTGTAAACATGCATCCGTTCACGAGGAGAGATCCTCCACGTTTTCCCATTCCAAAGCGTTTTAGTTTGGTTGTTCGCCCAGTGTACTAGGGTGTTGCTTTTGAGGGGTCGACAGATGCTTTTGTTCCTGAAGTGTAAGGTGGGAGTAAGGGGGGGGGTTTGGGAAGGTTTTTCCCTGTACGTTGTAATGTTTTTTGTTGGTTCTTGTTTCAGCTACCACGGAATAACACATGTTATCGGTGGGAGGGATTGGTGTGCCCCAGTAGCAAGCGAACGCTCCCACCACTGCGGGCCCCCAAGCGAGTTTGTATACCCAAACCATATACTCAGCCTAGACCAGGAAACGCCTACCATGACAGATAACACTTCCCCCATGGCGTCTCTCCACGTGTTGTCGTGGAATGTCAATGGCCTGTTGGACCAACACAAACGCACAGCGGTCGTACGGTACGCTCAGCGTCTCCACATACATATCCTCATACTTCAAGAAACGCACCTCTTAGGTAACTGCTGCCCCTACTTAGCTCGCTATGGCTATGATAGGGTATGGCATCCCGGCTTCTCTAGGGGCTCACGAGGAGTTGCCATCCTCCTAAGGCCCTTTGTCCTCTCCCAAGTAATACATTATCCTCAAGGCTCATCTGTGACAGTTTGTGGATCACTGGCCGGGTCTCCCCTTACTCTCATGTCAGCATATGTCCCCCCCTCCATGCTCGCGCCCACACTCGCACACACTGCTGCCCTGCTACATAATGTGCCCGCTGGCAATATGGTCATTGCCGGTGACTTTAATGTAGTCTTAGCCCTGGACCTCGACACAACGGGACCTCCATATGCCACCCGGGCAGCGAGTGCAAAAAAACTGAAAAACTGGTCTGAGTCCCTGGGCCTCGGCGATGCATGGCGCACATGGCACCCACGCAGCACCCGTTTTACACATACCTCTGTGGCTCACCACACACAAGCGCGCATAGATACGATTTTTGTCCCCGCGCCCGACTGTTCTACGATTCTTGGCGTCCGCATCCTGCCCAGAGGCATTTCAGACCATTCCTCGATACTCCTTAGCACTGGGCCCCCCCCCTCCCTTGGCCCACCAAACATAGAGGATGAACGCCTGGTTTGTCCAGGATAAAGACTTCAAGCAGGCAGTGGGGACAGAGCTTAAACACTGCTTTGCTACCAACGAGGGCTCAGTAGCCTCCCCGGGCATCCTATGGGAGGCAGGGAAGGCGACCATACGAGGTATCGCAAAACGACAGCTTAAGCTCCAGAGGCAATCACAGTTGCAGGAGATCTCTTCCAAGCAAGCACAGGCGCTTCGCTTGGAACAGCTGTTGTCCACATCAGTGGACGCTACCCAGACCCGACAATTAGCCCTCATCCGGGACGACATTAAACAACTGTCCTTGGATGCGGCCAAGCTCCTCTGGAGGTCCTCGGTAGCAAGAGTTTACCGTTGGGGGGACAAAAACAGCACAATCTTAAACCAATTGGCCACATATCCCAGGGCGAATCGTATCATCCCAGAGGTGGTTGATGCAGCAGGAGCGGTGCAATGTGCTCCAGTGGCAATGGCAAATACCTTTGCTGCATACTACCGGAGGCTGTACACAGCCCACACCCCTGAGCTGTCCGTTGCAGCTCTCCGAGCCCAGGGTAGGGTGTGCCTTCCTAGGCTGGAACCAGCCGCTCAAAAGGACCTAGAGCGACCCATCTCCCTGAAAGACATTGAAGGGCAATCACCCTGATTTCCCCGGGTAAGACCCCGGGTCCGGATGGCCTTCCGCAGGAGTACTATGCAGCATACCGAGGCACCCTAGCGCCCCACCTGGCCAGCTTATTCAAAGAAGCCATGGAGAGAGGTTCCTTTCCGCCAGAAACGGATATTGCCACCATCGTGGTTCTCTCGAAATCCCTGCCTCCCTCCTGATTGTGTGCAGAGTATTGCCTCATATCCCTCCTCAACACCGAAATCAAGCTTTATGCTACCATTCTGGCCCAGCGACTGAAACCCTACTTGGCCTTACTGGTGCACCCGGATCAATGTGGGTTTATGCCTCAGCGTGGGACCCGCCACTTCCTCCGCAGACTGCAAATAGCTCTGGCACACCCGGCACCTGCTTACCCCATACTTGGCACTCCTGTCCATAGACTTCGAAAAAGCTTTCGATTCGGTGGATTGGACATACCTGCAGGGTGTGCTGACCGAGATGGGGTACGGGCCCCACTTCCGTTCTCTGGTCCGGGTCCTGTATGCTCGCCCGATAGCACGAGTGTTGGTCAACGGGGTACTGTCGGAGGCTTTCCCCATTGCCAGGGGCACTAGGCAGGGATGTCCCCTTTCTCCTTTGCTATTCGCCCTGGCGATGGAATCCTTGGCGTCCCTAGTGCGGGCTGAAGACCGCCTCCGTGAATGGGAATGGCCCAATACTGACACGGACAAGATCGCCTTATACGCGGATGATGTCCTTGTCTTCCTGTCCGACCCAGCCGGGCCACATTGCCTCCAGATCTTGCACTCTTTCGAGCAGGCCTCAGGGCTGCGGTTAAATCCCGGGAAATCAGTGCTGGTTCCCCTGCATCTCTCTAGAGAGTGCTTTTACTGGCAGTCTACCATACCACTCCAGAGGCAGTCCTTTAAATATCTAGGGATTTGAATTACCCTTCTTCCCGAGCTGGGCTGGTCCCTCAATGTGGCCTCATTAGTTAAGAAGGCCAAGGATGACCTCCTTAAATGGAAAGCACTGCCTCTGAGCCCCCTGGGGAGGGTGGCCCTGTTAAAAATTATGATCCTCCCCAGATTCTTCTACGTCCTGCAGAATACCCCCTTCTGTTTTCCCAGGACTTGGTTTTGGGAACTGGATAGTCTAATCACCAAGTTTCTCTGGAGCGGAGGATGGACACGCATGGCTCTGTCTGTTTGCTAGATTCTCTCCTATGATGGCGGTATGGGGATGTCACACTTGCATCCGTATTTTTGGGCGGTACGTCTCCTGGTAGTTCACGATTGGTTTAATGGGGGCTGGTCAGATCCAGCCTACAGGCTTGAACTGAGTGACCTGGGCCTCGCGGACATCCAAGCCATGATGTATGGGGGGCCCATTCCAACCCAACTGCCTGATGTGACGCGCTCTGTGTTGTTGGCTTGGCGGGCCTCGCTCCGTCACACTGGATGGACGGGGAAGTTGACCCAATGTACTCCCCTCTGGCATGGGGCGTGGTTTTGGAAGGTTAGTGGACTACAGGGGTTTAAAACTTGGGACCTTATTGGCATCTCCCAGCTAGGGGATGTATGTGCCAGGGGCCGTATGCTGTCCTTCCAGGAGCTCCAAACTCGCTACTCCTTACATTCGTCCCAGTTTTATAAATATTTGCAGTTGAGACATGCCCTCCACACGCATATTACGGACGAGACGAGGCTCCCTGAATACAGCTCAACTGAGGCTCAGACCTTGCTGGGAGACTTGGGTTGGGGGGGCGGTCTCCCGCATTTATCGTACCCTAGTTAACCCCACCCCCACATCCCTAGATAGATTGAGGGGTCAATGGGTGAATTGGGTGGGCCCCCTTGATGAGGTGGATTGGTGTGATGCCCTCATGGCCCCCAGAACAGTCACCGTCTCCGCTAAACTCAAGCTGATTCAGCTCTACTACTTACACACTGCGTACCTCACCCCCTTATGCCTGTATCAAGCATGTTTGCGCCCAGATGCATCATGTGCGAGATGTAACCAAGCCCCGGCCGACTTCCTCCACATGGTTTGGTTGTGGCCCCGCTTAGCACAGTTCTGGGGATCTATTGAAGTGGAGCTAACGGAGGTACTGGGCTGGGAGGTCCCTCATGATCCACATCACTCCTTGCTGGGGATCACCGATGGGCTGGACCGATCCAGGAGTGACAAGTTATTTTTTAATATAGCTATGATGGTGGCCAAGCGGGACATAGCGGCGGCCTGGAAAAGGCCTGACCCACCAGCCCTGGAGAAGTGGCGTAGAGGGGTGGATTGGTGCGCAACCAAAGAGAAAGCCCTTTATAAAGCCAAGGGGTGCATCAAGAAATACCGCAGAGTGTGGGGGAAGTGGTTGGGGAATGTGAAGGGTCCTGATTAACTTGGTTCCAAATCCTGTCTATGTAATTTTTATGGGGTTCGTGATTGGGGGTTACGTCGCTTTTATGAATGGATTCAAATTTGTGATCTCCGTGTATTGGCTGAATTGTTTTACGTGTTTTAAAATCAATAAAATTTGCCTATCAAAAAAAAACCTTTGAAATTTTCTGAAAAAACCACAGGTTTCAGGGATGTTATAGTTAGTTGGACATGTCACTCGTACAAAACCAGTGAAATTCGGCCGTTATAGTTAGTTCAGCTAACTATAACTCCTGCCCCCGGAATGCACAACTGATGATGTCACATATTACATCACTCATGACATGGTCAGTGACATCACTCATGACATCACTGGTGACATCTGAAATTGAAGAATGAACTAACTATAACAGCCGAATTTCACTAGTTTTGTACGAGTGAAATGTACAACTAACTATAATGTCCCTGAAACCTGTGGTTTTTTGAATATATATATATATTACTTGTAAGTCCCTAGTACCATGCTCTGTGTGTGCCCAGGGCCTGTAAATCAAATGCTACTAGTGGGCCTGCAGCACCCTTACAAGTAGCCTTTCAAAGGTGTCTCAGACCTGCCACCGCTGTCTCAGACCTGCCACTGCAGTGTCTTCATGCAGGTTTAACTCCCATGTCGACCTGGCAAGTGCACCCACTTGCCAGGTCCTAAACTTCCCTTTTCTTACATGTAAGTCACCCCTAAGGTAGGCCCCAAGTGTATGTGAAAGGTAGGACATGTAGTAATGTGTTGTACATGTCCTGATAGTGAAATACTGTGAATTTTGTTTTTCACTATTGAAAGGCTGTCTGTCCCATAGGTTAACAAGGGAGCTGCCTTGTAACAACTGAAAAAGTGTAAGTTTCCATTGGGACAAGATCGAGAAATGGAGCTTAGGCTCTCTGAACTCAGAATTTTATAACACATTTTTTAGTAAAGGTAGTTTTTAAAATGTGTGTTGGAAAATGGCACTTTCAGAAAGTAGGCAATTTCTTACTTAACCATCCTGTGTGCCTCTGCCTGTTTGTGTATTTACTGTCTGGTTTTGGACTGACATGAGCTGGGAATGTGCATTCATACTAGTCAGTCAGTCAAATAACTTTATTACATTCAAATCAATCATAAAAGTTTACAAAGAATCATACATTCGTTTTAAAATTCAAAAGATTTAAAAACAGTACACAAGGGTTAATTCCAGATTAAGCAAATAAGATAAAACCATTCACAATTCAGAAAAGGGTAATTCATTCATTTTAAAATACATAGATACGCAAAAATTAATTTCCAGTTAAGCAGATTCGATGGAACTGTTCGTGATTCATTGCGTTTCGTAATTAAAAAAACAGTTTTAATGAAATTAAGCACAGAGCTACATATAATAGCAGTTGATAGCGACCTCAAATAGTTAAAACCCTCTTTATAAGAACAGGGACGAATATCCCTTATAATGCGCTTAATAAAACGAGCTCTTGGGTCTTTATAAAGTGTGCAAAAGAGCAAAAGGTGCATTGTGCTTTGCTGGGCTACATTATTACATGGACAGGGGGTTAGTCTCTCACACCATCCCTCCTGTTTCGGACAAGTCAGAAGAAAGTGCAGTGCATTTAAACGGAATCTGGTCATTAAGAAACGTGAGTAAACCTGGGAGGTAAAAGACAAATAAAATTGTTGCTGGTTTAGTAAAACCTGATCCACTGTGTTACTGTCCTGATTAGACAAGCTTAGAAATGTATGATACGCATTTTCAATAACCATCTTCATATTAGGTTGAATGGATTCTGGGTTTTTATAAAAGTCTTTAAGGCCTATCTTGTAAAAAGTATCCTTGACATAGCAGAGCCAAGGGACCGCCATTGCGTTGTCAAGATTCATACAACCCCTTAAAAATGCCTCTTGAGACTAGTAAGTCTTCCGAGGTCCAGATTTTCCCCCTTAGAAGCAAAGGGGCAATGTGAATTCTGTCAGTTACATATTCTAGGCCCACTTCAGAATGACAGAATGAAGTAGAGGAGCTACAGGGGATCATTAAGAGTCATTTTAAAAATGTGTTCTATAGTATTTGAATCTGTGTACTTTTGTGATATTCCCATACTCCCGCCCCATAAGTGGCCACTGACAGGCATTTAGATTTGTAGAGTGTTTTCAATTCAGCTACTGGCTTGTGTCCCAGTTTGCTGTCAAAGTGAAAAAGCCCCTCTGTGGTTCTACTAATTTGTTGGACCCTCGTCCAACGTGATCCCAACTCAATTTATTGTTAAAAAGATTCCCCAAGTAGGTCAAGTTTGGCACTTTGTCAATAACTGTGTCATTTACTATATATTTGCGTGTTTTAGTTTTAGTTAGGCCACAGGTCATAACAAAAGATTTACTAAAATTAACTTTAAGATCCAGCCCTGCCATAAAATCGTTAAATGCGTTTACACATTTTTGTAAGCTGTTAAGGTCATCAGGACTGTATCGTCCGCATAAGTCAGTAAAGGTACCCGTTTACCTTCTATTCTAGGGAAATTCAATCGCTGTTGTAACAAGAAATACTCTAGACCATTTGTATATACTAAAAATATAAAGGGGGCCAATATACAACCCTGGCCCACTCCCTCTGTTGATGCTATTGGATTGGTCTTTTCTCCCCCTGGACTGTACCAGATAGCTACAGTAGTGGATGCATGAAACCTACGCAATAGGGTAACAAGCGGTTCCTCAAATCCCATGTTATCCATTAGCGACCACAATTTACCACGGCAGACCATATCGAAGGCGCTTGACAAATCCATGAAGGCCAAGTGTATCAAAGCACCCCTGGACTTCATGTACTTGCCCATAATCATAGACAGGTTAAGACATTGCTCTGTCGTTCCCCTTCCCTTCCTGAAGCCAAATTGGGTATTCACTATAAGGCCGGTGGTATTGACCCATGCCTCCAGGCGTGCAAGGATTACCCGCCCCAGAAGCTTGCATGAGGCATCTATTAACGAAATCGGTTTGTAACATGTGGGGTCATTTCTATTTCCCTTTTTAAAAATTGGCGCCACCACTGCTTTTTTCCACGATGATGGAATACATCCCACGATTACTGCTTTAAAAACATTAAGTAAGAGTGCGGCCCATATTTGGGTATTGCTTTTAAATAAGTCTAAAGGCGCACCATCTGGGCCTGGTGTTTTTAAAGGGATACCCTTTCTCAGTGCCTCCTCTACTTCACTTAGTAAAAGCGATGTGCTAAGCAGCTGTGCCGTTCATGTATTGATGTTTATTTCCTCCTCGCACTCACATAGTGACAGACAGACAGACAGACAAAACCACTTTATTCGATTAATTAAAATCATAAAAGTACAATGCATAAAACACACATAAAACATTATTATACTAGATACAGATGGGCAGTAAAAAAGATAAGATATCATAAATATTCTATTATACATCATGATATAGAATTCCCTGATAAAAACAGTTCCAATTAAATTCATACAACATTAATCATGGGCATTCTTCTTTTTCTAAGACGGGCAGCAGCAACAAGGAAACTGGCGATATAGAAAATGTTCCTTGCATCATCTAACCGTTGGAGATACAGTAGGGCTGGTCTAACCTGTAAAAAGCCCTTTTCCCTCAAAAGAGGGACTAAAAACCTACTCCATATATCATTATAAAAGTCACAGAGCATAATAAAGTGCATAGTATCCTGTGGTGAGAAATTGTCACACTGGCACGGGCCTATCTCCTCTAATTTACACCACCCAGAAAAATTGCCCAACAAAAGATGGATTAAATTAAAACGAAATCTAGTCAAGAGCCAACGATGATAAGGTTTGGTCACAATTCTCAGGTAAGGCTCGATTAATGGGGAGGAGATTGTTAAGTAATGGGCCTTAACCAAAGGTTTTTGTAACTCTAGTTGCTCCCGTTCCAAGAACGATAAATTTAAAAAATGTGTTTTTACCCAGTTTATATTTTCTTTTTTAATCCCTGCTGGAGCATTATAGATTTCAGGACGCCCTAACTTATAAAACATGCACTTTACATAAGACAACCACAGAATGCTATTGGCTTTATCCAGGGCAACACAGTCCCATAAAATCTGGTGGTTCAAAGTCAGCTCAGGATTGAGCCATGTTTTAATCCAACAAACTAAGGGAGCCAATCTCAGCGTGTTAGTCAAATACCCCAGCCCCAATTCCTGATGGATAGAGAAAGTTGGGGTTGACTGGGGCACAGACAAGAGGGTGCGTAAAAAATTATTTTCAGCCAGCTGCACTCCTGTCAATTGTTTGTAGCCCCAAATAGCAGAACCATATGTAGCAATAGCCATACATTTAGATCGATAAATAGCGAGAATTGCTTCAAAAGGCCTAGCTCCCAGCCGCTTTGAAAACCCCAATGAGGCTGATGTCGATCTGACTACTGCATTTTTCTTTGCTTTAAATTGGGGGACCCAAGAGCATCTGTCGTCAAACAGGACCCCCAAATATATAAAAGAGGACACTTTAGGCACCTCAGCACCATTGCAAAAGAAAGTTCTAGCTTTTCTGTGTCTTTGGCCCATTATCATAACATGTGATTTAGACATATTCACCACCAGATCCAAGGATTTCATATGGGCCCCAAATGCATCCAAAAGTCACTGAAGCCCTATAGCAGTTCGTGATAGCAACACGGCATCGTCCGCGTATAAAAGGACTGGGATGGTCTTATTCCCCACATGAGGTATGTCCAAGCTGGCCTTGTCCAGGGTTTTATCTAGTGCATTGATGTAAAGAGTAAAAAGTAAGGGCGCCATAATGCACCCTTGGCGGAATCCTCTGCCCGACTTAAAATGCCTGGTGCATTTGCCATCCTGAGTAACTCTAACAGCTGCTGAGAGATCCCGATGCAGGTCTGCTAAAAAATAGACCAGGCACGGATCAATGCCCATATCAAGTAAAATGGACCACAACTTCGATCTGTTGACCAGATCGAATGCCGAGGTGAGGTCCATAAAAGCCATTTGCAGGGAGCCTTTTTTTGCTACAGTATATTTACCAGCCAGTAAATATAGATTGAGGCACTGGTCCATTGTACCTCTTCCATGCCGGAAACCATATTGAAGATAGGATAAGACCCCGTTATCATTAACCCAATCAGTGATTTTAGCCAAAATCACTTTACACAAGATTTTGACAGCAGAGTCAATCAATGATATGGGCCTGTAGCACCGCGGGTCCGCTCTCTGACGTTTTTTAGAAACTGGTATGATAATAGATCGTGACCACGATTCGGGAAACCCCTGTTCTACTGAAGCATTAAATACATTTGCTAAAATTTTGGCCCAAAACTTAGGTTCACCTTTATACAAATCTGCAGGCACACAGTCAGGGCCCGGGGCCTTATTGGTAGAAGTCTCTAATATTGCCTTTTCAATGTCCCCCTCTTTAAAAACCAACAAAGGGAGACCCCCATTTATGTCTAAAACTGGAAAGGGATCCTGGGCCTCACTTGATCCATAAATGGTTTCAAAGTGCTCTAGCCACTGCTCTTCTGGGATATTAGTTTCCAGGCTATCGTTCTCTAGGCCCACAAAAAAGGGGGTATTGACAATAGCCCAAAATTTCGAGCTATCCTTTAAGACTTCTACAGACATGAATGCATTCCAGGCCTCTGATTTAATGTCACTTTTGCGGGTGTGTATCATTAACTTATAATGCTTCCTGAGACTAGCTATCTGCTTACTATCTCTTGGTGTTTTTTTCAGGGCTTGTATTAAATTTCGATGTACCCTAGAGCAATTTGCATCAAACCACCTTTCACCGGAACTAGGTTTTAATTTCATTGGGACAGTCAAGTTCATTGCTACCTGTCCACAGATACCTTCAAAGGCTATAATAACCTCGGCTTTTGGAGAAGTGTAATCTGTGCATCTTGCAATATCATTTTTAGCCTTCAAGCATAAATTAGCAAAAAAAGATTCCGGCATTACCTTTGACCATTTAAGCCTTCTCCCCTGGTCAGTTGTTACCACCCGGTTAATTTCCAAGTCCCTACCCGGTAAACACAAAAGGCCCAGGTCTTTGTGTAACTCCAGAATTACTGGGTTGTGGTCGCTAAAAGCGTACAACCTTGCATTATAGAACACTACACTAACTAGCATGGAGGGAGACAAAAATATATAATCGATGATGGTATCCCTTCCCTTGTCCTTAAATGTCTCGACCCGCTCTGATGGATCGTTAAAACCAGGTTCAAAGAGGTCAGCTCCAGCTAGGAGATCCTCCAAGGCCTCGCCCTGTTGTGTGTGCTCAAAGTGCGGTGGTACCGAATGATCAGGGCCCATTTCATCATCAACACAACAATTCATAACACAAGGATGAATATTAAAATCGCCCATAAGTATAATTTGGAAAAACGTGGATTGCTTCGTCCTATAAATTTCTACAAAACTTTTCAAAAAGGATAAATGTTCATTCATAAACTCACATTCCCCTGAATTATAAAAATTAATTAATAATATTTTAGATAAATTGGGTGTGCATAATTCCACTATCAGACAATTATGGGAACTTACTTCAATCAATTTTGTGGAGCCTTTTAACTTTAGAGAAAATAGGAGCACCAAGCCCCCCTTGGCTCTACCTGCTGTAGTGGGGCACGCAGGTAAAAAAAAAGTTTTAAACCCATCCAACAAGAAATTGATCTCCCTCTCCCATGTTTCCTGGAGAGCAATAAGATCATATTTTTTTTATAAAATCTAGCCATCTGGGATCATCCCTTTTAGATTTAAGACCCGCTATATTCCAACTAATGATCTTACAATTTTGGGGGAACATCCAGGTCTTTGGAATCTAAGTTAAAACCAGATTTCAAAGAACAAACAGGTAATGGATATAGTCAGTCGTTCTCCTCTAACTGGGACAGTGGAGAAAATCCGTTTGATAGGAATATACCCCTGCCTTCAAGGTCTGTATTCCTAGAGGGTGTTTGTGGGGCTAGTTTTATCTTTGATGCTGAGGCTTTCTGGACAGCCGTCCAAGTTTTTGTTTCAATAAAGCATTGGGGGGGGCTGATGTTGCCTCCTCGGATGTGCCTCAGGATAATTTTTAACAAATGCGTTTGGTCGGTTTACTGGGGGATAGAAGAAACCCAATGGCAGAGCTCTAATACCCCCCTTCCCCAAGTCCGAGGCATCCCAAAACAATCTATCAGCTACATGTCTATTACTGAAATTAACAATCCCCTTCAACTTGTTTGGGACAATTGCTCACCCACTCCACCCTCCTGACCATTATAATACTAGAGGAAATCTCAGTCTTTCCAGTACAGTGCTGATCACACCATTTTTTGGCTTTTACTATCAGGTCCAGGGTGGACTCTTTATCGTCAGGTGGTACCCTAACAAGGACCGCGAACAGGGGTCCTGCTTCTGTGGGGAGATTAAGATTACAACTTTTTGGTCTAACAATCCTCTCCTGTGAGAGTAAGGGCCTACTGGTTACCAAACTCTGTGCATTAACTGTCAAAGCCGCAGATGACCCAATAGGACGGCCATAATAATCCTTCCTCTCAGAGGTGCCCTGGTGTACCACCCGTTTCCCCAAAGAACCAGAGACTAACCCATCTCCTGTTAATGTTCGTGGAGAAGTGTGGCTCAATGATTAGAGCGGCAGACCCTGATGCAGAGGTCTAGCCCGGGACCAGGGTTCAATTCCCCGCCTTGGCGGGTCTTGGGCTCAATAATTCCACGGACCTGATAATTCTCGCCTCGGTGCCTATTCCAATCATGGAGTCCCACTCTGCAACTCTGGGCAATAGCTTGCTTAATCTCCACAACGGCCCCCACAACGCTAAGGATGCCTGGCCTCCACCTTGGGGGTGCCCAGGAGTGGACGCCTCAGAGGGAAAGCCAGGATGGGTTCCACAGTGGTATTTGTACAAGCGCCTTGAGACCCTTGCGGGTGAGTAGTGCGCTATACAAGTATCAAATTTACATTTTACATTTTGATTGACCATCCATAAAAACTATATCAGAACATAACCTGGATTCTAGTTGGTCTTTTGGAGCGATAGTTACACTAGGGGTAGCCAGTACGGCTTTGAAGCTGTTAGAAAGGAATCAATACGCTCACATTTTTTCAAAATCCCAGTGTGAGAAGGGGCCGGGTCCCCTCTGGCACTCACCCGCTGAGGTCCGCCATATACCAGGGTCTAAGGGATCCGTGAGAGCCGCCGTCCGACCCCGAAGGTCCATCATGAAGACCCCGGAAACGATAACATTCCCCCCTTGTCCTCTACCTTCGCAGGAACAGGGCGTCCGTACTGAAGGCGTGGTAAGGGGAGGGACTAACCCCGGAAGCATTGAGGACCAGGAAGTGAAAAGGGCCGGGACGCGCAGAATCGAGGGGGAAGCAGACGGAGTTCGGACGGAGTCGAGAAGCAGAAGAGAAGCAGACAAAGGACGAGAGAACGAAGAAAAGGTCGGGACGAAGACCGAAGGCGAAGAGTACCTGGAAGAGGACGAGAATTGGTACGAGGAGTGGTGGTCCCCACCGGAGGAGGCTGGAGAGCGGCCGCAACTCAGGAGAGTTGCGGTGGAGCCCGTGAGTAACCACGAGCAGGGGTGAAAGTGTAACGGGCGGCGGGAGGGATATAACCCACATGAAGGGAGGGACTTGAGTCCTGCACTGGGAAGTATTCTTTAGGTTTGCACTTTGTTTGATTTGCCCTCTTTAGGATAGGTGGGGGTTGGTGGTCACCGGGAGGAGAAACAACGAGGGTTTAGGATTAACAGGCACTTCCATTCAACCTCTCACACCAAACCCACCCTCTGACCCAGACCCCTTACCCATTCCTAATACCTCACAAGTAAGCACTGTCCCCCCCCCTTTTTTTTTGACCGCTTAAAAGAGGGTTTCACATGCAACCACGGTGGTGCGGTGACGGTCGTTAACCCGTAGCATAGCTATAGCAAGTATCTGACGGCTCCTCCTTTTCTCTCTTCTATGAGCGTCCGTGGGACAACCGTCGGTCCAGGAGAACAACCAGGGGACGAGACTTCCGAAGGCGAACTAGGAGAATCCCAAGAGTACGAACCCTCCAAAGAGGAACCAGGGAAAGCCGAAGAGCCCGAGGGGACAACTGCTAGCTCTAAAAGACTTTTGAGTGGTCCTAATCCGGTCCTGTCAAATAAAACACGCCGAGCATCACACTATATACAGCCTCCTCGTCTGATTATCCAGCCTGCCCTCCCACAGGTGGTGTCAGAAGTGGGATCCCCCGGAGACATGGAGGCTGTACTGAACAGGATGGCGGAAAATCAAGAGTGTTTAGGAAAAGCGATGGAGAGATTCCTCACGGTGGTGGAAGAAGACCGGGGGAAATTACAACAAGTCCTTACCAATCAGGGTCAGGTGCACAATACTACCATGGGTAAATAGCAGACGCCCTGGGACAACAGAGAGGCCCCAGCACGCTTCCCTCAGTCATCCTCCAGAAATATGTCAGTGGAGAAGACCCAGAGTATTTTTTCAATAACTTTGAACGAATGGCGTTAGCAGCGGCCTGGCCAGCCGACAACTGGGGACAATACCTAGGTCCCTTGTTATCCGGAGAGTTGCAAGCCTCATACCAAGCCGCAAACATCTTGGGAGTGACTCCATACCCCGAGATAAAACAGTGTATCATGGAAAGGCTAGGCGTTGATGATGAAACATACCGACAGAGGCTCCAACAGATCAAAGAAGGACCCCAAGAAACGCCCCGGGCCTTATATTTCCGGGTGAAAGACATGGCCGACCGGTGGTTAAAACCCACCACTGCCACCAAGGACGACATCATGGCCAAAGTTTATTTGGAACAATACTTATCCTCCCTTCATCCTCCCATTCAAAAATGGGTCAGACAGCATGCTCATCTGACCCTGGAGACCGCGGTGGAGATAGCCAGTGCCTACAGTAGAGCACAAGAGGCCCAGAAGGGTCGGGATGAACACCCATGGAGATCAGGAATGAGCGGGACTCCTCGGCCCTCCCGTCCTCCGCTAGGCCGAAAGCCAGACCCCATTTCCATCGTCCCAGGTCCCTCCCCCTTTAGGACTCCGGGCCCTCCCGTGTTTAGGCCTCCCACACCAGGACCCCAATGTTTACACTGTGGGGGTTTAGGACACATAGCCCGGTTTTGTCCTCAAAAGGAGGAACCCATGGAGATTGGGGTTGTCCGGAACTTCAGTTGTCTTTCCCCGACCCAACAAACCCCTCCGTACTGCTGTGGGGTTTATGTAGACGGACAACCCATGACAGCGTTAGCCGACACAGGCTGCCGACAGAGTGTCGTTCGACCCCAGGATCTAGGCCCTGAAAGCAGGGCTATTGATGGAACAGTGCATATACAGTGTGTACACGGAGATACTAAAGCTTACCCCACCACTCATGTCCGCATAGAACATGCCACAGACCCCGGCTCGGATCTAAAAGTTGGTCTGATTCCCCGTCTACCGGAGCAACTCATACTTGGAAATGACTATACCCATTTATCCGATCTACTCACGAAGACAGCTCCAGACGAGAAGAATTGGTGGAATGTTGCTCCCTTCTCTCAGGACAAGAATCCCGAGTGGCCACCCTCTAAGGTTAGAAAATCAAAGAACCAAAAAAGGAAAGAAAAGGGGCATCCGTTTTCCGTTTTTCCAGTACGAACGGAAGAGCATCTGTGGGAAACAAACCAAAACTTCCGGACGGCCCAGAGAGAGGCCCCGTTCTACAGGAAGCTTGGAACCAAGCCAAGGACCAGGTAGACCCGCTACACGTAGGACCACAATTCTTTATCCAGAATGGCCTTTTATACAGAAAGGCCAAACCCCTAGGTAACCCCCAGTTGTTAGTTTCTACCCCTTTCAGGGACAAAGTGCTGTACTTAGCCCATAGCCATTTACTGGGAGGTCATTTCGGGGAGGAGAAAACAGAACAATTAATACTAGAGCAGTTTTATTGGCCAGGCATATATAAACAAGTAAAGACCTATTGCCGTGAGTGTCCTATATGCCAGAAAAACAGTCGGTATAGGCCACCAAAAGCCCCGTTACAACCCCTCCCGATAATTGATGAACCGTTTTGTAGGATCGGCATGGATATTATAGGTCCATTACTACCTTCCCGTAGCGGATGTCGCTATGTACTGGTTCTAGTAGACTATGCTACCAGATTCCCAGAGGCCGTTGCCTTAAAACATCCCGATGCCACCAGCATAGCCAAAGCTATGATAGCTATATTCTCCAGAGTGGGTTTCCCGAAGGAAATTTTGACCGACCAGGGAACCCCGTTTGTCTCCAAATTAATGAAACAAGTATGTGCCCAGCTGGAGATAAAACAGATACGAACCGCGGCATATCACCCCCAGACCGACGGTCTGGTGGAGCGGTACAATGCCACCCTCAAGACCACCCTAAAAAAACTCCTCGATCTGGAATCAAAAACATGGGAGGATATGTTACCGTTAGCACTATATGCGATTCGGTGCAAAATCCAGAAGAGCACCGGATTCTCCCCCTTTGAACTATTGTATGGGAATCAACCCCGGTCCTTAATGGACATGATGCGGGAAGCATGGGAAGCGGAACCAGACCACACTAAACCACTGGTCGAATATGTAGAGCAGCTTCGGACCCATCTGGGACAAATACGAACAATAGTGAGGAACAATATGGAGAAAGCACAGGAAGCACAAAAAGTACAGTATGACAAAAAAAACAAGAGTAGAACCTTTTCGGTGGGAGATGCTGTACTGCTCATGATGGCCTCCTCAGACCACAAACTGTTAGGGCAATGGCAGGGCCCCTATATTGTATTAGAAAGGGTGACACCCGTTACGTACAAGCTAGAACTAGATAAAAGTCGAGGAACTACCCAGGTATATCATGTGAACCTCTTGAAATGATGGGAAGGGCCTCTCCCTTCTTTGGTAGGGAATGTAAAAGACACCCCCTTATATGTTCAGTGTATTGATACTGAGTTACCCTCCAAATTGAAGGCCGAGTTAGTGACCACCCTGCTGCCTCTACAGCACATCTTTTCCTTAACCCCAGGAAGAACCACATTGGTAGAACACTCGGTAAAAAACTACTGCAGGAAAAACGGTACGTCTTCGTCCTTACCGTGTACCAGAGGCACGTAGAAATGTTATTCGAGATGAGGTACAGCAGATGTTACAGATGGGTATCATAGAACCCTCCATAAGCGAATGGAACTCCCCAATAGTCCTCGTACCGAAACCTGACGGTTCGGTACGATTTTGTATTGATTTCAGGGAGGTCAATAACATTTCGGAGTTCGATACATATCCCTTGCCCCAGGTGGACGAGATGATAGAGCGGATCGGTAAGGCCAAATATATTAACACCCTTGATTTGTGTAAAGGTACTGGCAAATACCCCTTAGGTTACAAGACCGTGAAAAAACGGCCTTTCCACTCCCGATGGGTTGTTTCAATTCGCAGTACTTCCTTTCGGTTTGCATGGCGCACCGGCCACCTTTCAGAGGGCTATGAATCGTATACTTCAGCCCCATGAAAGGTACGCCGGGGTTATATAGATGATATCGTCATCTATAGCGAGACCTGGGAACAGCATCTAACCCACCTCTATGAAGTGATCCAAGCGTTGGGCAGTCATGGTCTCAAAATCAACCCGGCTAAAAGCCACTTAGCGGCCCAAACTGTAAGATACTTGGGATACCTATTGGGAGAAGGAGTCATTCGGCCCCAAAACAATAAATTGTCGGCCATTTCCCAGATCCCCTTCCCTCGGACTGCTCGAGATCTCCGGGCCTTTTTGGGGCTCCTTGGGTATTATAGAAGGTTCATACCCCAGTTTTCCCAGACAGCTGCCCCCCTAACCGATCTGTTACACAAATCAGTGAAAACCGAAGCTCAGTTAAGAAATCCCAGCCCTGTAGTAGTTCAAGCCTTTAACGCCCTGAAATCCTTCCTGACCAAAGACACCGTGTTGGCCAGCCCCGATTACACCTTGCCCTTTATTCTTCAAACGGACGCCTCAGATCAGGGTCTGGGGGCTGTCCTGTCCCAAAGAACACCCCAAGGGGAAGAGAAACCCATTCTATATATTAGTCGAAAATTGTACCCCAGGCAACAGAATTACGCGGTCATCGAAAAAGAAGCCCTGGCCATCAAATGGGCCATTGACTCCTTGAAGTATTATTTGGAAGGAAGAGAATTTACCCTGTATACAGATCACGCACCTTTAGAGTGATTGGCACGTAACAAGGGAAACAATGACAGAGTACTACGGTGGTTTTTATCCCTCCAACCATATCGTTTTCACACTAAACACCGTAAAGGAAGCGAGCAAACGAACGTAGACTTTCTATCTCGTTTTCCTCAAGCAAACCCCCCTACAGGAAAGACAGCAAGGGAAAGGGGATGTGAGAAGGGGCCGGGTCCCCTCTGGCACTCACCCGCTGAGGTCCGCCATATACCAGGGTCTAAGGGATCCGTGAGAGCCACCGTTCGACCCCGAAGGTCCATCATGAAGACCCCGGAAACGATAACATTCCCCACTTGTCCTCTACCTTCGCAGGAACAGGGCGTCCGTACTGAGGGCGTGGTAAGAGGAGGGACTAACCCCGGAAGCATTGAGGACCAGGAAGTGAAAAGGGCCGGGACGCGCAGAATCGAGGGGGAAGCAGACGGAGTTCGGACGGAGTCGAGAAGCAGAAGAGAAGCAGACAAAGGACGAGAGAACGAAGAAAAGGTCGGGACGAAGACCGAAGACGAAGAGTACCTGGAAGAGGACGAGAATTGGTACGAGGAGTGGTGGTCCCCACCGGAGGAGGCTGGAGAGCAGCCGCAACTCAGGAGAGTTGCGGCGGAGCCCGTGAGTAACCACGAGCAGGGGTGAAAGTGTAACGGGCGGCGGTAGGGGTATAACCCACATGAAGGGAGGGACTTGAGTCCTGCACTGGGAAGTATTCTTTAGGTTTGCACTTTGTTTGGTTTGCCCTCTTTAGGATAGGTGGGGGTTGGTGGTCACCGGGAGGAGAAACAACGAGGGTTTAGGATTAACAGGCACTTCCATTCAAACTCTCACACCAAACCCACCCTCCGACCCAGACCCCTTTCCCGTTCCTAATACCTCACAAGTAAGCACTGTCCCCCCCCTTTTTTTTTGACCGCTTAAAAGAGGGTTTCACATGGAACCACGGTGGTGCGGTGACGGTCGGTTAACCCGTAGCATAGCTATAGCAAGTATCTGACGGCTCCTCCTTTTCTCTCTTCTATGAGCCTCCATAGGACAACCATCGGTCCAGGAGAACAACCAGGGGACGAGACTTCCGAAGGCGAACTAGGAGAATCCCAAGAGTATGAACCCTCCGAAGAGGAACCAAGGAAAGCCGAAAATCCCGAGGGGACAACTGCTAGCTCTAAAAGACTTTTGAGGGGTCCTAATCCGGTCCTGTCAAATAAAACACGCCGAGCATCACACTATATACAGCCTCCTCGTCTGATTATCCGGCCTGCCCTCCCACACCCAGCAACACAAGTATTCAAAGTATCTATAAGGTCTTTAGCTATGCTAGTGAGAGCAAGATCCAACCGTGTTGTAAACATCTCCTCGACTAAGTTCCGAACAGATTGGTCAGTATGCTCACTCACAGCATTCCCTTGAATAGAGTTGCTTTTTTCAAACTTCTGACTCGTTTACTTGTTTTTCTGAGGGTTCTCTTTTTACCGCTGGGACCCCGAGGCGGACCTTTTGTGATCTCCTCCAGGACCGGCAAAGGCTCATCAGAAAAAACAACCATATCCCCAGATGGAGCAGCAACCCCAGTTGAGGAACAGCATGCAACTAGTGGTGTAGTTATCAAAGCCAGGGGATCCAGGGGAACAGGGTTATTTGTCACAGAGTCGGGTATAGCGTTCCGTTCGTCCGAGTCGTCCCTCGTGCCCAGGCCCAGCTCTTTTTCTGCATGAGCAATTTCCTTGCTCAGGGCCCCTACTGCCGAGGTTAAATAAGATATAATAGATGCTGACTTTCTAGACATCTTTGCTTTTAACCCGCCCTGGGCTTGACTACATAATTGCTTCCACTTACCCATTACTGATGTCAGAAGGGTGGCCCGGCCCGGCCTCTTCCGGTCACAGACGGGCAAGGACGGGTCCGCCCTTGGCCCGGGCTTTGCCCGGGCACGCCCGCGCGCTTCCCACGAGGCTGGAGCCGCGGGGATCTTTAAGCTGATGGAGCCCAAAGAGGAGTCTGGGAGCTGTAGTTTCCCCGTGTAGCAGGCGTTGCCGGTGGTGCCAGTGTAGCACGGTTCCCGCAGAGCGGGAGCCGCGAGGATCTTTAAGCGCCTCCTGGTGCGGAATTAGCCCAGCTGATGGAGCCCAAAGAGGAGTCTGGGAGCTGTAGTCTCGCCGTGTAGCAGGCTTCGCCCGGGCACGCCGGTGTAGCGCAGTTCCCGCAGAGTGTAGAAAGTGCTACTCGTATGCACCACAGATAGCTCACATAGTAGTACGGGAGCGGGCTGTTAGTCTAATTGTGGGATGAAGCGCTCTGTTCCATAGTCAGGGTTTCTCTTTCTCCATCGTTTGCGTTCATGCAGCTTCCCCATGAGGTGTTAGGGAGACAATGGGATGTACGTGGTCACACTCAAGTACCATACTCCCAATCGGGGTGAAATCTTAAGTCGGCTGTCCAATGTGGACAAGAGACATACCTTCTGCGGGCAGCGTGGAGCTTGACTCATGTTGCAGCCTGTCCCATAGTGAAACACCCTTTGGGTTAAATATTTTAGTGAAGTGGTTCTCCCAGGCTGCCCCAGTTATGTTAGTTTCCATGGCCCTTATCTCGTTGGTAAAAAGTGGGCGATTTAACACCTCCCAAAAACTCCTACAGTCCTTCAGGGCGCTTGCTCTTTCAAGATCACCCCAAGCCTGTCTTCTCACTTTGTCCTTTCGCTGCTCAATTGCCTTTTTATAGGTCTGCCTGGCTACGTTTATCGTATCCCTATCACGGGGGCTGTATGTAATGCTTTCTTCAGCTTATTTTGCGCCACTGAACACTCGGCGTTAAACCATCTTATTTCAGGGAGGCTACCCTTTCTCGCTGATCTAAGCAAACTCTTGGCCACATCATCACAGATAATTTCAAAGTTTTGTATTATATCATCTGGCTGTGGTATGTCGGTTAGGCAGGTCATTATTTGTGTTAAATTCGTTTTAATAATAGACTCCTCAAAATCCTTGTGGTTTATCATGTTCCATTTTAGCCTTATCCTTTGATTATGGGTATATTTTATTGAACAGTCTGAAGCCATATCCTTTTGTGCCACAAAAGGAAACAGTGAGAGGGTTATGGTCACTAGCAGGGTTAGGTTCGACTGCAAAATTGTCGACAAGGTATGAATACCTACTGGAAATCAACATAAAGTCGATTGTACTTGCAGGACCCCCCCCCCCCCCCCCGGTATGTCGGCTATTGCACCAATGGGGTACTAACCAAAGTGTCGATCATACAAAGATCGTTCACTAAGATGATAGAGTTCAAAGCGTCACCCTGTGTGGTATGTTTAAAGTGTGTCATAGGTTGGTCATTGGTATCTACCAGCCCACAAACCTTACTCCCACTATGCTGACATAGGGTGCAGTTAAAATCTCCTATCCAGATAATACACAAAGGGGAAACCCTTCCTGCTCCCTTGGCAATCTCCAACTCAAGTGAGTTAATAACTCCAGAATGCTGTGTATCAAAACTATTATAGTACCAATTAATTAATAACATAGGTACATTATTCAGGTTAAAACACAGATTCAACTGATACCATGGGGAATCAATTACTTTTTCTATTCTTAATGACTCGTACTGTACCGAGATTAGGGTCACTAGACCTCCCTTTGCCTTTCCCGCCGATGATGGTTCAGCTTTGACGGTTGATGAGTAGTATCCGTCCATAGAATAATCATCCCTACTCCAGGTTCCCTGAATACAGATGACGTCAAACGTTTTAACGTACTGGACCCATACCTCGTCAAGTAGCCTTCGTGAAATACCGGCAACGTTCCAAGAAATTAAACGAAGGCTAAGACTATTGGTTTGGCATTTTCGCAGATTTGTGGAATTCCCAACCATGCTGCCAAGTGGTTGTACTATCGGGGCAGCAGTCAGATCTATCCTGGTAGCCCCTGTCTTTTCCAAGCCTTTTTTAGGGGGCAGCTGCGTGGGACAATGGTTGTGTTTGAGGTCTGCAGGAGATATATACTCCTTAGTACTGACACATGCATTGGAGGTGATATCAAATACGTGAACTTTGTCCTCTAATATAGTCATTTTTTTCTGCTTTGGTCAGTCTGTGTCTGCAAGACCACTTAATGGCTCAAAACGATTTTTCATGAAACCAGGGTGAAAACTGAGGGTATTGATTTATCCTTGGGGAACTATTTTCTTCCGCTAAAAAGAATTACAATCTGTGCGGTCGATAGAAGAAACCTAATGGTAAAATGGAAATCCTTGCCTCATTTGTGGGTTGGTCAACCATCCTATCTAATATAGTTCTTACCAGGCCTGGTGGCCTGAAGGTCAAAACTATACAGTCCCCTGCCACTGTCTTATTAGTTGTCCTTACCCACCTACCCCTTTGTGCCATCCTAAGCTCAGAAAATACAATTTTGTTATTTATACCTGTCTTTATGTTTATTCCTCAAGGATGGCCAGTCTTCTTTATCACCAGGCAATAGTGGTGGAACATTTGCTAGTACAACAATATAAGGTGTTGTTTCTGGGGGCAAGTGTAAATTCAAGTTTGTATCATTAGGACGTGAATGGCCACGGCGATCTACAGAAGTACCTGGGATTTGAGGCTTTTCATTGGCCTCGTTATGATTCCTATTTAATTGCTCAGTGTTTATGGGATTTAAAGACCGACATTCACTTTGGGGAAATCCTTCTGTCTGAGGCAAAGGCACAGTAATTTGCGGGCAGCTATCCTCCTGTCTTCCTTGATTGGGCCCTTCCTATGTAATGGTTTTCTGAGAGGGTTCCGGGTTGTCGGCAGCCCCACTATTGGCTCCTCACATAGGGATGTTTGACCTAGGACTATACTTTGTAGACAGTGTGGGAGCGCTAGGTGTATGTTTTTCTAAACATAGCAGCCTACTCTCAATGATGGTCAGTTTTTGGAGAATAGGGTTTAAGTGTGCTGTAATTACAGTTTCCAATATATCCCAAAAACCCTCCTCCAGGTTATAGGTCGAAGTCGGCTTAAGGGTCGTTACTGTTGTATCTATATCTTGGTTTGCTACATGTGTGGAGTCCCTATCCACTTGGTTAATCCTTCCACCCAATAATTAAGATGTAAGTTGGCCTTGTTTTTGTGTCTTGGTTGTTGCCTGCCCTTTCCTTTTCTTTGGCGGTGGAGCGAAGCTGCATCCGCCTTTTGATTTGGATTTCTGGGCCCTCGTGACTACATTTGGTTCAACCGAGGTAACCTGGCGGCTGATTATCTCCTGCCCATTAGCAGGCTCAGGGCATGGGGAATTTGGCCTACTATTTCGTAATGCTCCATCAACCAGTCCTATTTGTGGACTTGTAGTACTGGGGGTATAGGTATGTTTCATATTAGTCAATCACGGGGGGGATGAGGTTTGTCCTGCCCTTCCTGGGTGACTCATAGCCAGGCTGAATAGACTTTTCTGCATTTAGCGTGGTGGGAGGAGTTTACACTAGCAACTGAATAGGCTGTATCTGCTTTAAACCATGCTGTCTCCACCTCCTGTAGTGAAGCTGGGCTAAAGAGGACATAACTGGTTTTGACTGAACTCAGAGGCTTTCTGCCTAAATCTTCAAAGGGAAAAACAGAATAAATATTGGGGCCCTCACCCCAGAACTTTAGAACTCTGTTGGACTAAGGAACCTGCCAAGAAAAAGAGCTGAGGAAGCTGTTAGGAAGAACTAGTGCTTTGCTGTATTGGACTGCAGTGGCTACTTTTGTCTTGGGCAGTGAAAAGACTTGAATTGACTTTCTGCAACTTATTTTCCTGAGTTTCTCCAAGGGCTTGAGGTAGTGCTTGCCCCCTGTCCAAGAAATCTCAGGAACAGCAAAGACTTCATGATCATCTGCTACCGGCACTGGGAGCTGTGTGTTTTGTGCTGCATCAGAAGAAAAAGCAACCCAATGCCATCAATGATGCCACTGCCAGCTCTGTGATCTGTTGGCACCACAAAGAGCACCGTTCGCTTCGCACCACAACCCTAGTCTCACCACCGCCTGACACTGCAACTGAGCCCCTGCTTGCACTGTGACCTGAGGGCACTGCACTTCGCATCACCGCCCTGGTATCTCTGACGACGCTGCTTGATGCCGACATCGACGCCACTGCCAGTACCTGGGTGCACCGCTCATAAGTTACTCAACGCACTACCTTGTCCCACACCACAGCCTTGGCCCACTGGCGCCATTGACTCCAGATCGTCTATCGACGACAGCGCTTCAGCAACGACGATAGCACTGCTAGCCCATGACCTTCTAGCACGGTTCCACTTTGCACCACAGCGCTGGTCTCACCGACGCCGCTGGATGCCATCACTGAGACACTGCCTGCACTGTGACCTGAGGGCATAACACACCGCACCGCTCCACTTCGGACCACAGCCCCGATGCCTGCCGGCGCTCCTGACTTCAACCTAATGGAGTTCGATTTGCAACAAGTGTGACTTCAAGACCCCGGCGACTCCTGTACCGACCTCCGAAGCCAACACCGCTTTCTCAGAGCTTATTTCAAGATCCATGATGCCCTGCATCTCCAAGGTAATGTTTGTGGGTCTTCCCAGCACTGTAGCTGGCCCCTGACGCCTCGGTTGACCGGAACTGTTTGATTTGTTTGTTCACGAGCCCCGGACGGAGCTATCAACTTCAAGTCTATTTTTGCAATATTCATATTTTGATCACAATATGTTGGATTCTTATTGTTTTGGTCTTACACAGATAAATATTGGCACTTTTTCTTAAATTGGTGTCCTTTTGTAGTATATATATATATATATATATATATCTCAAAAAAGCATTTCTCGCGTGGTTCCAGGCGCAGGAAAAAGAAGTCGCACACAGGTTTTTCTTGAAAGGAGATTGTATTAAGAGACTCAGACGCGTTTCGACAGCAAGGTCTTTGTCAATGAGTCATACAAAGCAAACCAGGAAGTGGAAGTGTTATTTCAAACAGTTCCTGTTACAAGTTAATAAACATGGAAAAAACCTTGGTAAATGTTGCTGGTCTGCGTCATTATTTCTAGAAGACAGACTCTGCAAAACTTTACACTCATTAGTGGAAACAAAATGTGACAATGAATTCAAAAGTTAATATAATCACTGTAATCCATAATTATACATCGGGACTGTTTTTCATGAAATATTACACTGAATTCATTTGTGATATTCAATTATAGTGTATGAACCAAAATTCGTCATTAAAAGTTGTATTCAAACAAATGCAGAAAAGCCAAGTGGCAGTAAACCCGAATGCATTCAGTGTTCAAATATTATAAGGCTCATATGAATTTCTCCAAGTAAAGTCTGTGTTCAAAGCACATAAATGTGAATTAATACATCGAGGTTGGCAAGTGCCAGAGATTGTCTATCTTATCAATAACCAAGGTAGTATGAATGGAAAAGACACACTGGATTAAATCCATTCCTGGTTTCATAACAAAAAATAAAAGATTAACATCGGTTACTGTGGTGGTGAGTTGGCATGAGCCGGCGCCACCGGGTGACCAGGGGAGTGTGTGGGAAGAATGGGAGGCTGAGTAATAAAGGACATGAGATCTCATCATTTCAGCCTAAATGGACATGGAGGTCCTCCTCATGGTTGAGGCCTCCTGGGGTCTTGCATTGTAGCTTCACTATGTATTCGGATTCCAGGCGTCGCAGATGACGTTCCCAATCATCCCCTCTTGCTGACGCTGGCACCCCATCATTTGTTTCTCTTGGATCGCCTGATGCCTCTCCCATGTGGCTATGAGTTGTCATTGGCCTTCGCCCCCTCTCCTGCTCCTTCTCTTTGATCTTGTTCTTTGCCTCCTCCTTTTCCTCTTCCCCTCGCTGGTTTTTTGGATGCGCTGAGGCTCAGTTGCATAAAACGGTATTCCTGGAGTGATGTGAAGGGTCCTCTGTTTTGTTCCAATGGAGTATATCTGTCATCATCATCTGAGGGTGCAGCTGAGCTAAAGCCAGAGGTTTCTGATTCTTGTGCTCCTAGCGCCTCAATTTTCTTATAGTCCTTCCTTATGGCATCATATTTCCTGCTGAAGGTTAGGATGCGGCCCCATGCGTAATCATTCCTATCCCTTATAAATTTCCAGCGTTTTCTTGCCTTTATGCCATCTTCATATCTGGTTAGTCTTAACTCCAAATCCTTCATGAAATTTTTGATTTCTTCTTGGGCCGGCAATATACCAAGCATTTCACGAAGCAGTTTCAATTCTTCCCCGATTTGTTGTAATTCTATTGCGGCATATTTGGAGAGAAGACCCAGCATTTGTTTGCAGGTACCTGCCATAAGAGTGGACCATTCTTCCAAAAGCTTTGGGTTAGGGTTCTGATAAGTGGGGGTCACCAAGATTCGCAGCCCCTTGGGACACGTCCCACTTCAATGTAATTATCAAGTGAAATTACCTCCCAACTGCGGTTTATTTCTTTTTTGCACAGTTTTTCAAGTCTGTATAGATCTTGTTTCAAAGTTCTATTGTCTCCCGTTTCCCCTGTGGTTGCTCTCGTAGTGTTTGTATGGTGAGTGTCATCAACTTCAACGAACAGGGATTTGGCAACATCAAGGCACTGGCGTATTGCCTCACACATCCTCACCCCGCTTCCACGGGTACCGGCAGCTCACCGATCACAGCCAGATCACCACCACAGTTCGATTGGTCTTCTCGTTATTGAAAAACCTCCCCCCTGCTTCCACTAGCGCAGCTGCGTGCTGTGGAGACAGGGGCACCTCTGCCGTTTCCAGTATCAATGGAAAGAAGTGCCAAAATTAAGACGGGGGTCCAAAAGGGGGCTTACGGCCGCAGTGCACTCACCCGGTGTAGGGTTCATCCACAGCGGTACCAGCCTCGTCCGGACTACCTCCGTGTCACTTGATTGGCACTTGGTGGGGAATTACTCCGGATGGTTGTACTCCGGCGGCGGGAATCGGTAAAGGAAAGGCTCGAAAGGAAATGTCAGCTTTACATCCGATTACTTCCACCTAGCGGGGTTGGTGCAGACGAGCGGGCGCTGGACCCGCTGACATGTCAAAAAAGCATTTCTCGCGCGGTTCCAAGCGCAGGAAAAAGAAGTCGCACACAGGTTTTTCTTGAAAGGAGATTGTATTAAGAGACTCAGACGCGTTTCGACAGCACGGTCTTTGTCAATGACCAAATATACAAAGCAAACCAGGAAGTGGTTATATATATAATATATAATGAACAAAAACGCTGGTGGGAAGCTAAATCATTGCAACGATATATTGATGTGGGGCGGGTCCCCAGAGGTCTAAGAATACTCATCGCCCCCAGCTATGAAACACCGGATCGTGAAATGATGCGGGAGTGGGCAGAGACGAACCTGGAATCTTCACGCAAACTATTATTTATTTTGGTGAAATATGCTGAACGTGATTGTATTAAGCTGGCGGATGACATTGCCATCCTCAATAAAGAACTAGAATCAATGGAAGGGCAAGATGAAGTTGAAAAACTCAAATCTGACATGAAGAAAAGACTCAAAAAGGAAGAAGACCTAATCAGAGAGAGAAAAGCGTTCAAATTCCAACGGGACCGGTGCGACTATGAACAAGGCAAAATCTTTACATTTGCAAGAAAGTTTGAGGCATTGAAGGCCGACAAGACAGGTACCACAGCAAGCCAAAGACACGGGACAGAAGCTAACATAACACAACCTGATTTAACCTCTGTATCAGAGTTGAGTTCAGCTGTAGAAAGTGGGTCTGAATCTGAATCAAATATGAAAGCCAAACAAGCAGCAACACGCAGACACTCACTAACGGAGGAGGTGGATTTTTTATGTCGCGAGCGCCTCCAATCGCTCAGACCAAGAAAACAACAAGCGAATCCAAAGCGAGGCGAAACATCAAACGAAGAGAGAGAAGGAAAGCAAACCGACGAAAAAACATACAAAAGACCACCAAGACGTCAGCAGAAGAAATTCTGGAAAAAATAGGGGCTACAGACCCTCTAACAACCAACGACAAAAATGTGATTAATTTAACTGATATAATCCTCAATACAGCAGAAAAACAACTTCTTGCCTTAGGTTTGTCATTCTGTCCCGAAAGTTCATTCAACTACGCCAAATCACGTGTGGATATCTACAAAAGTGTCAGAAAACTCAAGCTTTTAAAATATCACGCACAAGCCAAAAATAAAGAAAAAATTGCTGTAACACAAATCCAGATTGTTAAGCAACTTACAGAAACTGTTCCTCCAGAACTTACACAAAATGAATCCAGCAATTTGGTGGATACTATTTATGACTTGATTCACGAAAATGACCAAATGGACAGTAACACCAGTGGTGAAACAATGACAACCAACATCAAATTATGTCAGACTCCCTTCAAGCCACCATCAAAATTCTATCCGCTCATGATAAAGGACACAATAGATAGTTTTCAGGAACAAGTCATCAAGGATTTAAAACAACTGAACAAAGCGACACTCAAAGAAAGAAACAAAAATGTGAAAAATAAAAAAGAGCTCCAATATCACCAACTAATGACGAAGATAAAAAACAACAAAGAAGTAGTCATCAGAAATGCGGACAAAGGCGGTAACATCGTACTGTGGAAAAGAGATGATTATTTGGCAGAAGCAATGCGCCAACTCAATGATAAAACTTGCTATGGCAATAGCAATAAAATGATCTTCAACTCAATACAGACGGCGTTCAAAACAAAACTGATGGGATGGCGTGACACTGGTCAATTAACAATAGATGAATATAAGTACTTATGGAATGCGAATCCCACTATTCCCATTCTATACTTCATCCCTAAAGTGCACAAAAATGAAAAAAATCCCCCAGGAAGACCAATAATTTCTGCGAGGAACAGTATATTTGAAAACACCTCAATCTATATTGACTTCTTCCCACAGGACCATGTCCAGAAACTAGCGTCCTACATCAAAGACACAGGAGACTTTTTGGCTAAAATGGTTAACTTTCCCTGGCACAATGACTACTTGCTGATTACCCTTGATGTGACCTCCCTGTACACCTCAATCAAGCACAAGGATGGCTTACGAGCACTATAATATTTTTTGTGGAAAAGAGGAACTCAATACTCTGACCATACCAAAATGCTAGTGAATATGGTAGAAATGTGTTTGTTGAATAACATATTCATGTTTCAAAATGCTATGTACCAACAGTTACAGGGAGTAGCCATGGGAGCCAGCTTCTCCCCCAGCTATGCCTGCTTACACATGGGCTGGTGGGAGGAGCTGGTTCTCAGAATTAAGTATACAGAAATTCTGGAAACCCACGTGAAATGTTGGTGGAGATTCATAGACGACCTCTTTTTGGTATGGCAGGGCACTGAAGAGTCAGCACTAAAATTCATTGAATCAATCAATATCAATGATTTAAATCTTAGTTTTACCGCCAACATCAGTAAAACCAATGTGGTGTTTCTTGATGTTGAGCTTGTTGTCAATCAAGATAAATTAGACACCAGACTCCACAGAAAGCCCACGGCAGGGAATGCCATCCTCCATGCCAAAAGCGCACATCCAAAACACTTAGTGCATAGCATTCCATATGGGGAGTTACTGCGAATTAAGCGCATCTGCAGTAATGTTAAGGACTTAGAAACAGCACAAATGGAATGTTTAACCAGATTCAGAGAACGAGGGTACAGCAAAACATGTTTGATTAAAGCTCTAAACATAAGCAATTTGAAAACAAGGGATAATCTGCTGAGGCAAAAAGAAAAAGAGTGCAAAATAGATGCATCAGGCAGTAAATTTAGATTTATTTTGGAATACAATCAACATGAGTCATCAGTACGTAAAATTATCAACAAGAATTGGTATCTGATCAAACAGGATCCAATCATAGGTGAAATAATCTCCAAAAAACCATCCATAACATACAGAAGAAACACCTCAATGAAAGATACCCTGGTGGACAATGATCCCTGTGGCGTTACAAATGCAAAACATGTAGGGCTTGTCAGTTTGGAGTAACAACCACCGAATACTCAACCCCCTTTGGTGGACCAAACAGACAGATTACAAAGGCCTTAAATTGTAAAACCGAATTTGTGATTTATGTGTTGGAATGTCCTTGTAAGCTAAAATATATTGGCAGTACCATCTTACAAGGACACAAGCGCATACTACAACACATACGGGCCATTAAGAATCATGATCAGGCCTATCCTGTGGCCCGCCATTTTCATGAGCAACATGATGGAGATCCAAAGGATCTCAAATATTTCCTATTGGACTCAGTCCCCCAAAATAAGCGAGGAGGTAACAGGGAAAGAACCCTCCGTATCCTGGAAATGAACTATATTCTCAATCTAGATACTAAACAGCCAAATGGACTCAATAGTTCTGATGAACTTCATGCTAGCTTGCAATAACTTATATAGTCCACCAGCATTGACACCAAATGAGTTACTAGAAATGCTCCTCAGATATACACCTTGGAGCATTTCAAGTGAAATGATAAATTAATATGACAAAATAAGAAATTGTAACAATTGCATAAAAAATGGCCTGAGTAACAAATATATTGGATATTTGAACCACCATAAAAGTTACCGACAATATCACAACCATTTAACCTACTGTAATCTCCCTTCCCAAGTGAATTGTTTTTAACCACTTTTTTTTAATCTTAGGCACTTAGCACTTTTTTTACCAGCACTAAATTTTCAGATATTCATGGGTGTTTTTTATTTAATAAACACAATAACAATATTAAAATGGAATTCATTAGCAAGTAAAGACACTTGACATTGCTTAAAATCCAGGTTCAGATTAAGGTGTATGAATTATCAACGCCTAGGCTTAACAATATCTTTTTAAAAAACACCAGCATTGGTAAACCATTATATGGAAATGATTAAAAGCAAACCATCTATCTAGATCAGCCGATACTCAGTATAAACACTAACATAGTGAATGAAAAGAGTATTTTAGGCAAATCGAACAAACAGGGATTTATCCTGTAAATTTAATTTTTATGCATGTATTTATTTATTTATAATAACAATTTTATCATGCAATGCAACGTATTTAATCACCATAAAATGTGGCTTTTACGGATTTTATGGATGTATTTTAAGCAAAGAATTGTGCTTCATTTGTATATTATTAAGTATTTAACTATTTATTTATTTATTTATTTATACAATTGCAAATTTGCACACAATAACTTGCACTTTATTGTTATCCACAAAACAAAATCTGAAACTTTAATTTAAATGATCTAAATTCTTGACAACAACGAATAAGCAATGTATGTTGATGTCTTTTACTTGCTTTGAATTATTTTAATTGTTATTATTAACAACTTTAAGATACAAGCACAATTGTAACACATAAAGTTAATGTGGAGGAAGAAAAAAAAAAACGAAACAGAAAAAAAATAAGCTTGGGAAAAAAAGTGTGTGTATCCTATAAAAAGCATTCCTATTGGCAAAGGCGCGTCATGTGATCAAGTCCCCAGGGAGGGACGAAACGCGTAATGGCTGCCGCTCCTGTTGTGTAAAACTATGAGAATAAACTGAGCGGTATTACAAAAGGATTTTGCGGTCCGTGCTCTTTGTATCCAGTATCCAGTATCCAGATGGAAGGAAATGCGGTGAAAGAGTATTAAGGTGATATATATATATATATATATATATATATATATATATATATATATATATATATATATATATATATTATATACACAAAGCGACGAAGGGAAGCCCATCCAGGTGGGCGGGGACTGTAGGTGACATCACCGCCATAAATCAATACAATATTCACAAAACATCCCAAGCGTGGAATCAAGCCCTCCAGTCAGACGTCAGGTAAGATCATTTTGAATTTTCGTCATTTCAGATTTAAAACAACTGAATAGAACGGTCATACAAAGAAACAAAAGACGCAGCTATTCAGAACAGCGATATTCAAATCTAATGAGAAAGATCAATGACAACAAAAACATTATAGTCAACAAAGCTGACAAGGGAGGTAATGTTGTGTTATGGCCCTGGGAAGCATATTTGACAGAAGCCAACAAACATCTAAGTGATACATTATGCTACAGAAAAGCCACTTTCAACGACCTCATAATAACAAAGGATCAAGTATTCAAAGAACTATCACAATGGAAAAGGGAAGGCCTACTGAATAAAGATGAATTCAATTTTTGGGAAACTGACTATCCCATCACTCCGACACTGTATTTTATACCTAAAATACATAAACGGACTAATCCGGTGCCTGGTCGCCCAATCATCTCTGCACAGCGAGGTCTACTTGAATCCATGTCTAAATAGGTTGACTTTTATCTCCATGAATATGTGGAAGCTTTGCCCTCCTACATCAGGGACACGTGTCACTTCTTATCTAAAATAAGAGAAGTCACCTGGGACACTGAGTATTGTTTTATTGTTATGGATATTTGCTCCCTGTACACTAGCATTAATCACAAAGATGGGTTAAATGCAATACAAAGTTTTTTGTCCAACAGACAAATACAATTTAACCAGCACAACAAAATGTTAGTGAGAATGATTGAAATATGCTTGACCAAGAATTTTTTTCTTTTCAACAAGGAATTATACCAACAACTTAGAGGTGTGGCTATGGGGGCATGTTTTTCTCCCAGCTATGCATGTTTACATGTTGGTTGGTGGGAGAAGCATGTCCTCAGCCACACCTACGGTGTGAGGGTTCGGGTACCGAAGCGCCTACCCAGCGTCTCGGGACTACATATCCCAGCAGCCCTGAAACCAGGAAGTGGGAGGCTTCTTAAGGCCGTCACGCGCGTCTCCCGGCGTGCGTTATTTTGAATTCGTATCGCGTCCTGCTCGCTGCTCGGAGCTCGGCGTCCCAGCGACCAGGAAGGATCCGGAGTATCCGGTGATAAACCACCACGGACCTGCTTTCCCCGCCCCTCGGAGCTTGGCGACCAAGCGGGGAGAGACACGGCCGGAGAGACTGTCGAAGGGGGAAGAAGAACGAGAGGTAGGAGTATCGAGGCTCGGCTGAGCCCGTGAAGGAAGCATTCTCGGCGGAGAGTGCGGTGCCTGCTCTACCTGAGACTCGGACCTGTCAACCCCCCCCGCCCCCCCCCCCTATTTCCTCCCAGGGTGTTAGTACCGGGTGTACTGGGGAGAACAGCCTTGAGAGAAGGCAATCAGCTCGGAGGAGCTGACATGGATTTCGTTTCACGGAGCCTACCCGTGATGTAAATATAGTAGGGCTCTTGGTATCATAACGCCAGGGGTGTTTAGTACTTTCGTGTGTTGCGCTCTGCGGAGCGAACCCTTCAAGTCCCCTTGTGCTTTGGCTAGTTCTTGCGCCTCAGTGCGCCTACGCCTCTTGAAATACGAGACTTGGCTACCCCGGCCTTGGGCGCTGCTTATTGGGATTCTAGTGTCAATTTCCAGCGTGTTGATTTCCCCGGTGAAGGAGCGCTGCTACGTAGGGAACCCAGGCGGCGGTGTCGCACCGTGGAAGCCACCTTACCTGTGGAAAGAGGCCGTGACATTATCCTTTTAGGAGGCAGGGAGACTATAGTAGTTTCTGGGTGAATTGTAGGAAGCCATGTTTCTTGTTGTTATTCTGTTAGGATCTCTTCACACTAGCGAGACCAACCGAGTGTAGTTGTTGTGAGCTTTGTGTAGTGCTCGGTACTTTAGTGAGATCACCTGAGTGTAGACTATTATTTCCTGCTTCTGTGTTGAATGTTTGGAAGTGTTGTTTTTTGTCTTTTACAGATCCTATTTCCCTGCTGATCCTACCCCTATCCATTCCCTCGCCTGATCCCCTCTGGGCTCTGTAACCTTTGGTTGGAGTCCGGGGAGATCTGGAGGTGGAACCCTATTTCACCACCCGGATCCTGAGGAGCTCTCATAATCGTGACAGAATAACGCACCCACGTTTGGTGCTCCTCCTGATCCGGAGTGGGGCGGAATAGAGTATGGCCACCTTAGATGAGGTAGTGCAGGCATTGGCTTTGGTGCAACAAGAGCTAGTGGCTTCCCGGGTAGAGGCAGCAGCTTTAAGGGACAGGGTGGAGAGACTGTCGCGCAATCCCTTTGAGGTAGCCGCACCAGCTGGGCAACATATACAGGTGACCGTACCACCTCCGATTCCCTTAGCCAATCCAGAAAGGTATGCGGGAGACCCGCAAAAAGTACAGATTTTTCTTACGCAAGTGCTGTTACACTTCTCTTGCAAGCCCTCGTCATTTCCCACCAACCACTCTCGAGTGGCGTTCGCCATCTCCTATTTGGTGGGAGATGCAGCCTCTTGGGCGGTCCCTTTGGTACGGAATAACGATGGGGTGCTCTCAGACTGGGAAGCTTTCAGAATAGCTTTTGAGGGGGTGTTTGATAGGCGCACGACCACCTTCAGCACGGACAAAGAGCTGCTAACGTTAAGACAGGGGAAGAACGACCTAGTAACGTATCTCACGGCGTTTAACCGGTTGGTGGCGGAGGCGGCATGGCCGGAGGAAAAACGCATGTCCCTGTTTTATCAAGGGCTTTGCGAAGAGCTAAAAGACATAGTCGCCCAGATAGACCCCCAACCCACGACCTGTGCGGCCTTGATGACTCTGGCCTTAAGGCTAGACGGCCGACTAGCGGAAAGAGGGGGAGACAGATATAAGGGGAGCGGGATGGCGACGAAACCCCTAAGGAGAGAACATAACACAATGACAACGACGACGAATGAGCCTATGGAAGTAGGGGCATTGAGACCATCATTAACCAGGGCTGAGAGGGAAAGTAGGAGAGCATTAGGACTCTGCATGTACTGCGGAAAAAGGGGGCATTATGTACGCGAATGCCCTTCTAAACCCAAGACAACCGGAGTACCGTACCGAGGGAAGAAAGCCGCAGTATCCACACGGGTGGCTGAGGCAAGCAATCCAGAGCTTGTCTCCTCTTCTCCACCGGAGACCACCGTATGGAGGATACCCTCGTTAGCCAACACCAAATCCACCGCCACGGAAGCACATATTGTGTTAACCGCGGGGTTAGAGGTAGGGGAACAGGAGCATCAGGTATTGGTGATGTTGGATTCGGGAGCCACAGGGAATTTTATGGATAGTGGACTGGTTAGTCTACTCTCCATTAAGGCAGTTCCCAGAGAATCCCCAGAAGAGGTATTGGCAGTGGATGGAGAACCTCTGAGGTCGGGTCACATCACCCTGCACACCGGTAATCTAAAAATGACACTAACAGAAGGAGAACAACAACATCAGGAATTGATTGAATTCAATATCATAGCCGCCCCACAGTATGAAATAATACTAGGAATGCCCTGGTTTGTTCGCCACAATCCCACTGTGGATTGGAGGAACAGAACAGTACGCTTCCTGTCTCACGGGTGTGTCGACCACTGCCTGACAGGGCATCAATCACCGGCCAAGGCACTGGCAAGTCCCTTTCATGTGGCTACTGCCGCGGAAAAGGACGTAGAACTGCCGGCGGCTTATGAGGGGTATGCTGATGTGTTCAATAAAGGCCAGGCGGAACAACTGCCCCCGCACAGACCTTTTGACTGTCGCATTGATCTAATAGACGAGACGGTAGTACCGTCCTGCAGGGTGTACGCCCTATCTGACCCAGAAACGCGGCATTTAAGAGAATATCTGGACAAATACTTGGCGCTAGGTTTTATTAGGCCTTCTTGTTCTCCTGCTGCTTCTCCACTCTTTTTTATAGCAAAGGCTAATGGAGATTTAAGAGCCTGCTGCGACTATCGGTCTCTCAATAAAAACACCATAAGAAACAGATATCCGTTACCACTGATAGGGGTTTTGTTGGATCAAGTAAGAGACGCAGTAATATATACCCGCCTAGATCTCAGAGGTGCCTATCACCTGGTACGAGTTAGGTTGGGGGATGAGTGGAAGACTGCATTTAAGACCCGGTTTGGACTATACGAATATTTGGTTATGCCGTTCGGGCTGTGTAATGCCCCGGCGGCTTTCCAATATTTCTTAAATGAAGTGCTTAGAGAGTACATGGACATTATCGTAGTGGTCTATATAGATGACATTTTAATATACTCCGCGGAAGAGCGGGACCACATCAAACACGTGAAACTAGTCTTGGATAAATTAAGAGACAATGGCTTGTACTGTAAACTCAGTAAATGTGAGTTTGGGGTCACCACGTGGGGTTTTTGGGAGTCATCTTAACACCTAAAGGCTTGGGCATGTCGGAGAGGAAAGTGCAAGCCATTCGAGACTGGCCCACACCTCGTTCAGTAAGGGAGGTACAAAGTTTCTTGGGGTTTGCGAACTATTACCGCAGGTTTATCCAGGAGTTCTCCCATACTGCGGTACCCCTTTCAAGATTACTGAGGAAAGGGGTGCTCTTCCAGTGGACGACAGAAGCGACGAGGGCTTTCGAGGCACTGAAAAACAGCTTTACAACGGCTCCCATCCTCAGGCACCCTCAAGCAGATGTACAGTTTGTTGTAGAAGCTGATGCATCGGAAGAAGCCATAGGGGCGATTCTGTCACAGAGAGACAGGGGCACGGGTAGGCTCCATCCAGTAGCGTATCTGTCCAAGAAATTGGACAACGCAGAGCGCAACTACACGATAGCAGAAAAAGAACTTCTGGCGATAAAAAAGGCGTTTCAAGAATGGCGTCAGTACCTGTGGGGGGCGCAACATCAGGTGTTGGTCTATTCAGATCACCGGAATTTGTTATATATGAAGACGGAGCGCCACTTAACGCCAAGACAGATGAGGTGGACCCTTTTTTTTGCAGAGTTCGATTTCCTCATTACCTACCGTCCAGGCACAGAAAACAGGAAGGCGGACGCGTTGTCCCGACTGAACTTAACAGAAGGGTGCGTCACCCCAGCGCCTCTCTCGATAATCAACCCGACTAAGGTGGTTTGCGCCTTGAGGGCCGAAGATTTCTTGAGTAACCTAAGGGCCAGCCGATCGACCGACAGCTGGAGGGCTTGGAGAAGCAGAGCACCGAATCGCAGCCTCAAGGATGGTCTTCCTTTTTATGGGCAACAACTGTTTTTGCCAACGAAGACGTTGCGGATTCAGGCCTTTCACTGGTGTCACAGCTCCCCGCTGGCAGGACATCCAGGACTACACAAGACCAGGGTGACCGTCTCGAGACATTTTTGGTGGAGCACCTTGCAGAGGGACATCCGTCTTTGGGTGGCGGCCTGCGAGGAGTGCGCGCGGAACAAAAGCGAAAGAGGAAAGAGAAAGGGCCTGTTGCTTCCCTTACCCACGCCACAACAACCCTGGAAAACGATCAGCGTGGACTTCATTACCGGGCTGCCTGATGACGACGGTTGTTCAGCTATTTTGGTGGTCGTAGATAGTCTGACAAAGATGGGGCATTTCATCCCCTGCCACAATCTGCCCACGGCGGCTCAAACAGCGCAACTCTTGTTGACACATGTGGTCAGGTTGCATGGATTGCCAGAAGTCATCGTGTCAGACAGGGGCCCTCAGTTCGTGGCCAGTTTTTGGAAGGCCTGGTGCAAAGCCTTGATGATCGAGTCCGCTACATCCACTAGTTTTCACCCCCAATCCGACGGGCAGACAGAACGCCTAAATCAAACATTGAAACAATATCTGAGGTGTTACGCGTCGCATGCTCAGGAGTCCTGGGTATCCATGTTATGGATGGCCGAGTTGGCGTACAATGGAGCATGGCATAGCTCGATTGGGGGGTCCCCGTTTAAAGCCAATTTTGGGTATGAGGCGAAAACGCTACCCGTGTCATTGCCGGAAAACGTGGAAGAACAACCGGCGGTCTACTCCAGGCTGCGGGCATTACGCCAACTGCACCGGCGCACACAAAGGGCCTTGAGGGCGGCGAAAAGGAAGTACAAGATGTGGGAAGATCGGAAAAGGAGAGCGGGTCCAGAGTATGAAGTGGGCGATCGAGTGTGGCTCTCCACTCGGTATATCCGATTTAAGTTGAGAAGCGTGTTTCACCCAAGATACATAGGCCCGTACCGGGTAACGAAGAAAATCAACCCGGTGGCTTACAAGCTCAAGTTACCGGGATCTCTACGCATATACCCCGTGTTTCATTGCAGTTTGCTGAAACCTGCGTTGACAGCGTCCAGAAGACCTCCCCCTCCGGTGTGGGTTGAGGGGGGCCTGGAGTATGAGGTGGAAAGCATCCGAAACGCCCGGTATAGGAAGGGCCAGCTGTGGTTCCTGGTATCCTGGAAAGGATACCCAGCGGAAGAGGATTCCTGGGAACCTTCGGACGCAGTGCATGCCCCTGTGGCACTTCGAAGGTTTTACGCTAAACATCCGGAGAAGCCTGGTTCTAGGAGGCGCTGGGGGAGAGGACATACTGTGAGGGTTCGGGTACCGAAGCGCCTACCCAGCGTCTCGGGACTACATATCCCAGCAGCCCTGAAACCAGGAAGTGGGAGGCTTCTTAAGGCCGTCACGCGCGTCTCCCGGCGTGCGTTATTTTGAATTCGTATCACGTCCTGCTCGCTGCTCGGAGCTCGGCGTCCCAGCGACCAGGAAGGATCCGGAGTATCCGGTGATAAACCACCACGGACCTGCTTTCCCCGCCCCTCGGAGCTTGGCGACCAAGCGGGGAGAGACACGGCCGGAGAGACTGTCGAAGGGGGAAGAAGAACGAGAGGTAGGAGTATCGAGGCTCGGCTGAGCCCGTGAAGGAAGCATTCTCGGCGGAGAGTGCGGTGCCTGCTCTACCTGAGACTCGGACCTGTCAACCCCCCCCGCCCCCCCCCCCCCCCCCCCCCTATTTCCTCCCAGGGTGTTAGTACCGGGTGTACTGGGGAGAACAGCCTTGAGAGAAGGCAATCAGCTCGGAGGAGCTGACATGGATTTCGTTTCACGGAGCCTACCCGTGATGTAAATATAGTAGGGCTCTTGGTATCATAACGCCAGGGGTGTTTAGTACTTTCGTGTGTTGCGCTCGGCGGAGCGAACCCTTCAAGTCCCCTTGTGCTTTGGCTAGTTCTTGCGCCTCAGTGCGCCTACGCCTCTTGAAATACGAGACTTGGCTACCCCGGCCTTGGGCGCTGCTTATTGGGATTCTAGTGTCAATTTCCAGCGTGTTGATTTCCCCGGTGAAGGAGCGCTGCTACGTAGGGAACCCAGGCGGCGGTGTCGCACCGTGGAAGCCACCTTACCTGTGGAAAGAGGCCGTGACATTATCCTTTTAGGAGGCAGGGAGACTATAGTAGTTTCTGGGTGAATTGTAGGAAGCCATGTTTCTTGTTGTTATTCTGTTAGGATCTCTTCACACTAGCGAGACCAACCGAGTGTAGTTGTTGTGAGCTTTGTGTAGTGCTCGGTACTTTAGTGAGATCACCTGAGTGTAGACTATTATTTCCTGCTTCTGTGTTGAATGTTTGGAAGTGTTGTTTTTTGTCTTTTACAGATCCTATTTCCCTGCTGATCCTACCCCTATCCATTCCCTCGCCTGATCCCCTCTGGGCTCTGTAACCTTTGGTTGGAGTCCGGGGAGATCTGGAGGTGGAACCCTATTTCACCACCCGGATCCTGAGGAGCTCTCATAATCGTGACATACGGTGACATCTTCACTAACAAGGTTATCAGATGGTGGAGGTTTATTGATGATGTGTGTGTGGTTTGGAAGGGCTCTGAAGAATCCGCACAACACTTTGTCAATGTTATTAACAATAATAATTTAAATTTACAATTCACAGCAAGCATCAGTAAAGAGAGGGTTGAATTTCTCGATGTAGAATTATATGTGAGCAATAATGTAATAAAGTAAAGTAAAGTAAAGTATTGTAATTCACACCAAACTCCATAGAAAGGCAACAGCTGGTAATTCAACATTGCATGCCAGTAGTACACATCCCAGACACCTGATTAAAAGTATACCCTACGGGGAATTTTTGAGGATTAAAAGAATTTGTAGCAACAAGGAAGACTTGACAGTTTGCCTAGAAGATTCATTAACTAGATTCTTGGCCCGAGGGTACAAAATGGATGATTTACAGGTGGCTTTAAACAAAGTAAAGGATGTGGACGATGACATTACATTGTCTAATGAACACATTGATGAAGCACCCCCTGAAGCTAACTATACCGATGACAACAAACCAATAGTTAGGCTGATAACGACTTTCAGCAGCCAAGAAAAACAAGTTAGGAGAATCATAAACAGAAATTGGCCAATTTTAAAATCTGATATTACCCTTGCTCCAGAGTTAAAAGCCCAACCAGCCATCACTTTTAGAAGGGCACCCTCCATGAGGGATGCCCTAGTCAAAACTAGCCCAGAAGTGAGCAATACTGGTAATTGGCTATCCAATAGAAAAGGCTTTTACAAATGTAGCTCTTGTAGGGCATGTAAGTTTGGAATTAGCAAACAAGAATATTCTGATGCCTTTTCCCCTATGCCCCTTAAAATTCGAGGCTTTTTCACATGCAAAACCGATTATGCTATCTATGTGTTAGAATGCACTTGTCATTTAAAATACATAGGTAGCACGAAATTACAAGTGTTTAATCGTATTTTGCAGCACTTACGTGCTATTGTGAATTCAGATGCTACATACCCTGTTGCGCGCCATTTTAAACTAATACATCATAACAATCTGAATGACCTTAGTTATTATGTAATAGACGCAGTTCCGAAATCAATAAGAGGAGGCAACCTTGAAAAAACTTTGCGCCAATTGGAAAGCCAATATATTTTACAATGTGACACCAAAATGCCCAATGGCCTTAACACTGGAGAAGATTTACACAACTTTTTATAAACCAGTATTACCTGATTAAGACCATTGAAATGATTTTAGTCTTGTCTTTTATCAGATTTTTTACAGATTTTTTACCGGTTTTATTAATTAATATTTTGATTAATTTCACCAGTATTCGATCTGGGTTCTATATGACATGATTTGATGATTGGTGTTGTTTCTTCCAGGTTATTAATACTGTTTCTCATACTTTCTGTCTATCACCTCATGTGTTTGTCACATGAATTTAGCTGTACTTTGAGCTTTACATGATTTTGCTGAAGATGTCTAATTTATCCAATCTCATCAGTTGCTTTTACATTTAGCACATAATTACTGAGGTTTTTCCTTTCAATGCTGCTAATAAGTTTTCTTTTGATGATCAGTTTGCACATTAGTCTAATTATTTTTGCACTGATCAATTTTTCATCTTGTTTCCGTCTATACACAGACTTTAGTCTGTTTTCCACTTTTATGCTAGTGATCTATGGTTTTAATAGTGAACAAGCATAGTATTTATTTATTTTTTGCACTAAGAATTATGCAATTTTGCACTCAGCATCCTTACTCTTGCTCCCCAGAATCTAAATAATTCTAAGATTTTCAAATGGTTACATTGTGATATATAATGCCTGATAGTCTCTGGGCACTTGCCCTGTACTCGTAACTTTATCAAGGTTGGAACTTGAACCAGACAATGTTGAATAACTTTATTGTTATCTATCAATTAACTTTTTTACATTGTCCTCTGATCTTACATTTTTTTTTTTTTTTTTAAATATTTATGTATGGCATTGATTTGTGAAACGTATCTCATTAACATTAGTATTTGCACTGCTATATGATATATGGTTTTACTACAAACAATATGTACTCTTTGATCCGATTTGAAGTCTGTTTTCTGGTTCTATGAAACTTGTAGGAGGACCTGGCTTCACTCAAAAAATGTATTTATTGCACTGATTTGTCTCGACATGTCATGTGATCAAGCCCGGTTGAATCCGGGCGAAACGCGTCATGTTGTTGTAAGGGAAGAATAAACCTGCACTTGGAAACTATTTACCTGCGTGGTGGTCCGTTCCTGGTTGTGTTTTACACAACTTCTCATCCAAGGATTGTGGTTGCATATATATATATATATATAAATTCAGTGAAAAAACCATAGGTTTCACACACGTTATAGTTAGCTGGACATTTCACTCGTAAAAAACCAATGAAATTTCCCCGTTATAGTTAGTTAAGCTAACTATAACTCGCGCGCCCGCAATACACTGCTGATGACGTCACATATTACATCACTCATGACATGGTCAGTGACATCACTCATGACATCACTGATGACATCTCAAATGACATCACTGATGACATCACTGATGACATCATCCAGTGAATGTGTGTTTTTCTGAAAATTAAATATGTTTTATATATCTCAAGGTCGATGGAAGAATAAATGAGTATATAAGTGTCTAAATGGATGATTTGTTTTTGAAAAATTGATTGTATTACTGACTGATTAAGTGTATCTTATTGAATACATGGCTAAGTGAGTAATGTTTAAATGTGTAAATACCTGTATCAGTCTCTCACTTTGTGTATAAGTGGCTGCATGGGTTGGTGAGCAGCAACATGAGTGTCTATATAGGTTATTAGTTGGTTTTTTGAGTATCAGTATGAGTGTCTGAGTGTCTGTATGGTTCAGTGGGGGGTATTACGTAGTGCATAAGTGCATGAATGAGTGACTCACTGTTTGTATGTGTTGAAGACAGCATATGTGCAGGACTGTATGGGTGGAAGAGTGTGTGTATGGGTGTGTTAGTGAGTGAATGGCTGTCTCAATAGTGTCTTTATGAGTAACTACATATGTTTTAAACTAGTATATGTGACTATTGGTGTATATAAGTGAGTGTATGTGACAGTGAGAGATTGAAAGAGTTCCTGTATGAATAAGTATGTGTTTCTATAAGTGATTGTTTAAAAGACTAAGGTGCCGATCACGATCCGGTAAAAAATTCCCCCGTGCGACTCGTATCGGGTCTTTTTACCGTACGAATCGTACAAGTGCCGTACGAACTGGCAATCACGATTCGCATGGTAAAAAGTCCATACGAACCGCACCGGGAATCATTCCCCACACGTCCTCGGGTCGGAAAATGTGTCCGACACGTCCTCGGACGATTTACCTTACAAACGTAAAAATCCAAGTCCGACCGAGGAATCACGATCCATCCCGTGCGTCCGAGCCTACAACCGTATGGAAAAAACACCGTCCGCACCGAACACCAATAGCAACCATGGAGACATGTGCCCGCATACGCGCCCAACACTCCCCCCAGCCCCCGTACGTCCGACACGTACCCCCCGTATATGTAGACCCCCACCCGTCTATGTACACCCCAGTACGTTCCAGTCGTACCCCCACCCCAGTACGTGTCGTACCACCGTCAATGTACACCCCCCCACCCCTGTACGTGTCGTACCACCGTCTATGTACACCCCAGTACGTTCCAGTCGCACCCCCACCCCAGTACGTGTCGTACCCCCGTGTACCTACACCCCAGTACGTTCGAGCCACACCCCCACCCCAGTACGTGTCACAGCCCCGTCTACCTACACCCCAGTACGTTCCAGTCGTACCCCCACCCCAGTACGTTTCGTACCCCCCGTGTACCTACACCCCAGTACGTTCGAGCCACACCCCCACCCCAGTACGTGTCATAGCCCCGTCTACCTACACCCCAGTACGTTCCAGTCGTACCCCCACCCCAGTACGTGTCGTACCACCGTCAATGTACACCCCCCCACCCCTGTACGTGTCGTACCACCGTCTATGTACACCCCAGTACGTTCCAGTCGTACCCCCACCCCAGTACGTGTCGTACCACCGTCAATGTACACACCCCCACCCCTGTACGTGTCGTACCACCGTCTATGTACACCCCAGTACGTTCCAGTCGCACCCCCACCCCAGTACGTGTCGTACCCCCCGTGTACCTACACCCCAGTACGTTTGAGCCACACCCCCACCCCAGTACGTGTCACAGCCCCGTCTACCTACACCCCAGTACGTTCCAGTCGTACCCCCACCCCAGTACGTGTCGTACCCCCCGTGTACCTACACCCCAGTACGTTCGAGCCACACCCCCACCCCAGTACGTGTCATAGCCCCGTCTACCTACACCCCAGTACGTTCCAGTCGTACCCCCACCCCAGTACGTGTCGTACCACCGTCAATGTACACCCCCCCACCCCTGTACGTGTCGTACCACCGTCAATGTACACCCCCCCACCCCTGTACGTGTCGTACCACCGTCTATGTACACCCCAGTACGTTCCAGTCGCACCCCCACCCCAGTACGTGTCGTACCCCCCGTGTACCTACACCCCAGTACGTTCGAGCCACACCCCCACCCCAGTACGTGTCACAGCCCCGTCTACCTACACCCCAGTACGTTCCAGTCGTACCGCCACCCCAGTACGTGTCGTACCCCCCGTGTACCTACACCCCAGTACGTTCGAGCCACACCCCCACCCCAGTACGTGTCATAGCCCCGTCTACCTACACCCCAGTACGTTCCAGTCGTACCCCCACCCCAGTACGTGTCGTACCCCCCGTGTACCTACACCCCAGTACGTTCGAGCCACACCCCCACCCCAGTACGTGTCATAGCCCCGTCTACCTACACCCCAGTACGTTCCAGTCGTACCCCCACCCCAGTACGTGTCGTACCACCGTCAATGTACACCCCCCCACCCCTGTACGTGTCGTACCACCGTCTATGTACACCCCAGTACGTTCCAGTCGTACCCCCACCCCAGTACGTGTCGTACCACCGTCTATGTACACCCCAGTACGTTCCAGTCGTACCCCCACCCCAGTACGTGTCGTACCACCGTCAATGTACACCCCCCCACCCCTGTACGTGTCGTACCACCGTCAATGTACACCCCCCCACCCTTGTACGTGTCGTACCACCGTCAATGTACACCCCCCCACCCCTGTACGTGTCGTACCACCGTCTATGTACACCCCAGTACGTTCCAGTCGTACCCCCACCCCAGTACGTGTCGTACCACCGTCAATGTACACCCCCCACCCCTGTACGTGTCGTACCACCGTCAATGTACACCCCCCCACCCCTGTACGTGTCGTACCACCGTCTATGTACACCCCCCCACCCCTGTACGTGTCGTACCACCGTCTATGTACACCCCAGTACGTTCCAGTCGTACCCCCACCCCAGTACGTGTCGTACCACCGTCAATGTACACCCCCCCACCCCTGTACGTGTCGTACCACCGTCTATGTACACCCCAGTACGTTCCAGTCGTACCCCCACCCCAGTACGTTCCTGGCGCACCCCCAACACAACCTCCTAAGTACGGAGCGCACCCCATGCCCCAACATCACAACCGCATGTACGAGTCGTACAAAGCCACACACAAGGACCAAATCGTACAACCAAATGGCCCATGTACACACCGTACACACGCTCAAAACGCACGTACACAACAAGGACAAAACAAAACAACTCAACAATACACCATTCGAAAGGCACACAGCCACTAAACATGGCCAACAACCACTAAAATAACACAATCACTGACCTGCAACTGTCAAAAACAAACAGAGGCCCAATACACCACCACTCCTTATAACACACCCACCCAAAATTCAAACACTGCCACACCCACCCATGGACCAATAAAAAGGGCCCACACACACAAACCATGAGCCTTTGCAACAGACTCACTGCTGCCAGACACCACAGAACCAGACTACAAGCAACACCACATCTTACACTTGCACACCTTCACACGACCACCCTCACAAACACCCTCTCATCACATTCACACACACACACAACCATCCACACCCCCCCCCAACATCCACACACCCCCCACACCCACACCATCCCCACCCACATCCCTCACCATGCCCACTACCAAGAATCCAAAGTTCAGTCACCGAGAGTTGGAGGTCCTTGTTGATCAAATCCTCAGAGTCGAGCCACAGATCTTTGGAACATTGGTCAGAAGCACCAGCCAGGCAGCCAAAACAGCCATGTGGCAGACCATCGTCGATGCTGTGAATGCTGTTGCGGACACCAGGAGGACCAAGCAGGATTGCCAGAACAGGTGGTACGATCTGCGGAGGAGGGTCAGAGCCAAGAGGCAGGAGGAACACGACCAGGCCAACGCCACCGGAGGAGGGCCCTCCCGCAGAGCCGTACAGTACCATCCCTGGGAGGAGAGGGTGATGGCCATACTGCCGGTGGAGGCAGTTGAAGGAGTAGAAGGACTCCGAGACCCGGGTGAGTACACAAACAACGCACCTCACATGGGGGGAACTGCAACCACAACCAAAATTAATAACAGGCACGCAACCACCACAAGCCATCGCATTACTCAACCACACTCCATGAGCAGGCACATGCCACTGCTGCCACCATGCCCCATGCACCCAGCTGGACAATGTCAAGTCACAGGCCACAGAAGACAACAACACATGACACGGTAACCCGGATGTCGGGAGGCTGGGCACCAAGAATCACATAGTGCGACTCCAAAGCAGACAACAATGCCCTCTGCCCATATGGCCTAGGTCACAGCCAGACAAACACTGTGTCCCAACACAGGAATGACTTGCCAGCAAATGGCGGATGCCTTGCATCAACACATGGGGGTGAAGGCACTGTTTTGCACATGCCAGCAGCTAATGAACAGCCAACAGTGTGAAAGAGTGGCAGCACACACCACCACAGCAGCAGCGCACAGACACACAGCAGACAAAATGGGTGCCTGGAGATCAGAAACAAACTCACATCAACAGGCCAAGGGCCACTCAAAGATCTGCTAACAGTGTGTGCCCAGGAAGCTGGGCCAAGGTGACAGAGGGTGACACACGGAGGGAGGGAGAGGGGGACACAGAGGGAGGGAGAGGGGGACTGAGAGGGAGGGAGACACAGGAAGATGGACAGAGGGAGGAGGCTGACACACAGAGGGAGGGAGAGGGGGACAGAGAGGGAGGGAGAGGGGGACAGAGAGGGAGGGAGACACAGGAAGATGGACAGAGGGAGGAGGCTGACACACAGAGGGAGGGAGAGGGGGACACAGAGGGAGGGAGACACAGGAAGATGGACAGAGGGAGGAGGCTGACACACAGAGGGAGGGAGAGGGGGACACAGAGGGAGGGAGACACAGGAAGATGGACAGAGGGAGGAGGCTGACACACAGAGGGAGGGAGAGGGGGACACAGAGGGAGGGAGAGGGGGACACAGAGGGAGGGAGAGGGGGACACACAGAGGGAGGGAGAGGGGGACAGAGAGGGAGGGAGAGGGGGACAGAGAAGGAGGGAGACACAGGGAGAGCAAATCAGTCCTGTGGTGTGTGGGAATGTCTGCTCGTCAGCAGGTGGACTGCGTGCATGTAGACAAGGGTGGCCAGTGCCAGAACCCCCCCTCTTCATCATGGCAAAACGCAGGGCCATGTCACAACCTGTACACGAGCACAAGGACAGCCACCTGCATCATATGAGTGTGTGGATCCACTCCATGTGCACATGTACAGTGCTACAAGGAAGGCGCAAATGCATAGCTCGGCACACATGCACACTCCACTGCTGACTGCAGTCACACTTGACGCAGCAAGTAAGACTGTGCCACACATAGTTAAAGGGGCCAAATTGGTGCCCAAGGGACACACACATGCACAAGTGCACTGTGAGTGGAATGCAAGACAGATCCTAATTCCAAGAGGAAATGTGCCAACTTTGTAACGGATGAAACATGGATGTTGCATGGATCAAAATTAACATTTTCTCTCTCACACACAGGTCAACGTCGTGCTGCACCCCCCAACACTGGGGGGAACACTCACAGGACCCGGATCTGCAGGAGACCGATCCCACCGGCAGCGACCACTCTCACCACTCTGCGGACGACCCCGACCGACCTGGCCCCTCTGGTGTCCAACCACCTGCAGCACCTGCGTCAGGTACAACCGTGCCAACCACCACCCCCACTCCTGCCACATCCCAGGAGACACCCAGGATCCCTGCCCCAACACCACAATGCAGCCAGGCTCGCCAGGAGGGACACGGTGTCCCGGGCACCCAGGAGGAGGCAGGCGACAACGCCAATGCCACCCCTCAGGGGTCCCGGAGACCCGATGTGCCCACAAGTGCAGGCCAGACGCAAGTGGGCAGGGGTGGTGGGAGTGGAGGACGGCGGAGGCGCGAGCCTGACCAGTTGGCTGGGGATCCGGTATTTTCACATGTCCGTAACATCCTGGACTCATACCGGCAGGACACCACGGGCATGGCCCAGGTTGTGTCCGTCCTCGAGGGGATCAAGGTCCAGCAGGCCCAGCAACATGCGGAGCTAATAGCCTGTCTACAGCTACACCAACGGAGGATGGAGGACAGACAGGCTGAGCAAGTGACGGCGTCCCAGGGGATTCACGCTGAACTCCGTCGGATGGCCGACACCATGGCCGACCCTCCCTGTGCCAGAAGGCGGAGAACATCACCACCCACAGGGAGGGATCATGAGGAGGAGGAGGAAACATCCGACGGAGCATCCCAGACGTCGTCACGGCCTGCTGCTGAGGTTCCCCGCAGGAAGCCGGGTCGTCCACGGAAAGGACCGTGAGGGTGGCTGCTACATCACCATCTCCCAGGACACCTGGCCTGGCACCTGGCCCACTGGAGCAACAGCATCACAGCATCAAGAGACATTCTCTGCCACATGGCCCTGCTGGTCACTGGCTGACCAATGTTGACAAAGACTGTGGCATGGACTCTGAGGATTTCCAATGGCAAGGACACCAACTCCCCTACTGAACTTTGGATTCCCTAATCCCGGAAAGCCCCCCACTTTGTCCCCCCCCCCCCCCCTAATAAATCACACCATTAAGAGTAGATGCCTGCTGGTAGCATTATTACCTAACATGTGTCTTGTACAGTCTAAACATGCCTGAGTCATCTGTTCACTTCAACCATCCACACCCTGGGGCCTGAGTCTGGCACAGGACACATGGGTCACAGTTTATTAGGCAAGACAGACATGGAGCACCATACACACCCGTGATGTGCAGAACCAGCTGAGGGGGTGGCCGAACAACCGTGCTGACAGACACATTGAGTACAGCAACAGTCATGCGCAGAGGTCAGGGAACCTGGCCCGTGTCCTGGGGGGCACCCAGGTACGTGTAGACAGGTGGCAGAACCATGTCCTGCAAGCTTGAGTCCGGTGGATGCAGAGAATGGGGGCCTGGACAACGTTGGATGCATGGGGATGGCACATGTCACACTACCCACACAGTCATGGACATCATGCCCAATACACAGTCTCAGCACACACACACAGCTTGCATCTTGCCACTCGACACATTGACACATAGCCACAATCTGGGAATACCATGCCAGACATGCAGGATGCACCGTGCCAACACACCAGCATTGACTGAGCAGAGGCACCTTGGAGGCATAGGGACACCTTTAATAGTCATGTTTTTGGGATTGCAGAGGCAACTTGAAGTACACATGAACACATCATGTGGAGTAACATGTGGCTCAAACACTGGCACCCCCCTTCTGCAGCACAAATGCGTGATAGCCATGGTACTGGCACACAAGCGTCGGCTAACAGCTAAATACCCACAGCTGCACACGGAGAGCCTGCCATACACCATAGATCCGCTGATGTGGAAGTCCCACGCCATGTCAAGCCAATGTCAACCGTATGTGTCCGAGGGCAGTGTCACACACATTGATGCCATCATCACAATCCACCATCCCATCACTGATGACTGACAACCAGGCAGCCCATCTATTCTGGTGTACCCAGCTGCATGTCGTGTCCCATGGGGATGCAACATGACTGCAGAGGAACCAAACCCCGACCTGGGCAGTGTGCACACATCGTGAACAACTGCCACACCCAATACACCCCAGATGCATCCCTTACCCCATGGAGACTTCCAAACGTGTCCGTGCCTGTAACGCTGAGTCAGCCCACGATGCCATGTCCATGAGGAATAGCAGTGCCACAACAATGCAACCAGCAGATGGCATGCGCAGGTACCTGGGGAAGAGAGACACACAAGAAGTCAGCCACAAAAAGCACAGCCACTTGCATGTGCATTGACTCGACACATGTATGGATGACAACATGCTAGGTCACAATTATGACTGGGGAAATACTACCATCACTGCCACCATCACTCCAGTGACACACCCACACACACCTCTGACTCACGTGCCATACATGCAGGTGGACACACACATCACAACACATGCCACACGTGGACCAAGGCGTGCACACTCAGACACTGGTACTCACCACTAAGCAAAGAAGTCGCGTATGAGCCGAGTCCGGATGTCCTCTTGCGGCTCCACATCCTCCACATCACTAGCCCCATTGCCAAGCCCTTCGTCCTCCACGGGTGGATGGTCCTCGTCATGTTGATTCAGGATGAGTGGCACAGCTCTTTCAACTGCCATGTTGTGCAGCATGCAGCAGACCATGAAGATCTTGCAAACCTTTGCCGGGGCATATGGGAGTGCGCCGCCGGTCTTGTGGAGGCACCGGAATCGGCTCTTCAGCATGCCAAACGTCCTCTCTATCACTCGCCTTGTCCGGCCATGGGCGGTGTTGTAGCGGAGCTGGGCCGGCGTGATGGGGTTGCGGAGAGGTGTCAGCAGCCAAGGCATGTTGGGATAGCCAGCGTCCCCTACATGGGAAGCACATGGACATCGTTAGAACTGGCGAAGCGGTAGTGCTGCTCGGCCAAACAGAATACAGGACAGACAGACTGTACCCACCAACAACACATGCTCGTTCGTTGCGCAGCTGCATCATCATATCAGGCATCCCGCTACGCCTCATGATGTAGGCATCGTGTGCTGATCCTGGGAAACGAGCACAGACATGTGAAATCACCATGTTGGACAGACACACCACAAGGGCATTGATGGAGTGGTAGTGCTTCCGATTGCGGTACGCCACCTCCCGTGCGTGTGGTGGTACCAAACCTACATGTGTCCCATCTATGGACCCAATGACATGGGGCATCCCTCCCAGGGCATAGAAACCACGCTTGACCTCAGTCATCTGTTCAGGGGTTGGGAACTTGATGAAGTCATCCAGGTGAATCAACATGGCCTCCAAGAAATCATGCAGCACACCGCTGAACATGCTCTGGGACATGCCACCAACATGAGCTATGGTATTTTGGAAGGTACCCGTGGCAAGGAAATGTAGGGCAGCCATTACCTTCAGCTGGGGTGTCAGTGCCGTAGGATACCTGTGCTGCGGTTGCAGGTGTGGTGCCAGTCTCGCCGTCAGCTCCAGAATCAACGGTTGGGTGAAGCGGTAGAGCCGGATCCTGTCATTCTCCTGCATGGTGGCCAAGTCTGGAATTCTTCGGGCAACAGGAGGCGCTCTGCAGTAATTTGGAAGTGACAAGGAAGAGTGAGTGCACTACGAGAACAACTCATGTCTACTGAGCACATGTAATTCTGGCAATACACACATGCCACATAGGGAGTCAGGCATGTGCTACATGCCCAGGACACGTATGGATGCAAGGTGACACTCCTTCCAAGACCCAGCTACACACGGTGATTGTGAACCTCCCCATGCCACGCCATGGAAATAGCTGTGTCCCAGTGCAAGTGCACTGCCCGACGCAAGACAGGAGTGACATACACCCACACATCAGCAGAAGTGTGATGCCGATTGCAGAGACTGGCAGCGGAACACTTGAGCCACAGGTCACATGACATTACACTAGTCCAGCCCACACACCTTGCCATGAAGGTGCACATGTCATGACTCACCACACATTCCTTGTGAGTTTGCTGACATGGCCTTGTCACGCTACTCCGTGTCCCTTGCATACATGTGCACCTCACATCCGAGAACACATGTGGCATGGTGTTGGGAACAGTGTGCAATGACAATCTACACACAGCCACATGTTGGTTGCTGCAACGGCTGCAGCTTTTGAGGGTGCTACAACATCAACCTGATGTAAATCCCGGACACATATATGGCATAGTCACATTGTGCACTGTGGGTAGTGATAAGTCATGTGTCATGAACCCTGTACCTGGCATCATGGGACACTTCCGTGTGTTGGTGTCGGTGCCATGCCAGTGACGCTCACCCCAAGTGCGCAGTCCCACATGCACACATGTCAAAGGAGTCAAGGGCATGCCTGGCACACATTGCACCCTCACACAGTACACATGTACACATCTCATCATACATCTGGTGCCTTCTCCACTCAGGAGGCATGTTCCACATCACAGCCTGTGACACCTGTGCCCCACACATGTGGTAATGCACAGACGATGCCTTGATGTCCATTCCTGGACAAGTATGTCCATCCATGGACAAGTATGTCCGCCCTATTCCTACATGTGTGTCGCCTATCACCACAGTGATGTGTAAAATCCGCCGTACTGCTGCTGAGAGGGCCTGTGCATGTTCCCAAATCACTGTGGGAGTGCTGCCGTATGTGTACCCATCGTGATGGCGAGCGTAGATGCGAGTGTACGGTCCGTGTCACTACGGGTACGCATACGCGTGCAGACCCATAGTGATGGAGAGCGTAGATGCGAGTGTACGGCCCTATCACTATGGGTCTGCACGCGTATGCGTACCCGTAGTGGTACGGACCGTACACTCGCATCTACGCTCACTATCACTATGGGTCTGCACGCGTATGCGTACCCGTAGTGGTACGGACCGTACACTCGCATCTACGCTCACTATCACTACGAGTACGCATACGCGTGCAGACCCATAGTGATGGAGAGCGTAGATGCGAGTGTACGGTCCGTACCACTACGGGTACGCATACGCGTGCAGACCCATAGTGATAGTGAGCGTAGATGCGAGTGTACGGTCCGTTCCACTACGGGTACGCATACGCGTGCAGGCCCATAGTGATAGTGAGCGTAGATGCGAGTGTACGGTCCGTTCCACTACGGGTACGCATACGCGTGCAGACCCATAGTGATAGTGAGCGTAGATGCGAGTGTACGGTCCGTACCACTACGGGTACGCATACGCGTGCAGGCCCATAGTGATAGTGAGCGTAGATGCGAGTGTACGGTCCGTTCCACTACGGGTACGCATACGCGTGCAGGCCCATAGTGATAGTGAGCGTAGATGCGAGTGTACGGTCCGTTCCACTACGGGTACGCATACGCGTGCAGACCCATAGTGATAGTGAGCGTAGATGCGAGTGTACGGTCCGTACCACTACGGGTACGCATACGCGTGCAGGCCCATAGTGATAGTGAGCGTAGATGCGAGTGTACGGTCCGTACCACTACGGGTACGCATACGCGTGCAGACCCATAGTGATAGTGAGCGTAGATGCGAGTGTACGGTCCGTACCACTACGGGTACGCATACGCGTGCAGACCCATAGTGATAGTGAGCGTAGATGCGAGTGTACGGTCCGTACCACTACGGGTACGCATACGCGTGCAGACCCATAGTGATGGAGAGGGTAGGCATGCATGTACGGGCCGTTGGCATGCATTTGGGGTGCCCTAGGGCCCCCACACGCACCGTACCTGTGTGTGATGCTCCAAATTACATAGGGGACAAGTATTAAGGCCTACATGCATGCTGGTTGTCATGGAGACCAAGTTCAAAATTCGAAATTGTTCTGGAAGGTGCACAGCAGAAGTCAGTTGGAATTTGTCTACTTTGTTGCAATGTGTTTGTGGGGCTGACATCATGCAGGAGAATGAAACCGATAGAGAACACACAGACTGCTAGGTTTGTAGGGATTGGTGGAAACATAGGATGCAAATGTGAGTGACCAATCTCTCTGTACTCCTGTGCATGAGACTGGGCAGAAGGGCACATATAAGGCAGCCAGGTCCCATGAGGGAGCACTTGCCTGCACATCTTTGCATTCGTCGACCCAGCTGCTGCTACTGATTCCCTGGAACCATGTCAAGGGCTGTGGAGAGGACACAGCCATTCACCCTGGAGGAGAACATGGCTCTGCTGGATGTGATCCTCCCACAGTACCCCATGCTGTATGGGCGACCAGGGTATCAGGTGAGTGCATAGGCCACTGCCACAGACTGTCCCTATGTTGTGACTGTGACTTCTGCCATTGCGTCCAGGTGTAACACACATGCCATGTACTGTCGTGGGGGTCCAAGGGGGGGGGTGCCTGATGTCTCCCAGCAGTGCCCTGAGACAGGAGGGGTGGGGGCCTATCACTCACAGCAGTGCCCTGAGACAGGAGGGGTGGGTCCAGAGTGCTCCCAGCAGTGCCCTGAGACAGGAGGGGTGGGTACAGTGTGCTCCCAGCAGTGCCCTGAGACAGGAGGGGTGTGTGCCTATCACTAACAGCAGTGCCCTGAGACAGGAGGGGTGGGTACAGAGTGCTCCCAGCAGTGCCCTGAGACAGGAGGGGTGGGTACAGAGTGCTCCCAGCAGTGCCCTGAGACAGGAGGGGTGGGTACAGTGTGCTCCCAGCAGTGCCCTGAGACAGGAGGGGTGTGTGCCTGTCACTAACAGCAGTGCCCTGAGACAGGAGGGGTGGGTGTGATGCACAGTGTGAGCCTTGATCATTGATTGTGACATTGCCATCATTCCACCTGTGTACCCACTGTGGCACGTAGTGCTTTTTCCCCTCAACAGGGGATGATGTCCCTATGACAAAGGTGCAATGCGTTGGCTGCATGACATGCCTTGTTGTAACCAGCTAATTTGTACCCATATGTCTCTCTGTGACATGTGGCTGGTGTATTGATGTGGTGTCACTTGTTCTACCTCACAGGTAGGCGCCACTGCCAAGGAGCAGATCTGGCTGACCGCCGTCAGTGCCGTGAGGCGTGTGGATGGTCGGAGGCGGAGCCTTCCCCAGGTGAGGAAACGCTGGCAGGATATCCGGTGCTGGACGCGGAGGATTGCACGGCTCCTGCTGGGGGACTCACCTGAGAGCCACAAGAACCGCGGCCGCCGCCGTCTGAGCCACCTCCACAGGCGTGTGCTGCCGGTGGTCTTTCCAGACCTGGAGAGGCGCTTACAGGCGATGCAGCAGCCGGAAGGGGGTAGGTACATGTGTGTTTGTTGTGTGTCACCGGCATTTGTAAGGGCACAGTAGCATGAATTCACTGGCAGGGTTTAAAGGTGCTGTGCAGATCCTGTTTGCCCCATTATAGCGCTGTGCCCCTGCCACCCTTCCCCTCCTTGCAATGTGTTCCCTGGTCTGTGTGTAGTCACTCCTCCACAGGGTAATGTAGGCTGGCGCTTTGTCCACGGGAACAATGTCTGTAGCATCATGTGTGGGGGTGGTGTGTAACAGGTTGTGGGACATTGCCTGTGCACTGTCAAGTTCACTGCATGTGGGTTCCATATCAGTTGGCACTGATGCTGACTCCAGACATGGGAGTTGGTCTCTCATGTGTCATGCCTTACAGCGCGCATGTCCCATGTAGTGGCCTGTGACATGATGTGCATGAGTGTGCGATACACATAGTGCAGGGATGGTGACGTGTGTTGCAGTCATTACCATTCAGTAGCATGTAGTTGCGTGCCCACTACTGTCCCCTGGGGCACCTTTTCCTCAGTGGTGTATGTGTCATCATAAACGTGGCCACTGTCAGTGTCTACAGCGTAAGTTGTGCTCTCTGCCATTGTCCCCTGTCACCATGTATATAGACGTGCTATTTTGTACAGGTGTCCACTGTGCAGCCTGACCTGATTGTCCTTCTTCATACTCATAGTTGCCAGTGCCTGTGTGTCTTGCTATACTCATCTGAGGATGGGCACTGGTACCACATTATTTGTACAGGCGCACCTTGGCTGTTTGGCGTTCAATCTCGCTTTTTGCCTGCCCCTGTGTGTATCACCCAGACTATGAGATGTTGGTGCCACCTGTGTCTCAACAATTTGCCTCGTGTAGGGTCTTGTTGGGGCGGGCAATGCCTATGTGTTAAATCCTGATTACCACTTGCTGGGTCTGGGCAGTGTGTGATGTGTCTGGACACACACGCAATGTGCAGTGACAGAGTCATGTTGTGCATGTTTTCAGCATTACCTATGCAGCATGTGTCTCAAGTTCATGGATATGGTCCCTGGTCATGGGTATTTTCGCCAACGCTGTGTGGTGCAGATGCAGTGCTGGATTGTCCCCAGGGCCTGGGTGCTATGTCAGACTCCTTTTCCTGTGTTTAGCTATTGTCTCATGCTCTCCATGGTATTTCAGTGGCATGGTGGCTCAACCAACTGTGTGTTTCATGCCCTACATCGGTACCCTGTTCAGTAGATGTTAGGGATCTTCCTTTTCAGGCCATGCAATGTTACCTATGTGGATTGGACTCATGTGACAGATGTGTACAGATGTCTGATTATTTCTGTCTCTCCACCCTGCCCACAGCATCGTCGGGGGACACAGAGGGAGACATGGACACAGACCAGGCGGAGGGACCGAGCACCAGTGCCAGCCGTGACATCGAGTCTGGCACATCGAGTGGTACAGAGGCGGAGGAGAGTGTGGCCGAGGACCTGTCGACTGGCACATCAGACTACGAAGCTGACAGGTCCGGGGACGATGTCTCCGAGTGGGCGGAGGCTGCACCAGCAGCTGACAGCGGAACAACACCTCGCACCGCCCCCTCAGTTTCCACCAGCCGCCTCCCACTTGCTCGTGTCCCTTCCCAGCGTGCCCGGTCACAGCATGTCTCCTTCCTGCCAGGCACCGCACCCCCTGCCCCTGTCTCCACTGCTGCCGCCAATGCAGAGTCTGTGGACATCCAGCGGCAACTGCAGGTTGGTCAGGCTGCGATCCTTAATGTCCTCCATGCCCACGGCAAAACCCTCACCAACATCGAGGCTTTCTTGGAGGGCATTCATTCATCGCAGGCTGACCAACGCAACTTGCTGAGGTCCATCGACTCCACACTGACTGCAGCAGTGGGTCTCCTGCAGCGCGACCTCCCCCCACCTACCCCTGCCCCATCCACACTTCCCGCTCCCATGCCTGTCACACGTACACCCAGACGTCGGCATGCACCCACATCAACGGACACGGGCACCACACCAGCAGGGAAGGTCCACCGCACTCCTCCTGACACGCACACACAGGGTGAGGTAGGCACACCCACTGGGTCGGGGGGCAAACGTGTGACACGCAGCCATAGTGGGAGTCCGCATTCCACCCAGTCCACTCCCTCCAAATCCCCTTCCCTCAGCTCTCCTGGCCACATCTCCCCCAAGGACACCTTCATGGCCGCTCTGTCCCTGAGCCCCACAGTTACACCACCACGCAAGCGGTCAAGGAGGTCCCCGGTCAGGGTGGTTGAGTCTCCCCCCCTGTCTCCACCCTCCCCCGGTGGCGCTGCGACCCATCCCTCTGACCCCCCCCCCTCCTTGGGGCCTGCGGTCCCTTCGGGTGCAGGGGACTCCCTGGAGGACCTTGCAAAGGTGTGTAGTGCCATCCTGGCCTCCGCCTTTGGCACTGACCCACCCCCTGTGGTGGAGTCCTCCATCCCTGCACCCACAACGCCGCCCCTTTGCCCTGATGTCCCTGCGGTGCCTGTTGCTTCTCCCCCCCCTGATGCCCTCACCAGTGTGGAAGACGATGCCATTTGACTGTGCAGGCAATGTAGGGGACACGCATCCCACTGTGTCCCCCATCCAGCTGAGAATCATTGACTGCCCTATGGGCTTTGTGAAGATTGAACTGCCTGCGATCCACGGACATTGTGCTCATGCTGAATAAAGCTTAATTTTGTTTTCATTATCACACTACTGCTATGCTGGTATTGGTGTTGGTGGGGCTGCTACATGGTTTTGGGTGGTGTGTAAGGGTTTGGGTGTGTGGGATGTGTAGTAGTGTACTGCTCATTGGTGGGACCCTGTGATCTGTGTGCCATCACAAGGTGTTGGCTAACTTTCTTTGTTCATGTAAGCAGTTACTGCATGGTGCACTTGTCCCAGGGTGTATTCCTTCCTCTGTGTACCCAGCTTTCTTCCCTGCAGGGTGTTCCCAATGTTTAGCGCAGAGCTGTGTCTACATGAGCTGTGTGTGTGACGGAGCCCTTCTACTTTGGCCATGCATGCAGGGCCATGTCTCCACCTGCGACAATCGTGGCATCCTTGGTGATCACTGTACTTGTGTGTGGAGTCTGTTGACATGAGTTCATGGGGACATGTTCCCTTGTAGCCAGTATGCATGTGGATAATTCTGGCCTCACACACATGTGTTACACCCCTCCTGTATCAGGGCACTGCTGGGAGTGATGGGCACCCACCCCTCCTGTCTCAGGGCACTGCTGGGAGGACTCCACACCCACCCCTCCTGTCTCAGGGCACTGCTGGGAGGACTCTGCACCCACCCCTCCTGTCTCAGGACACTGCTGGGAGGACTCCACACCCACCCCTCCTGTCTCAGGGCACTGCTGGGAGGACTCCACACCCACCCCTCCTGTCTCAGGGCACTGCTGGGAGGACTCCACACCCACCCCTCCTGTCTCAGGGCACTGCTGGGAGGGCTCTGCACACACACCTCCTGTCTCTGGGCACTGCTGGGAGGACTCTGCACACACCCCTCCTGGGTCTGGACACTGCTGGGGGGACTCTGCACACACCCCTCCTGGGTCTGGACACTGCTGGGAGGACTCTGCACCCACCCCTCCTGTCTCAGGGCACTGCTGGGAGGACTCTGCACACACCCCTCCTGGGTCTGGACACTGCTGGGAGGACTCCACACCCACCCCTCCTGTCTCAGGGCACTGCTGGGAGGACTCTGCACCCACCCCTCCTGTCTCAGGGCACTGCTGGGAGGACTCCACACCCACCCCTCCTGTCTCTGGGCACTGCTGGGAGGACTCTGCACACACCCCTCCTGGGTCTGGACACTGCTGGGGGGACTCTGCACACACCCCTCCTGGGTCTGGACACTGCTGGGAGTACTCTGCACCCACCCCTCCTGTCTCAGGGCACTGCTGGGAGGACTCTGCACACACCCTCATGTCTCTGGGCACTGCTGGGAGGACTCTGCACACACACCTCCAATTTCTGGATATGTACGCTTGGGACATACACGGTGTGGGTGCGCTCCATGCATTCGAGGTGAGGGTACGGGTCGTACTTACACTGTTGGGGTGGGGGGTACGCTCCATGCATACGCGGTTGGGGGTACGGGTCGTACTTACACTGTTGGCATGGGGGGTACGCTCCATGCATACGCGGGTGAGGGTACGGGTCGTACTTACACTGTTGGCATGGGGGGTACGCTCCATGCATACGCGGGTGGGGGTACGGGTCGTACTTACACTGGTGGGGGTGGGGGTACGGTCCGTACGTCCGCGGGTGAGGGTTCGAGTCGTACTTACACTGTTGGGGTGGGGGGTACGCTCCATGCATACGCGGTTGGGGGTACGGGTCGTACTTACACTGTTGGCATGGGGGTTATGCTCCATGCATACGCGGGTGAGGGTACGGGTCGTACTTACACTGTTGGGGTGGGGGGTACGCTCCATGCATACGCGGGTGGGGGTACGGGTCGTACTTACACTGTTGGCATGGGGGGTACGCTCCATGCATACGCGGGTGGGGGTACGGGTCGTACTTACACTGTTGGCATGGGGGTTATGCTCCATGCATACGCGGGTGAGGGTACGGGTCGTACTTACACTGTTGGGGTGGGGGGTACGCTCCATGCATACGCGGGTGGGGGTACGGGTCGTACTTACACTGTTGGCATGGGGGGTACGCTCCATGCATACGCGGGTGGGGGTACGGGTCGTACTTACACTGTTGGCATGGGGGGTACGCTCCATGCATACGCGGGTGGGGGTACGGGTCGTACTTACACTGTTGGCATGGGGGGTACGCTCCATGCATACGCGGGTGGGGGTACGGGTCGTACTTCCACTGTTGGCATGGGGGGTACGGTCCGTACGTCCGCGGGTGAGGGTTCGAGTCGTACTTACACTGTTGGGGTGGGGGTACGCTCCATGCATACGCGGGTGGGGGTAGGGTCCGTACATATCCGTCCCCACGCTATGTGATGCTTGTGCGGGCAGTACCGAGGCCTTTGCCACGTGGGTACGATCCGTCCCGCCATTGTTGGGGTGACGTGTGTGTGGGCGTGGTACGACTCGTACCCACGCTCTTGAGGCGTGGGTACGGGACGTACCTGTCTGGTTGTGTTGCCGGTTCGCGTGGTGACGGACTTCCGTTGTGGCGGTCGCTGGCTTATCAGGACACACCCCCTCGTGGTGACCAGGGCATGGGAGTCAGGTATGTCCAGGCCATGTGTGACTTATGTGGTTGTTTTGTGGTCTGCCCTGGTCGTGCCACCCCTACCCCACCCCACTTTCCCCCCTCCCTTAGTTATTCTGACCTTCTGCGGCGTCTGCGTCGGTGCCTGTAGAGCAGGTGGACTGCTATGAGGGCAGGGATGACTCGTAGGTTCGGGTCCATGTCTGTCCGTCGCGTACTGGTACTCCAGTCGCGTCGTCCTGTCGCGTACGGGTCCTCCTTGGTGGCGTCGTCCTGTGTGTCCGTCACGTACTGGTCCTCCTTGTTCGCGTCGTCGTCTGTCCGTCGCGTACTGGTGGTCCTTGTTCGCGTCGTCCTGATTTCCCGGCAGTTTTTGGCTGCCGCAAAATATTCACCGTGCGGGGTGACGTCGGTGCGAATCGTGATTCCTGGGTCGTGAATGGCTGGCTGCGAGCGTCCCGACGTCAGGTCGGCACTTTCCCGGATCGCATTGGTAGGTGTTTTTTTGTTCGGTCGGACTTTTTTACGAATCGTACGGTCATGGTGTACCCGTGCGATTCGTAATTCCTTGTTTGTAGAAATTGACGACCGGGTACGCGTCGGACGGAGAATATGCTCCGTCCGACGGTTCGTACCCGGTTTTTACCGGATCGTGATCGGCACCTAAGTATGTGTAAGTTTCCGTAGAAGTAAGTGTGGTGGTGTGTGTATAACTGTATATGCGAATAAATGTATGTTTGATTCTTTATTAGCATGAGTAACTATGTGTGTGAGTAACTCTATGGATGAGAGGCATTGTGTTACAGGATGTATAGGTGTATGAGTACATATGATGTGTGAGTACACGAATGAGTGACTGTACAGGACTGTTGGTGAATAAGTGGATGTTTATGTGGATCTTAGAATTATTGAAGAGGTTGTTGTAATTGGTATTGGTATGTCCATTTTTATGAAAATTTCAGTCTCTATTTTTGAATGTGTGTATCAAAGGTTATATTAGGGTGAGAGGAGGTCTGCCACTCTATCACATGGATGATGTCATCAGTGATGTCATCAGTGATGTCATTTGAGATGTCATCAGTGATGTCATGAGTGATGTCACTGACCATGTCATGAGTGATGTAATATGTGACGTCATCAGCAGTGCATTGCGGGCGCGCGAGTTATAGTTAGCTTAACTAACTATAACGGGGAAATTTCATTGGTTTTTTACGAGTGAAATGTCCAGCTAACTATAACGTGTGTGAAACCTATGGTTTTTTCACTGAATTTGCAAGGTTTTTTAAATGCTAATTCCTAACTATAACGTGTGTGAAACCTATGGTTTTTTCACTGAATTTGCAAGGTTTTTTAAATGCTAATTCCTAACTATAACATGTGTGAAACCTATGGTTTTTTCAGTGAATTTGCAAGGTTTTTTAAATGCTAATTTCTAACTATAACGTGTGTGAAACCCATGGTTTTTTTCAGTGAATTTGTATGGTATTTTAAATGCTAATTCTTAGCTATAACATATGTGATTCCCATATTTTTTTTTATTGATTTTTTATGATTTTTTTATTATAAATTCTTATATTAAATGTGTTTGTTTTTTTTAAAAAAAACAAGTTTTTTTAAAACTTTTTATTCTCTTAAAACACTATGTTTTTTTTCTAAAAAATCTGCAATATTTCAAGTTTTCTCTTTTTTTTTTTTACCAAACAGGTAAGATATATTAGTATAACTTTGAAAATATATATATATTTTTTTTTTTTTTAGTGCGCGTACGGTAAGCGTACGGTAAGCGTACGGTTTACGCAATGTCCGTAATTTATCTACTCTGTTTGCGTATAGTTACGCAATTTGCGTAGCCGCGCGTACTGCGCGTAGGCGTGTACGCTACACGCGCACGTTACGCGAAAGTGTTGGGGAGTGACTGTTATGCGCATGCGCGCGAGCGCGTGTCTTTTTTACGTGCATGCGTACTTTTGCCGTAAGCGCACCGTAAGCGCACCGTAAGCGCACCGTAAGCGTAACGTACGCGCACGGTGGGTCATGTGATCATGAAACACAACTTTTGATTGGTTGAAACTACTTTCAGTTCTAGAACTCTCCTACACCACACCCATTCCCCTCATTTCTGCTTGTGATCCCTTAGGAGAAGGAGCTGGGTTGTCTTTGTGATACGATGGCAGAACAGCACTCTTCTGCTGAGAGTGAGGCTAGCAGCACTACCTTGAGGCAGAGAAGGAGGAAACAAAAGATCTCTTTCATATGGGAGTATTTAACTTTTCCAGAGGACAAGAAAAAGGTAAATGCACCCTTAGTGACTTGTAAGCTGTGTGGCCGTGTACTTTCAAGAGGGAATCCCAACAAGAAGTATTCCTTCGGGAATCACACCATGTTGAGACACCTTAAAGATGTACACAGAAGGACACATGCTCGACATACTGAAGGTAACCCTTCAGTAAGTCAACCAAGCACATCCACAGCAGCTCAATCTGGTCCATCATCTGCAGGGCCGAGTCCATCTTCGGCAGGTCAGGTGAGCCCTTCATCTGTGGTGGGAGCATCTCCTTTTTCTACTCCTCTGGAAACAAACCATCGGTTTGTGAGGGTTGAAATACGGTGCGCCACTTGTCATGATCTAATTTGTCATAGGGAGACCAGTGTTTCCCTAGTGAACAATAAAATAGATCAGCACATTTGTCGTACCGACTAATATTCCCATTCTTTATTTCCTCTGTCCCTGCATGAACACAACGGCTCTTGTAAGAGCCAACCTTACCTTTCAACTATTTTTTATATGTTTTTAAAACTTTTTTTTGATTTTTTTTTTACCGTACGCGTACGGTACGCGTAATTTTTTTTTTTTTTTTTTTAAAAACACTAAAAATCAATTATCACATTACAAGGTCCTTGAGAGACTACAATGAAAAACTGAAAATGTGATTGTGGAGAAGTGTAAAAAAGGGACCATGAAATTTTTGACTTACCATACCCACTCAAAAAAATATTTATTAATTTAAATTTAATTTTAATTGCTTTAAAAATGGTTCTAGTTTTCGAAAATTTTCTATCTCAATCTAAAAAAAAGAAAAAAGTATTAATATTTAATAAAACATTTTATAATACAGTACAAATATTTACATATTTTTCAAAAAAAAAATTTGCCTTTTTTTTGCTGTTTTCAGAATATATTGCATTTCACTATAAATTGTGAAAGCAATTGCATTCATCATTTAACAGCGGGCAAAAAAAAAATTAACAATCTCAAAGATTGTTTTAAAAAAGCCCACAATCTCTTTTTGCATAAACATAACTTTATAGAAATGCATAATATTCTTAAAAAATATCATCTAATATCAATACTTATTTCTTTAAAATACCGTCTGACATTTTTGTTTCAGAAGTATAATCACAAAAATATATCTCAAATAACTCCACAATACATCTGGTTCCATTTCCTTTAGGCCAAATAGTAATTTTAAAATTCTTTTTTGATTAAATTTCCAATGGTAATCCAATAAAAATCTAAAGTTTAAATTGTACAGATCTCACCGATTGTCTGTAACATTTTGGTTTCCGAAAGATTAATTAATAATTAAATAAGTCCACAATAGAATTGTTTACCTTTCCGCATGGCCAAATAGTAATTTTAAAAATCTTTTTTGAATAAATTTCCAATGGCAATCCAATAACATTCCAAAATTTAAATTGTGCAGATGTTACCGATTTTGTCTAAATTTTTGGTTTTCCAAAGTTTCATTAAAAATTGAAAAAGTCCACATTACAATTGGTTACCTTTCCATTAGGCCAAATGATAATTTGTAAAATCATTTTTTTTGAAAATTCCAATGGTAATCCAATAAAATGGTAAAATTGTTTTGTACAGATGTTGCCAAATCTCTCTAAAATTTAGGTTTTAGGAAGATTAGATAGGAATTTGCTAAATCAAAAGGCAAACGTTGCTTAAAAATCAATTGGTAATCATTACACAGTGTCCAGCCTTTTTCACATTTAAGATAAACTGTGTAATGTCCAGAAGTTACAGTAGGTCCTTCATGGAAAATTATTGCAACTGTTACAAAAGTTTTTCCTGAAATTGATAATTGCTGTCCTGTAAACTTCTTTATTAAAGTATCCAATTTTGAACCATCAGCTTTACAGCGTTGCATCATTAAAATTACATACTGTCCGTATTCCTTTAAAATTAACGTTGAAAACATATCAGATTGACACTCACTGCATTCCATGCTATGATTAGCATCTTTAACTAATTTAGCAAAAGTGACTGTTTTACTTTCTGGCACTGTTAAATAAATAAACCTTTCAGAATCAACATTAGAGCCACATATATTGTAACAGTTTTCACAACTATGTTCCCATTTATAAGAGAGACCAAATACATTTTCAATGGGAACCTGAAGAAAAAACATCAAGAATTCCTGTGCGTCTTGCTGTACATTTTGAGAAAACTGTGTTCGTCCTGAACATACATCTAAAAGTTTTTCTAATTTCAGTAGCACTTTCTATTTGAGTTTTATCATTACTCAGCTTTTGAAAAAGGAGACTCAACTCAGAACAGAATCTTTTTCCCTGATTTACTATTATCTGCTCTTGCACACTTTCCAGATAAAATGCAACATTCAGCACTACATTAGCGTAGCAGTTGACACCAGAGCTATTTTCAAAATGACATCCTACAACCTGTTCTTCATTTTCCTTTTTCTTTTTGCTTGCAATTACATCACTCCTCTTTTTTTTCCTCCTCTCTACATCTTCATTACAGACATTCTCATTTCTCCTTTTACGAGAAACTACACGTTTCTCCAACACAGGATACTGACCTAAATGAGGAGCATAGCTTCTTCTTAATCTATTATACTCCTTTACACAATTTGTATCAGCACTAACTTTTGAGTCATCAAAGTCTATCATGAATAAACCTGATAATGTTTTCACTCGTGACAAAGCAACATATGCCATACCTTCTTTGAACACAGTTGAACCAATGTTCACAAATGCACAATCTACAGTCAATCCTTGAGACTTGTGAATAGTTACAGCATATGCTAGAGAAAACGGAAACTGCTTCCTACGTACATATAAGTCTTTCACAAGCATGAAACGAACTGAACAACGACAAATGTCTTTAACTTCTTCTATCTGATCAAATTTTATTTTTAAACATTCAATTCCATCTTTTTTCTGATAATTAATAAAACCCACAACTCTTCCCATAGCTCCATTAACTAAACCTTTTTCAACATCCAAATTTCTCCTTAAAAATACTCTACAGTTCATGCAAACATATAGATTTTTTTCTAATCCAGCTGTTTTGGAAATGTTCTTCTCTAGTGAATCCAATTTATTTTTCAGTGTGCCTGTTAATGTGATAGTAATTCTTCCATCCTCAATTTTGTCCACTGCTTCCAATTTCCTGATATCTTCCTTTTCCAATTTCAAAAGCTCCTCATTGAATATTGAGCATTCACATAGAGTTGGCATTAAGCAGATGACACTTTTCTTTTCTGCAATGTTCTTGTATATCTTCTCTGCAACTATTTCTTCCTTTGGAAATAAATTATGTAGCAACCGACTCTGTAATGCTTTTGTGCCTGCTTCAGTGAGTAGTCCAATCCTGATATCTTTCAGAATACTTCCATATTCTTCATCGTTTGCTTGCCTCATATTAGTAGTAAGTTCCTTGTACTCAAAGAAGGACCAAATATTTGCATTACCAATGCTTCCCAATGACTTCTTTGTGTCTTCATGTGTCACAGTATTAAACACTGGTTGTCCTTTAACTGGAGTAAGCTGTAGAAGATCCCCAAAAACTATGACATGTTTTCCACCAAATAACACGTCATAGTCTGTCCTTAGAATTTGCTGCATTCTTAAATGCACAAAGGCAAGCATTAAGTTTGATACCATGCTCACCTCATCAATAATGAGAACTTGCATCTTCTTCAATACTCTTGAAACTTCCAAGCATGCTTCTCCAGTTAGCTTGTTGTATTGTATTTTGTTCTCATGCTCCACTGGTAACATTAGCAAACGATGTAAGGTGATTCCTTTTATGTTATAGGCTGCTAACCCAGTTGGAGCAGTAACCACACAAGACAAAGTAGAATCCGTTTTTTGCTGTAGGTAGCTTCTGATGACTTTTATTAAGAAACTTTTTCCAGTTCCAGCTTGTCCACTTACATACATCATTTTCAACGATTGGTTGTCCTAGGGGATCTTGACTGAGTGTTCCTGAACTTTGGCTGTCCTGAGAACTGTCTCTAGCTACTTCTGCTGCAATTGTAGTTTCCTGTTCAATTTCTTCATTTAACATTTGCAGATAAGTTGAGAATGTACTGCATTGTATGCTGTCTTTGCAAGCATTAAAAGAATCTTCATAGCTTTGAAATTCTCCCAGTAGTTCATCCTCTGTACGCCATGGTTTAAACAGCTGTAAAAGAGCCAAGTAGTAAAATTCCTTTTTGTCAGTAGTGTCGCAACTCAGCTTCCTGTGATTTATCAAACTTCCTTTTGTTTGCTTCACCAAACATCCTTCCTCACCAATGACTTTATATTTTCCATTGTTAATGTCTTCTGCGGCTTTCCGTGAATAAATGAAGTTCTGCAGCACTTCATAGAGACACATGTTCTCCAGATGATGACTTCTCTTGGGATAATATGTGTCCAACATGTTTGATTTCAAAATATCTGTACTTTCTGGGTCATTCTCGGCCAAATATTCAATTTCTCCAACAGATTTCAGTACCCGATTTCTCATTGCTGCAAGGCCTAAACTTGCCCAAATTATTCTTCTTGATTTCGAGTAGAGACTTGCAGAAGATAACCTATCTGAACATTCGTAGGATCCAATTTCTCGATGCGATAACATCTTTAAACTGAAACTGTACAGCTTCTTACTGACAGTCTTCTCGTGAGAAATCTCTTCCCACATTTCTTTCAATTCAGTTTTTTCTGATTTAGTAATGTAAGACGTTACATATCGAGCAACAGCAATGGAATTGTCAGCTACATACTGTATATCCATGTTAGCATTCCACATGGATAAAATGACTGGGTTGTAGTCATTTATATTTTTTGATTCTTCTTTTCTTTTAAGGTTGTAGGTATTCTTAGGTGATTTTCTTGTGATAGTATGTCTCACAGATGACATAAAACTGTTTACTCTTCCATTTGAAAGAACAGGTCTAGGAAATCCAAATCGACATTTAGTGTAGTATTTATCTTTGCTCTTGTATTTCCGTCGACAGTATTTTCCACACCGATGACTTTGGAAACGTAAAACTTGCTCCTTTAACTTTTTCTCTTCTGTGCTTTTTGGTATAGCACATGTTGCATATTCTTCAATGTAAGATAACACTGCTTCATCAGCATCCGTTCCAAACTTTGGGGCATCCTTGATCCACAACAGCATATGAATATGAGGAGCACCTCTTGCCTGGTACTCTTTTCTCCAAAAGAAATCCACTACTTCTCCTAGAGGTGGATTTTTTTTATTGCAGATGAAGGACATCATAGCCTCAAATCTATGATTGAAATATCTGCAAACATTAACCGGATCCAATGAGCACAGTTCTCCTGCTGTCTTGTATTCGATGTTTTTAATGTTTGAATTTGCCTCTCGTAGAAAATCCAGTAAATCCTCCCAAGCGTACTCAGCACAGCTTAGGGTAAGGAACCATGTTGGTGTTCCTAAATTCCGTAACATGCATTTTAATTCACCATGGCGTCGGTACCAATATTCATTTGTCCCACGCTGACAAGCCATCAGATTGATCAGTTGTGTTTCCAAATGATCATCTCGGTGCTGCACTTTCTCCATAAAATCCTTAGCAGACACATTTTGTAAATGTACTCCACTTTTTAAAATGTGATTTACTGCATAAGACAGTGCAGACAAGTCGCTTTCAAATAAAAGATGGAACAAATAAGGAATACTTTGTCGAAATCTGGGATCTTCAGCATATAGTCTTGTAGTCCGATACTCAGAAGCTGGAATCTGTTCTGGACGTTCATCGTATCGTCCTCCTTTTCCTTTAGGAAACAGCTGGGGAAAACATCGAGCTTCCAAGCTCTCCTCCCATACACTCACGGGAGTTCCTTTTGCTTTCTTCATCTGAAACAGATCAATATTGTCTCCCATAACTTCTTTTGAATGAAGAGGATGTATGCTAAAATGTTCATAAATTTCTTCTTCCTTTGACTTGTCCACTTTTTCAATTTGTCCAGTTGGTGTTTCTGTGTCTTCTTGTAAATCTTCTTCTTCTTCTTCTTCTATATAAATTGATTCATACCATTTGTTATTCCTTTTCAAATACAAATTTGCTCTTTGTACTTTCCGTACATCTACCAGCTCCTGCCAAATCTTCTTATTCTTTGTAGGTACACCATTAACCAGAATAACTAATGGTTCAGTTTCCAAAGTATCTGCATCAATAGTTTCCATATTTTTTTTCAAATCCAAGGGCAAATACACCACTCTACCTTTTAAACCTCTCAGTAAATCTGAAGGAGGTAATTTACCAGTTTTGGGCTCCATACGTACTATGGTCTGGAACAGATGAACACATTGAATAAGTATAGACTCATAAGTATTTAATTCAGAAAGTTCGGCAGGAATAACATCCAATTCAAAATTATTATGTACAGCTCTGGTTGGCATTCTATTTTCTTCTAATTTGTTGTAACAGTATTTACAAATACGCTGAACTTCACCCAATTCAAAACAATTGTCAAGAAATATATATGTGGCAAAATCCTTCCACTTATAATTATCTTCATTTTCACTTTTTCTATAGAGATCAACATACCTGGTTTGTTTTCTATAATGAGTTCTGCGGCAACAAATACAAGTAATATTTGGTCTTTCATTAGAGATTTTTTCAAATTTTGTTATGTGATCATTAAATGTCTTACTTACAAATGGTTCTACATTCTCTTCCACTTCTTCCTCATTTACTGTGTCCTTTTCTGCACTGTTTTGTTCAGGACCAAAGTAACAAAACTGAATTTCATCAACAACCTTCTCTACATCTGATACTGACCCACGGAACAGAGCCCTATTCAATTCATCTAACTTTAGTGCTGGACTTTTAGCAAAATACAACCGTCTCACAAACTTTCTCATTTCAGTATGATGAACAGCCAGCATCCTAAAATGATGGAAAACACTATTACACACTTTTATAGATAGACAAGCCAGAGAATGACCCTGCAACCCAGTATTCTCTCTCACTCTGCATGGATCTAGACTTTGAAGCACCTTAATCTTCTGTTTTACACTTTTTTTACTATATTCTCTTAGAAACTCACGAAATTTATCAATAGATTCCTGACGCACAGTGCAAATACTACTACAATTCCAAGTGTACACTGGGGCTTTAGGACGTCTCCCCATAGCCTCATCCGCCATCACTTGTACCTCATCTCTTGGAACCAATATCTCCTTCTCCATTATGCAACCATTTTTCACTTCGTAAGCACGACCTCTGGTGTCAACTGCATGCAGCAAACTATTACTTTGAAAATAGCTCTCTTCATTAAAAAAAGGTTCACTACTTGAACTATGCATCCATTTTCCTAAAAACACTTTACAAAAGTTTGTTCTGTTCACTACTCTTTTCCTTTTGCTTTGTGATTTCAGTACATTAACCATTTTATCTAATGTACGCATCCTATTCAAAATTAAAATGAATAGTTTCCTTTTTAATTCTAATGCCTTTGCTGCAATGGCTTCAATTTCTTTTTTTCTCTTGTAAAATTTTGCCTTTTGCTTATATTTCTTCACATCCTTTATCAAATTGGACATAACTCTTCTCTGAAACATTTTTCTACGTATCTCTTTAAACGCTGTTTTTCTGTTTAAGTTAATCTTTATATTTACAGAAGGTATATTTGCATTAACTAAATTTTCAATTTTTTCCTGTCCTTTTCTATTGAAAACATTCTTTCCAGTACAGACATTTTGTACATTTTTCCTTTTTTTGAATATGTTCTTTAAAAAATCTTTTGTCTGCTTACCAGAAGATTTTTTCTTTTTCCTAACATGAGCATCTCCAACTAACTTAGGTCCTCCAGTTGTCTTCAAATATAGGTTTTTTTTGTGGTCTTTCTTTAGTCTGGATTTTGTAGGCATCTTAAATTTTGTTCACTGCTCTTCAGCAATACCTGAAAAAAACTAAAAAAAAATTCCTTTATTTTATTTAAATATATTACTACATTTTTTATGTTCTTTAGAAATCTTAAAATACTATAAACCCCTTTCCTATAAATGAAAATCACAAGAACACCTTCACAAATTAAATATCTAAAAATAATTCCTGTGTGCACACAAAGTCATGCTTTGAAATTAGACAGAAAACGAAATTTCTTTGCCAATTGCAAAGCATACTTTCTACTCTTTTTTTTGGCAAGTGATAAGTACTTTTACAGACTGACACATTTTGAATCCACTTTTCAGATTCTTAAAAAAGCACATGTCCAAACTGCTTTTTCAGACCAGCACCATGTGTAACCTGGGTGACTGACTACACTCCAGCAAGGGCAACCAGCCTTAGTGATGCTGAATGTATTTGCATTATTGACTGAAACCTCAAACCCCACTCGGTTGTGAATACTATGCATGATTCCAGAGGATAAGCAGCTGGGTGTGTGCTAAGAGTCTGCTTCTACACAAAAAAATGGCTCACCCTTTCCATCTAATGCAAATGTGAAATCTCCAGAGCAATACGCAATAAATCTCTGCCTGTAATTCCTCTTTGCACACAGAGTCATGTTTTCATATTAGTCACAAAACGAAATTTATTTGCCAATTTGAAAGCACACTTACTTTTCTTTTTTTTGGCAAGTGATAAACACTTTTACAGACTGACACATCTTGAATCCACTTTTCAGATTCTGAAAACAGCACATGTCCAAACTGCTTTTTCAGACCAGCACCATGTGTAACCTGAGTGACTGCCTACACTCCAGCAAGGGCAACCAGCCTTACTGATGCTGTATGTATTTGCATAACTGACTGAAACCTCAAACCCCACTCGGTTGTGAATACTGTGCATGATTCCAGAGGATAAGCAGCTGGGTGTGTGCTAAGAGTCTGCTTCTACACAAAAAAAATGGCTCCCCCTTTCCATCTAATGCAAATGTGAAATCACCAGAGCAATACGCAATAAATCTCTGCCTGTAATTCCTCTTTGCACACAGAGTCATGTTTTCACATTAGTCACAAAACGAAATTTCTTTGCCAATTTGAAAGCACACTTACTAGTCTTTTTTTTGGCAAGTGATAAGTACTTTTACAGACTGACACATTTTGAATCCACTTTTCAGATTCTTAAAAAAGCACATGTCCAAACTGCTTTTTCAGACCAGCACCATGTGTAACCTGGGTGACTCACTACACTCCAGCAAGGGCAACCAGCCTTAGTGATGCTGAATGTATTTGCATTACTGACTGAAACCTCAAACCCCACTCGGTTGTGAATACTGTGCATGATTCCACAGGATAAGCAGCTGGGTGTGTGGTAAGAGTCTGCTTCTGCACAAAAAAATGGCTCCCCCTTTCCATCTAATGCAACTGTGAAATCACCAGAGCAATACGCAATAAATCTCTGCCTGTAATTCCTCTTTGCACACAGAGTCATGTTTTCATATTAGTCACAAAACGAAATTTCTTTGCCAATTTGAAAGCACACTTACTACTCTTTTTTTTGGCAACTGATAAACACTTTTACAGACTGACACATTTTGAATCCACTTTTTAGATTCTTAAAAAAGCACATGTCCAAACTGCTTTTTCAGACCAGCACCATGTGTAACCTGGGTGACTGACTACACTCCAGCAAGGGCAACCAGCCTTAGTGATGCTGAATGTATTTGCATTACTCACTGAAACCTCAAACCCCACTCGGTTGTGAATACTATGCATGATTCCAGAGGATAAGCAGCTGGGTGTGTGCTAAGAGTCTGCTTCTACACAAAAAAAATGGCTCACCCTTTCCATCTAATGCAAATGTGAAATCTCCAGAGCAATACGCAATACATCTCTGCCTGTAATTCCTATTTGCACACAGAGTCATGTTTTCAGATTAGTCACAAAACGAAATTTCTTTGCCAATTTGAAAGCACACTTACTTTTCTTTTTTTTGGCAAGTGATAAACACTTTTACAGACTGACACATTTTGAATCCACTTTTCAGATTCTTAAAAAAGCACATGTCCAAACTGCTTTTTCAGACCAGCACCATGTGTAACCTGGGTGACTGACTACACTCCAGCAAGGGCAACCAGCCTTAGTGATGCTGAATGTATTTGCATTACTGACTGAAACCTCAAACCCCACTCGCTTGTGAATACTGTGCATGATTCCACAGGATAAGCAGCTGGGTGTGTGCTAAGAGTCTGCTTCTGCACAAAAAACTGGCTCCCCCTTTCCATCTAATGCAACTGTGAAATCACCAGAGCAATACGCAATAAATCTCTGCCTGTAATTCCTCTTTGCACACAGAGTCATGTTTTCACATTAGTCACAAAACGAAATTTCTTTGCCAATTTGAAAGCACACTTACTAGTCTTTTTTTTGGCAAGTGATAAGTACTTTTACAGACTGACACATTTTGAATCCACTTTTCAGATTCTTAAAAAAGCACATGTCCAAACTGCTTTTTCAGACCAGCACCATATGTAACCTGGGTGACTCACTACACTCCAGCAAGGGCAACCAGCCTTAGTGATGCTGAATGTATTTGCATTACTGACTGAAACCTCAAACCCCACTCGGTTGTGAATACTGTACATGATTCCACAGGATAAGCAGCTGGGTGTGTGCTAAGAGTCTGCTTCTGCACAAAAAAATGGCTCCCCCTTTCCATCTAATGTAACTGTGAAATCACCAGAGCAATACGCAATAAATCTCTGCCTGTAATTCCTCTTTGCACACAGAGTCATGTTTTCATATTAGTCACAAAACGAAATTTCTTTGCCAATTTGAAAGCACACTTACTACTCTTTTTTTTGACAAGTGATAAACACTTTTACAGACTGACACATTTTGAATCCACTTTTTAGATTCTTAAAAAAGCACATGTCCAAACTGCTTTTTCAGACCAGCACCATGTGTAACCTGGGTGACTGACTACACTCCAGCAAGGGCAACCAGCCTTAGTGATGCTAAATGTATTTGCATTACTGACTGAAACCTCAAACCCCACTCGGTTGTGAATACTGTGCATGATACCAGAGGATAAGCAGCTGGGTGTGTGCTAAGAGTCTGCTTCTACACAAAAAAAATGGCTCACCCTTTCCATCTAATGCAACTGTGAAATCACCAGAGCAATACGCAATAAATCTCTGCCTGTAATTCCTCTTTGCACACAGAGTCATGTTTTCATATTAGTCACAAAACGAAATTTCTTTGCCAATTTGAAAGCACACTTACTACTCTTTTTTTTGGCAAGTGATAAACACTTTTACAGACTGACACATTTTGAATCCACTTTTTAGATTCTTAAAAAAGCACATGTCCAAACTGCTTTTTCAGACCAGCACCATATGTAACCTGGGTGACTGACTACACTCCAGCAAGGGCAACCAGCCTTAGTGATGCTGAATGGATTTGCATTACTGACTGAAACCTCAAACCCCACTCGGTTGTGAATACTGTGCATGATACCAGAGGATAAGCAGCTGGGTGTGTGCTAAGAGTCTGCTTCTACACAAAAAAAATGGCTCCCCCTTTCCATCTAATGCAACTGTGAAATCACCAGAGCAATACGCAATAAATCTCTGCCTGTAATTCCTCTTTGCACACAGTCATGTTTTCACATTAGTCACAAAACGAAATTTCTTTGCCAATTTGAAAGCACACTTACTTTTCTTTTTTTTGGCAAGTGATAAACACTTTTACAGACTGACACATCTTGAATCCACTTTTCAGATTCTGAAAACAGCACATGTCCAAACTGCTTTTTCAAACCAGCACCATTTGTAACCTGGGTGACTGCCTACACTCCAGCAAGGGCAACCAGCCTTACTGATGCTGTATGTATTTGCATTACTGAGTGCAACCTCAAACCCTTAAAGTATTCCTTATTTTTACCAGTACACCTTAATTTATCGTGAAAACATAGTCCATATTATTTTACATGTTCCTCACATTTAAATTTCTCCCAAAACAGAAAATGATAAACACAACTTCAACAAAAGGAATTCCATTTCTATTATTCATTTCTTAATTGACCATATACATCCCCTCTCAAACTCTAAACTCACCTTTAAAATTAGTTAGTTGTGAAAGAAATGTGGCACTCAAACAGCAGATTATCAGAGCCAGGATCTCTGTTCTTTACACCTCTCTCCTCTCAGCAGAACCAGATAATGGCAAACTTTCCCTCTCTTTTTCCACACATATACATGTTAATTTCAAATCTCAGTGCTTCCCCCTTTTTTTCAAATGTAATCACACATTTCTATTGGTTGAAAACCAACCCTTTTCCAAAAGTACCCTTCCCCCAACTTGACTTCTGCCTGGTACCCTTCCCCCAACTTGACTTCTGCCTGCTACCATAGCAACAGCTCATGGAACACTGCTGTGTGGAGTTAGGTCAGAAGTTCACCAAACAATGTTTCAATTCCACAGAGCAAGAGTGCTTGACTTTTCAAACCTAACAGCAAATCCATAGTACTGTTCTTTGGTAACACATTTTTCTGTACCAATACAAAACATGCTTCTATTAATTTACACATACAGCCTAGTTTTTATTCTAGAATGGTATGAAACAGCCAATCAGTTCTTTTTTTTATAAAAAAAATATGTATGCCTCCATTTCCAAACTGTCTTTCATTTCTTTTTACCATTCTACTGAATTTCACCTCCTGAGTGCATCCATTTCTCCTTTGAAGATGTTCACAGTGTGGATTGTAGGGCACAGCTATGTCTTCTGGAGTGAAAAGTATGCAGAGAAAACAGATATGGTGAGAGACCGTGCTTTGCCAAATGTAGACATTAAATGGATTGGTCAGAGAGGGTTAAAGTGGCACCAATTGATGCCATTGGTGAAATCCTTCATGCAAATCCAACACCCTGACCTCATAATAGTGCACTGTGGTGGCAATGACCTAGGCACTTTGACTGGGGTAGGTCTGGAAATGCTTATGAAGGAGACCTTTGCACAACTGTTTTCACTTTTCCCTAAAACTGCCTTTGTCTTTTCTAACATATGCCAAAGGCAAAAATGGAACTGGTCCACTCATTTTTGTCCGCAGATTGACAAAGCAAGAAAGCACGTCAACAAATCTGTTTCTGCTTTCCTCAGAGACTATGGTATGGGTTCCATTTACCGCAACAACTTGCGTTACGACATGCAAGACATTTATAGAGGAGATGGTGTGCACTTCAGTGATGAAGGGAACAGAGTCTTCCTCTTGAACCTTAGACACTGCATCGGTACTTACTTGTAGGTACCACTAAAAAATCAAATCACTTCATAAACACAACGGCTCTTTTTAGAGCCCCCTAATATCTAAACTCTTAAATCTGAATTTCATTTCTTTTTTTTTCTTTTTTTTTCTACCGTACGCGTACGTTGAGCTTACCGTACGCGTACCCCGCGATTTTTTTTAAAATCAATAAATGTTTTCTTTGTACTTTTCTGTCCTTCTTTGACCCCTTTACAAATGTTAGGGGGTCTGTAACTCTCTCCCTTGCCCCCTTTTCAAGATATCACCCTTTTTTTCTGAGTGAAACACACGAAATGGCGGCCGCCGCTTCCTGGTTTCGACCGATTCGAATGTTTACTAAGATCTAACAGCCAATCAGAATCGCGCTCGCGCACGCCACCGTACGCGTACGGTAAGCGCACCGTAAGCGCACCGTAAGCTGGCTCAGATATATATATTGATTTAAAGGCTATTTTCTCTGAATCTACTGAACAGATTTACACCAAACCTACAAAAGGCACTTCCTTGACCTGAGGACTACCTCTCTGCCAAATTTCAAGTAATTCTGTTCAGCCGTTCGGGCTGTAGCTGTGTCTAAAGGTCCTATGGAAAAATGCATGGGAAAAACGCGTTTTGGGACCCCCCTTTTATCTCAGCCCCCGCTTGACGAATCCCCCCGAGACTTTCAGGGTAGGAGCGGAGCGTAGCGCCCCACCTATTTTGAAACATTCGCGAGGATTCGTCGACCGGCGCCAAAGTTATTCCAAATAGAATGTTGCGGATTTCCTATGGAAACGTGGTCCTAACTATAACTACCTACTGGCGACCGCCAGTAGGTAATATATATATATATATATATATATATATATATATATATATATATATATATATATATATATATATATATATATATATATATATATATATATATATATATATATATTATACACAAAGCGACGAAGGGAAGCCCATGGCGGGCGGGGACTGTAGGCGACATCACCGCCATAAATCAATACAATATTCACAAAACATCCCAAGCGTGGAATCAAGCCCTCCAGTCAGACGTCAGGTAAGATCATTTTGAATTTTCCACAGGCAAAGCATTACGTGTTTTGGAGATTGGAACAATGAGCACACGAGGGACAGTGCCTTAAAGGTAAAATGAGATTAATTGTCATTTGGCACGACATGGAACTGTTCCTTTTAAAGCCAGCTTATGTCAGTCTGTTTTCATTGAGGCGTATTAAGTCATACAAGGATTTTAAAGAATGAAGGACATTACGAGGCATCATAAGAGAGTTGCAGTGCATTATGGACATGGTAGTCCTTTAAAAGACAGGATTCAGAACAAGGACTATGAAAATTCGAACATTATGTAATAGTGGGCATTAGCCATGTTATTGTAAGAGTATTACTTAAGTGAAAACGTTTCCTGGCTCCTGATACTTGAAAAAAACAGTTTTGAGTGAAAATGATATGTGGTGCACTCATAGTCCCTCTTCATTGTTGATGATCCCAGTGTATTTAAAACCCAATGTCACTGACCCTCGCATTTGCATATGATTAAGACCCACTTGGAGGTCAAAACGCGTAATGCTTTGCCTGTGGAAAATTAAAAATTCTCTTACCTGACGTCTGACTGGAGGGCTTGATTCCACGCTTGGGATGTTGCGTGAATATTGTATTGATATATATATATATACACACACACACACACACACACACACATACATATATACTTTTTTTGTATATTGGTGCAAATTTCGCAAATGTGGAGAAATGTGCTCACTTCTAGCAAGACTAAGGGCCTTATTACGAGTTTCGCGGTCTGACTGCAGAAACAACTGCAGCCGGCAGTAGCCCACAGTGCTGCAATGGTGATCATTTTTCCATATGTATCGATGTCTGTGTGAACATTTTGACTGCATATGTTTCAAATGTACACATATGCATGATACGTGTGGAAAAATACCATCTACCCATTGATGCAGTCCAGCCCATATGTGGGCAGTCCAAGCAATGGGTTTATGGTACAAAAAGGGCTCACCTGTACATCACTGCAAACAGGGTAGTAATCCTCGGGGTGGAGATGCTGCTGTGAAGGGGGGACCTAGAGAAAGGGAGTCACGCCTGGAAGAACAAAAAAATGGTGAGTATGTATCCAGATCCTTCAGTACCGCTGACTCGGAGCTGGTGGTCGGACCGTCGCAGTCAGCTCACTGGAAAGCCAACTCGTAACATGGCGACGATGGAGCTCCTCAGTACCACCCTATGGCATCTGCCTTTCCCCGACCACTACTCCCGCGGTCAGGAATTTCTTGACCATGCTTAGTATACCGAAAATTTCCCTATCACAGAACTATTTTGATTAATTGATTTGGAATATGTACTACTTAATGGATTGGAATTAATTTGATTATGAAGGACTATTTATTGTCAAATTACACACCTCATTTATTAACTGTTTCCACTTGCCTATTGGGATGAGGCGCCCCATGTGGCCAGAGCAGTTACAATTTGAGGTCAAAATTATGCGCCACACTGAGAATCTCTGTCTTCTCAGTATTGCACTTCAGTTGGAAGAAGCTCATTCAATGGAAAACGACAGAGAGGCTTGGTTCAACTGGCACCCCTTTGCCAAAGGATAAAAGAATCTGGGTATAGACGGCATAAGAGATTATTTTGGCCACAAGCGACTGAACCAATTCAGCTTGGGGGGTCATGTAAATATTAAATAATGTGGGGCTAAAGGCAGACCCCTGACAGACCCCGACCGAGACATTTTGGCTACCAGAGGAATAGGGGGTAGCCAAACAGCTTGCCTCCTGTCCATTAGGAAGGATTTCAGCCACTTCCTCTGAGGCCAATCTCCTGAAGTCAGTCAAGCAGCGTGGCACGCGGGACCGTGTTGAATGCTAACAGGTCTAGCAGTACAAGCACTGCTCTACTGCCACACTTGATGGACCTTTTAATCAGTTCAGAGACCTCCAGGAGGGTTGTATCTGTGCTGAACCTTAGCCTGAAGCCAGATTGGCTAGGATGTAATAGTTTATTAGTTTCAATATACTTAGACAGCTGACAATTCATTAACTTTTCCAGCAACTTGGATGGTGCAGGCAGAAGGGAACTGGTACAAGTGACAATGCCACTAGTCTAAATGATGGTTCAGATCCATTGACATTACAATTACATTTTGCATAAACATCTTACATTCGGGTCATCAACTCTTTTCGAGGCACCTAGGCCATATATGGACAAAGACTATTTCACTAGTCGATATGTCATCTTACGAGTTCTGAACAATGATTACATTCTCCATTACATTACATTACATTATTCAGTCCCATGACAATGGGGGAATGTGCATATTAGGAATGTCGTAGACCGTGTCAAGTGTACATTTACCATGATGATTGTCACTTTTCCAAAGTCAATAAATTGTTTCCATGTATGTATCATTAAATACTCCCGCAGTACCCTAGTAAAACAGTGAATATTTATTTTTATTTTTTATGTATTAAAAACTACTAAAAGTTATTGTAGGGCTATTTTTAATTATTTTTGTACAAAGAAATTAAGCTATTGTTTATTATTTTAGGAGGTTTATTAAGTATAATTATTTATTTTCAATGATATACATTTTTAAGCATTCATTTAGAAGTCAAAAATGTTCATTTTAAAAAATATTATTAAGTCCCTGCCATTTTCAGTGAAAGTATTCTGCAGTTCGAGTGATTGGCTATGTGTGGTGCTGGACTTACTCCAGGCCTGAGCTGGAGTACATTTCCGACTGTTTTGGGAGCTTTTGGCTCAAGTAAATTTAGAAGTGCATTGTGTGAATAGCAATGAACTTACTCTTTTGTGGGTGCATGTTTGTCCCTCTCTATACTCCCCTTTAGGCCTCTCTGTAGCCCTCTTTATTTCTCTATAACCCCTTCTATTTAGTAGTACCTAGTCCCCATTATTTTCTAACCACTTCCCCATCCGTCCCACATTTACTAGTAAAATGAAGGTTTACATATGTAGACTTCTCCGCAATAAGGGTGGAGATCTCCATGTAGAAAAGAGGCAGAAGCACAGCTCTCTGCATGTAAGTTTTGAATAGCATTTTGGATGCAAGTTATACAATTGTAGTTCAATTAATTGTGCAACAAAATTTAGTTTGTGAATAAGCACTTGTGAGGCAATGGGGTGTATTATATGGTGTGTTTGTGCAACCTCACCATGTCATACATTTACCAACACCTTTAGGATCAGTAGGTTTCGTTTGTCAAACCCTAGGCTCAAGTCTGGGTAGCGGTGGCTCTGAGCAGTCAGACTTACACAAAGGAAAAAGTGTAAAGCATTAACAGCACAAAAACAATTGCAGAAGAAATACATGTGACTCGAAAGAAATCTGACACCAAATTATAAAAATTGACTGTATTTTTAGACACCACAGCAAAAAAGATCCACTGAAGGTTTCCGGAGATACAACATTTGCAAGGTACAGTAAATATGCACTTTTTTACTTAACCATGAACATGCTTTGGCAAATTTAACAAATTTGACACTTCGGGAGCCAGTCAGTGGGACCAGCAAGGTCCACAGAAACAGTTATCTCAAAAAACAGAAGCATAGACTCATATGAAAGCAGTCCTGATGCTAGAGATACAGGGTGCTGAAGATGCTCAAGGATACATACTGTGGATGCAATGTGGTCAACAGGGTCTTTCTGTGGCTACTCCTTGGTCCACAGGCATGACCAGGGGTCGACATCCCTTAAAGTCCTCTTTGTCCTGGCAGAAATCTAGTCGCCACTGGACAATCAGTTGCTCGATATCACGGTCACAGGTAAATCCTTCCTTGGGCAGTAACTCGCCTGACAGGAGGCTAGCCAACTGCCCCTTGGAGTCTCTTGCTTCATGTGGGCTTGGGTACAATTTATCCATGAGCAAGACACAGTAGGCACAGTCCCTTCTCCTTTTCTAGCCACCAGGTTCAGCAGGTGCAGTCCACACTGATGCAGCCTCTCCTTGCTGGGTCCTTGGTGTAGCAAGGCACTCTAATGCCTTCGATTAAGATCTGACTTCCGGGTGCCTTTTCTATGCCCAGAAAATTGCCCTTGGGGTAGGTCGAAGTCAATAGCCGATGGGCAACTAGGTTCCCTCCCTCCTCATGATCACTTCCTGTGAAGTATGGCATTTGGCTGCCAGAATTCTCTATTCTGCTCATTTCCAATATGACAGAGCACTTCTCTTGGAGTGTAGAGCTCTCTTGCTCAAGCCAGGGGCTTGGCTACTAAGAGGGCTACATGCCACTGAAAAAACAGTTTGGCAGCTGGTTTCGTCAGCCTATCTGATTAAACTATAGAGCAGCCCATCTCCCAAGTAGTCACCATTTCCCATTCTCCTTGTAACTTGCCTTTTGGGCTAAACCCCGTGTGACTGCTAATACCTCTCTCCCATGCAGGCCTCCTTTCCTGGGAGTCATTTGCACGTCTCTTCAGGTGGACAGAAAGCTGCCTCAGAAGCCGACTCTGTATACAACCAAGGACGGGCACAGGGGAATTTAGGGCTCCAGAGTGGCAACTGTGTAAAAGTTGCACAATGCAACAAGTTACATTAATTTCAACTTCAACATCAAGTTGACCTTAATCTAACAAGTTGTTTGATACATTAAATTATCAACTGGAATGAAAATCAAATTTATTAAGAGCTTCTAATACCCGAGTGTGTCTAGGCACTAATCTCCGAGAGGTGAGCTGCTTTAAGGAAAAGAGGGTGGAATTATTGGTTTAAAAGCCAGGTTTTAAGTGCTTTTCTAAAAGCTAGATGATCCGTTTTCCTTACCAGTTCCAGGGAGAGAGTTCCAGAGTCTAGTTGTGCCACCCCAGCCAGCTTTTTTTGCATTTGGACACTAAATAATTACATGCTGAGGCAGACCAAAGTGGTCTGGGTGGGTTATACCATTGAAAGCTGTGCTTAAGGTACTCTGGGCATATGCCATGGAGTGCCTTAAAGGCAATGCACAAAGCTTTGAAATCAGTGCGCTTCCTGATTGGAAGCCAGTGCGGGAGACTGAGGGCAGAAGAAGCAGATTTGTGTTCAGGAATGCCCAAAAGCAAGTGAGCCGCTGCATTTTGTACAATCTGGAATTTCGTCATGCACTTTTCCCTGATATTGACTAATAAGGCGTTGCAATAGCCAACCTTTTATAGTACAAGGGCTGACGTCAGTTTTTTGCAGATTGGGAGGAACAAAGGGAATGATCTCTCTGAAAAGATTTAGGGGCATATGTATCAAGCTAATTTTTAGTCGCAAACGCTGCGATTCGCAAAATACAGCGTTTGCGATTAAAAATTCGCAAAACGGGATGTATTAGGCAAATTCCCAACGCAAATTTAAGGAATCGCTAATTTAGCGATTTCTTAAGTTTGTGTAAGCATTTAAGAAATCGCAAATTGCGATTTCTTAAATGAAATGTAACACTCACCAAAGGATTGCGATTAATCCTTAAGAAATCGCAAATTACCACCAACTACTAGTTGGTGTTAATTTGCGATTTCTTTTAAAAATGCACGTTTTGTAATTTTACAAAGTGCCACGTGATGCACATACATGCCCCTAGGGCATGTATGTGCGCCATATGACCACACATGCTAATTTCAGGGGTGTATCAGGGTGTCATCTTGACACCCTTGCACCTTTGAAATTATTCTCAAATTGCGATTAGAATTACTTCCCATACATTCCTATGGGTCTCCTGGCCCATAGGAATGAATGGGCAGGTATTCCTTAATTGAGATTTCGCAATTTGCTAATCGCAATTAAGGAATTTTAAGAAATCGCAAAAAGTTTGCAATTTTTTAAATACATCCCGTTTTGCAATTCTCAAATAGCGATTCCTTAAAAATCGCTATTTGAGATTCGCAAATGGTGATGTTGATACATATGCCCCTTAGTGTGAAAAAAGAGGCGGAAGTGGTGACGTTGAAGTGGCCATCAAAGGAGAGTTTGCTATCAAAGATTACACCCTTCACCTTACTAACAGGGGTAGGAAGAGAGACATGCACCAAATTTGGTACTAAAAAGAAGCATTCTTCTCAAAGAGTAAGTCCTCTGTTTTACTGGAGTTGAGCTTTAAACAATTCAAAGTCATCCAATTCTCGACCTGGAGCAAGCTATCATGGAAACGGATGGCGGTGTCAGTGGGGTTGCCAGCTACAGATACAATAATTTGGGTGTGTAGTGAATCAGCCACTTTTGTGGTCTGACACCCTATGATGACCCTCAACCACCACCATTCTGTACTGACTTAAGTGTGTTCTGCCTTTTAGTGGAATAGTCTTTCCAAGAATAGAAGGTATGGGATGTTGAGGTGCAGTCTTGTGGGTGGTGGTGCACACATGTGCTCAATGTTGTATACTGAGGGATTTAGTGTATAATGTTATTTGGGTTAGGTGAATTATGACTTTGACCTATTGGCTTTGACGTGGTCTAATGTCATTCTGCCTTCTGACTTTACCTTGCTTCAAACTTTTCTGTGTGCACAGTGGTGCTTGTAAGTTGTGTGGATGAGAATTATAGGTGCTCCTTGCTTTTTTGATTCCATCTTGCTTTGGGCCTTTGTGTGCAGGCCTTAACTAACTCTGAAGCCATTTTCTGTGAAGAAGAGGGCATGTTTTGCTTTCCTGCTGTTTTTCGCATTTTACTGACTAGAGAGAACTGGTTCTTATCAGAGGAATGTACATGGTTTGACTTTTAGTCATAACAGGGGCCTGATCAACCCTTGGTCTGACCTTGAAGCAGGCTGGTACTGGATCTCATGAGAACTAGGGGGCGTGGCTTGCTAGAAGCTTCGCTGTGTTTTGAATGTGTATTAAAAAGGGGAGTCTACACTGGCTCGGTGGAAGTTCATCCGTGGAGCAGACGTGTTGCCACTGAAGAGTAGAGGCTGGTGTCACCTCTGAGCTTTCACCCGGTTCAAGCAATGGACTCCCCTTGAACAAAGTGGGGTGAAATGGAGCATTAGGTGAGGTGTCTCTGCTACTAACTGTCTCTTAATTCTTTACTGATTCTCTCCTTTCCTTCTTATTTCTGATTCTTATATCCATACATATATATTTCTCATATATATATTTGCCTTGATTGTATGTTCAATCATATTATTGATATGTTAGAGTCTGCTATGTTAGGTGCATTTGGCTTACTGTGTGGTGCTATTTACAAATAAATACATCCCAGATATACCAATTCGTCTTTTCCTTGTAGCATGAGGTGTGGACTCTTCTTGGCCAAGTATTATGTTGTAGAAGGATGGGTGAATTCCCTTCTAGCAGGTAATTGTGTTATAGGAAGTTGTTCTACTCCTGAGCAAGTGATGTGTAAATTGCATTTCACTCTAGAGAAGTGTTGTGTGTATGTTACCTTGGTCTAGAGGAGACTCATATGTTATATTGTTTTCTTGCCTTGCCTTTGGAGGAGTGTTGAAAGTTTGCCCACCTTAGGAAGTGCTGTGTATATGTTATATTCCATAAGTTTGGAACTGATATTCTCTCTCTCGCCCTGGGAAAGTGACGGTACATTCCTTGGTCCAGGGGAGATGTAAGGTTTGTCATTACAGGGTGTCATCGGCGTAGCACACTACCGAGAACACAAAGGACTGGATTAATTTAGCCAGTGGGGCAACAACATATTAAAAAGGGTAGGGCTTGACGAAGAACCCTGCTGAACGCCGCAGGGTAGTGTAAAGGTGGGTGAGTTAAAATCCTCCAGAGCCAAAACTCTTCTTGGTCGGTAAGAAAGGATTTCAGTAGTAAGAGTGCATGCCCCTGGATCCCAAAAGAGGCGAGACGGTCAAGTAGCGTGTTATGATCAACTGTGTCAAATGCTGCAGACGTCTAAAAGAACTAATGCAGCATTGCCTCCTGTATCGACAGTCTGCCAAAACGGTTCTGATGCTGCGATAAGAGCAAGCTCTGTACTGTGGTGGCTTCTAAAGCCAAACTGGGTGGGGTCAAGGTGTCCATAGATCTCAATGAAGGCTGTATTTTCTGCATTCATAGCCTTCTCAACAATTTTGGCAAGGAGGGGAAGCCTAGAAATGGGCCGATAGTTATTTGGATCTGTGTTGTCAAGATTCATTTTTTCTGAGAAATGTGGGTGTGTGGTCATTTGCTGAAGAGCTGCATATGAAAACTTGTAGAAAGGATGATAAACTGGAGGAGGACCTTGAACAGTGGAGAGAATTGTGCAGGACATTGCTCCATATACCGGGGCATGGAAGTGAGCAGGCAGACACGTCAGAAAATGATGGTGCAGAGTAATGTAATTAATCTTATTATTGTGTTGATACGTGACATGCTGGTGGAGGTGTCCACCTTTGTTATCATGATTTGTATATCATTTATTTCCTCCTGCTATGTTTAATGTACTTGAACGATATATCGCTGGAGATCTGCATGTTTCAAGACAAAGATTATGAATGAGTGTATTTCAAATTTGTGTACAACTGACCAGTTGGACAATAAAACCTAATAAATAAAGTTCTTAAAAAAAAAAATTTAATTTTTTCAGAAGCGTAAGAAATGATGCTCATTTCCATTTGGTAGGGAAGGAGCCCGTACTAAACATTTGGTTAAAAATGACCATGAGATGCTCTGCAATAGTGTTCGGTACTAGAAGTTCTACCTTGGAGGACATGGATCAAGCAGGCAAAAAAAACTTGAGCTGCGTTAGAGGCGGGAAGGACAATAAACTGGGGGTGTCAGCTATAGCTCCTGCAAGATCCGAAATATACTCCATAAGTCAGAAGTTATTAGGGCTGCTGTGGTAATGGAGCAACTAGCCTTTTTCACAGCAAAAACATAATTATGGATTTTTACTGTTGGAACATGTTAAAATACATGTTTCACTTTTTAATACCCAGCATCCTACCTAAGGGCTTGCTAGGCCTTCCTTAGAGGTGACTTACCTATATTAAAGGACTTGACTTTTGCCATTACTTTAATTTTTTTAATTGCCCTTCCAGTCTGGAGTGGCAGACTAGGAGCCATGTTTTACCTTTGTCACATCCAGGGTGGCATAACCAGTGCTGCAGTCCCTGAGGTGACCATCTAACTTAGAGGCCCTGGCTAGCCTGGGTACCATATACTGGGGACTTACAAGTAAGCTACCTTATGCCAATTGGGTATAAGCCAATTCAACATAGAAACTTTCAAGGCAGTGCACAGGCACTGAGGCTTAGCAGGCCTCAGCGTGCTCTCCAAGTCTAAAAACCAGCAGCATCAGTCCAAACATTTGGAGCTGACCATGCAAAATGGAGGAATTTTCTTACAATCCTTTATTGTCTTTCCCTTACAGGTATAACAGTAAAATATTCATTGGGTTTTTCAAAAGTAGAGCATACATATTGATACTACATACAAAATAACTCTAACTGTTGTCCTTATTAGGCTAAAGTTGATACAGGTAAATAAGTGATTAAGGGAAAGACATACAAAGTGATTTAGGGGTGCAAACCCTGTGAGTCGCTACATTTTGCAACCACTAAATCACTTTTTCTTATTTAGTAAACCCAATTGCAATTCGAATATTTTTTCTGAAAAGCAAACAGATTAACAAATAATTATTGATTCGCAGTTTGTAAAATGCATGTTTGGGCAGTTTCTTCCAAACTACGAATCGGTATCACATGTGGCAATGGTTTCCAACCATAATTTCAGTCACAAAACATTGATCAGTTACTGACTCCTAAGTTGGGGTGTAACTGATTCCCAAAGTGGAAGAGATCCTCTTTGGATCTATTTCCCTTTGGGAATCAGAGTGAAAACCTCAGGTGGAGTAGGGAGTGGACCAGGAGAGCACTGTCAACTCTAACTGAAGTTTGCCTAAGTAGAATTTTTAATTTACTAGAAGCCCCATTTCCTTTAAGGAAATTAAGCTGCATTAAAAAAAGGTTTCAATTTTGAAAATGCAATTACTGGGGAGGTGGTCTGCTATCCCTTGCAGTCCACCATATCTGTCTTTGTAGGCAATCCCAGAGGGTCGTAAATTGCAACCTTTCTAACAATTATCAATAAGGTAGGTTGATCTGCAGCCTCTTGTGAGTTCCTACTTTGCAAACCGATTAGTACATAGGTTAGTTTGCTAGTAAAGTTTCTTTAGGATTTGAGGATAATTACAAGGCACACTGATAAAAGAATGATAGGAGAAGGTTGGAGGTAACCTCATGAGAAAAGGGTTGAACTAAGGAGAAAGATTTTGAGAGGCTGGCTCAATTAGAGGTACATTTAGAAGCCTTTTTTCTCACATAAATGGGGTGATGTTTTAACAAAAACCAAGAGAATATTTTTTTCTTTGAAGGTTTGTTTACAGATACACCAAACTCTGAAAGACACGCTATGGAACATATGATTGTTGTTTTTAATGACAGCCAGAGCTCTGCTAATATCTTGATAAAGGCGGGTATTAAAATCTAGCCAAAACTTTGTGATCAAGGTTGATATGAAAATATAAATAGGAACTGCTCAGCAAGAACAGGAGTGCTGAAAAATACGAATCTAACATCAGAAAACTGAAAAAACAATGGAGATGTTGTTTCTCTCCTAACCTGACTTACTTAGATATGGACTACAATGGCTAGAGTAAGTTAGATCAGTTATTCTTCATCCTGTGTCTTCTGTGGACTCTCACTGAATTCACTGAATTCCTTCGCAAGCTTGGGACCCCAGTTTAACCAATTCCTACGATGTCATACTCTAAACAATGCACAAAAATACAGAAACAAGTATACATCAAACAAATACCCAGATTATGAAACATTTTTTTAAATTCAATTCAGAAACAAATACTGTATTTTTTTCATGCATACCAGGCTTCAACTGAGGCCAGTTGTTATCCATCCTTGATTATATTTGTTGTACCTCATCTAGTCCCACAAATCATGCTAAGGACAACAAATTAATTTTTAGCCTTCAGTTTCAAATTCCCAAACTTTTATAGAGCATTTCAATTTTTTTATTTTTGCTTTTTTAATATGTATATATACTTTATTAATCGGCTAATATTTATTTTCCTAAATAGTCATGGACCTTCTGCGTAGGTGTTGCGGACTGCAGGTTAATAACTACTGGCTTAGATAATTTTTAGGAATGTTTTATTGGTAGATGAGTCATGTACATAGGTAACTAAGTTGAGAAATTAATTCCCATGGGAAAGAAAGGGAACTTTTATACTGAAAAATTAAGAGTAAATTATAGAATATATGGGTGATTTTCCTATTTTTACCATTTTAGGGATGCATTCTCATTGAAAGAGCCATTCCAACCAAGGTCCCATGTCCACTGTGGCAAGAGATTTTTTCCTATCCTAGATAATACTAACATTTCCTACTATTTTCAAAGGTGGGAATGGTTGAGATGATGTTTGCGATTATCTACAAAGTCTCGAGTTTGTAGGTGTTCCCAAACTTTCCAGGGCATCTCTGCCCTGGACTGTCCATCCACATTCTTGGATTAGAGTTCACTAATGCGCAATTAAATTTGTTGCTTTTGAAATGGAGTTGTGTGAGGTAGGGGGCAAGATGGCATCTGCGTTAACTGCTCCTCCAAGCTTCGGCTTCAGTACGAGAATGGCAGTGAAGAAAATGTCTGTTTGAAAAATTACAAGGATTTTGACATGCTGGAGTTAGCCCATAAGTTAACGTGATTTGGACTTTGGTGCCTGAGCTGTTTTGAGCCTTCAGGACCTCGATTGGCTGCTGCAATAGCACGGCTGCCTGGCGCTTTTTTGGGGAAAATCAACCCTCAGCTTAACCAGAACGTTAAACGGAGAATGTCGCTGAGGTTGAGCAAACCCCGAAGGAGCGGACTGATGTGTCGGCATGTACAGCAACTCAGCCCCAGCTGGCTGCTGGAAAGAAGGCAGAGAATGTGGATGCAGGCGTCGTTGAACAGCATGGATCGGGAATGGAGAACTGGAAGTCGGGACCACATAAGGAGTTGTAGGTTAGTGTGGGATAGCCTGAGCATAAGCAAACTTCAATCCCTGAGATATTCGCGGCAGCTTAAGAGGTCGAGACAGTCTTTGAAGGAATCAGAACAGGGGAGTGCACATGAATTCTTGGAGCACACTAACTCACTGAGTGGATCACAGGATAGTTTTCCCACAGAAACTATGAGATAAAGTGCACGGGTGCAGCAGGTGAAGAAATTGGCTGTCAGTGTGCTGAACAATTTACTTATGGAGCGTAACCCAAATGAAGGGGTTGGAGAAAGTAGATCTCTGGGGTTGGTGACCACAATGACCCACAGTACTCTGGAGATGGGGAAAAGGGTCAAGGTGAGAAACGTCAGGGGGGGGGGGGCAAAGAAATATGATTTCCCTTCTCTGTGTATGGAGATAAGTCAGTAGAGCCTAGCTATGCCACACACCATGATGAAGGGTGGGTCCCCCAGTGCAAGGGGAAAAATAATTTTCTCTCACAGGTGAATCCGATATCTCCGGTTTAAGTGATAGATTAACGCAGGAGGAGTCTGTCTCTGATGCCTCTGGTTGTAGCCTCAGTACATGTCTTTGCAAACCAGTCACTTAGAAACAGTTGCAGGCCCAGAAAAAGCTGATGGAGAAGTGCAGGGCCTCTGGGAAAGGGCAAGATTTGGATGGAACTATTGCTCACAGTTAACGTGGGACTACTCTACTACCCAACAAGATTTAGAGGAGAATAACCCGGGGGGAGGTGGTATATCTCAGAATGGGATACTGAATGGTTCAGGAACAGTAGATACTCCCTCCATCGAGCTTATCTATACTACCTTGCAAGGGCAAGCCCAGACAGAGAACCGGAGGGCTCACTTGGCTACTGAAAAACGACGGGGCAATTCGTGAGGTCAACAAGATATGCTCTGAAATGGAGGAGAGAGTCACAGCTGTGGAAGAACAGACATTGGCGTGGCGGCTGAGTTTGGAATATTGCAGGAGCATCAAGACCAGCATGAATTTCAAATGGTTGATGTGCTATGGGAACTGGAGGACTTTGAGAACTGCCAGCGGAGAAACAATCTAAGGTTCTTAGGCCTTGCAGAAAATGTGGCAGGAAATTATATCAGGGCTTACTTAAAGGGGCTTTTCCCTACCTTTTACACTGAGACTGGAACTCTGAAGTAGAGTGAGTCCATCGGTTTTTATTATTATGGATTTTTTATAAAGCGCATGGCTACCCTAGGGCTTCCCAGCGCTGAGCAGTCAGGTACTGAGTATGAACAGGTTATACCTTAAAGATATTGCATATACAGCCATGTTTTGATCTTTTTACGGAATTGTAATTCCCCCTCTGTCCGCCTGTGTTCCAGTGGTAGGGAATTCCATAGTTTGGGAGCAAGGTGGGAAAAAGATCTTCCTCCCCATTTTTCCCTTCTGACCTTTGTCTGTTTTAGCCGTTCTTCTGCGCTAGATCGCAACTGCCTCTTTGGAATATAGGGGGAGATTAGGCTTTATACGTTTTTTGGCCCTTTATTGTGCCGTGCTCTATGTATGATGACCAATACTTTAAATATTATTCTGGCCTCCACTGGGAGCCAGTGTAGTTTTAGTAGATGCTTTTTTACTGATTCCCGTGCCGGAATGTCAGACAGTATTCTTGCGGCAGCATTCTGGGCTATCTGCAATTTCTGGGAACATATTTAGGTGCCCCCAGGAACAGTGAATTTCGATAGTCCAGCTGCAAGGTTACCAGCGAGTGGATCACTGTTTTCCTTAGTTGTGTGGGTATTCTGTCTAAAGTTTTTCGTAGACTTCTGAGGAGTCCAAAGCAGGTTGCTGGGACCTTATTGGCCTGTGAGATCATAGATAGGACCCCAGGTTTTTTACCGTTTCTGCCGGAGTGGGTGGTTTACCTAGGCATGCAGGCCAATCTAATATAGGCCTGGGTATTGCCATATTTCCGACGAGCAACAGCTCAGTTTTGTCTCCATTTAACTGTAAGCTGCTTGCCGTCATCCATTCTTTTACTTTGACCAGGCAAAAGGATAGTCTATCACCATCCCTGCAGTTTTTTGGATCTTGGGAGATGATCAACTGCGTATCATCGGTGTACGAAGTCATGGATATATCAAATTCCAGTCCAATTTTGGCAAGCGGTTCCACATAAACATTAAAAAGTGTTGGACTTAGTGAAGAGCCCTGTGGGACTCCACACTTCAGGGACATGGTTTTGGAGAGAATAGTGTTTTCCTGTACTTAAAATGAATGATCACTCAGGAATGAAGTCAACCATTTGAGTGCTGAGCCCTTTATTCCAATGTCTGAGAGCCTTCTGCACAATATACGATGATCCACCGTATCAAAGGCAGCGCTCAAATCTAATAAGAGCAATGCGGCTTGTTTTCCTAGGTCTAATGACTGTTTTAACTCCTCCACTACCACCAGCAAGGCAGTTTCTGTACTGTGCTGTGCCCTGCAGCCCATCTGTGTGTGGTGGAGGCAGTGATTAGTCTCTAAGAATTCTGACAATTTTTAATTGACGTGTTTTTCTAATAGCCTGCCAACATTCAGTAGCAGGGAAATAGGGAGATAGTTTCCAGGTTGTGATTGATCTGCATTTGCTTTTTTCAGCAGCGGTATTATCACAGCATGTTTCCAGGCCGCTTGGACTGTGCCTGTTTCTAGTGACTGATTCATAATCTTCATTAAGATGGGTATAGTAATGGGTGCTACGGTTTTGAGAATATGTGGAGATGCTGGATCCAAGCGTGAGCCAGACTTCACCGTCTCTAGTAAGATTTCTAGATGCTTCGATTCCATCTTTGGGAAATTAGTAATAACCTGTTGTGGGGGAGCTGCTACATGTTATTCTTCCCCCTCTGTTATGTGGTCTCCATCTGTTTTGAAGCAGCTATAAATGTCTGTCACCTTCGAGAGGAAATATGAGGCTAAGTTATTACACCTCTCCTCTGAAGTTTCGGATGGACCACTATCCATGGGTGGATTGGTCAGGGTTTTGATTATTGAGAACAGTTCCCTTGATGAGTTCTGTGCCCCTCTGATTTTCTCCTCGAAGAACTTAGCTTGACTCATTTTAATGTTATTGTGATACTTTCTAATAGCTAATTTATACTTTGTTTTAGAGTGAGGATCATAACTTTTTCTCCACTCTCTATCGATTTTTTTACACTCTTTCTTTTACTCCAATAACTGGGAGTTAAACCATCCCTCTGCTCTGGTTCTAGTTTTGGGCTTGTGGGCGGCCTTCGGTGCTACTACGTCTAGAGAGTGTGTGATCCAGGATTCCCATTGTGAGTAGCCCTCTTCAGCTGACCCTGGTGTCTCTCATTGTGTACTTACAGTGTTCGTTAAGATGTCCCCCCATGCGCCCGGATTGATCTTATCCCAGCGTCTTTTTATTTTTTTGTGTTGAAATTTTTTATTAGCATTTTATATATACTATACATAAATGACTTAAAGCAATAGCTAACATTAGATATTATCAGATATATAAACATAAAATTAATCTATACATCGTTGGCACATGAGATGCTAATATATCTGATATATAAATAGGTGAACAAGCAAATTCATCAGAACTAATAACAATTGATATATTAATAAAAGTTGAATCCTCACATTTCTTAGCTATATTATTTTCCTCTGTGTTAAAGTAATTAAGATTAAGAAATAAGATATAAAAACAGCAACATAATATAGGACCAGGAAAAATAAAGAGAAATTAGCAAAAATAAAATAATTAATTAGTTTGGATATCCGGCAGCAGATTTACAATGGTATTTACAACAAAACAGCATCTGTTTGTAAAAAAGGAGCCCAAACTTGATTAAATAGGTCAATTTGATCATGCAAGTTATAAATGACTCTTTCGTATGAGGCAGTTTGAATCATGGCTACCATCCAGGACTCTTGAGATGGCGGTGTTGGAGATTTCCATTGTCTTAGTATATAAATTTTTGCTGTGGCCAATGCAATATGTAAAAGATGGCATTGTGGCTTAGAAAGACGTTGAGAGTTTCTTGAGTCATGCAAAAGAATGGTACATGGTGTTAACGGTAAGGATAAGGGTATAGTGTTATATAGAGTCTGACCAATGTAGGACCAATAGGATTGAACCATAGGACAATCACAAATTATATGAGCAATGTCACAACCAGGAGAGTCACATCGCCAACAATTAGTATGTGTAAGTAACCCTGCTTTGTGTAACTTTACCGGAGATCAGTGCCAATCATGTAAAATTTTAAACAAGCAGAATTTTAATCTAGCTTCTCGAGCTCCTTTATCTAAATTTTCCAATAAATCCGTCCATTCCTGATCATTGTAAGAAGTTGATAAACGGGTTTGCTATTTGATGCGGGGATCTCTTGATAATGGCTGTGAAAATAAGTGTGATGTAAATGTTTTGTACAAGCCAGATGTAACTCCAGTATGTTTCTCCCAAGTATACACATAAGATAGTATAGGTGAAGTTTGTAGCGTCTGTGTGTGTAATCTAAGTATTTTAGTAAGGCAGACGCTGAGTTGTGTATAATTTGCTGCTTGATCCGATGGGAGACTAAATTCATCTGTCAATTGTGCAAAAGACTTGAGATCACCATTATGTAAAAGCTGATCTAAAGTAAGAATGCCTGCTGACTTCCAATGAGACCAGGATATCATTTTCCCTTTGATGCGTATACCTGTGTTGTTCCAAATTGGAGCTTTATCATGAATACGTGGATTAGAACCTAGGATACGGTGCGCCCTCTGCCATGTTTTACGCATTGCAACTAATAAAGGATTGTAGGGATCAAGGCGACTTGTGCCTGTCCCATAAAGGGCGGAGAGACCTGAATCTGTAGACAAAAGATGTCTTTCTATGTGAACCCACTGTGGCGTATTAGAGTTTTCTGTTAGCATGTGCGTGATTTGAGATAATTGCAATGCCAGAGTATAGTGTTCAATGGATGTGAGACTCAACCCCCCATAGGAATGATGCGCTTTTAATTTGTTTACAGCTAACCGTGGTTTCATAGAACCCCAAATAAAGGTTTTGATTTTTGAATCTATAAGACAGAGCGTAGATAAAGGGATCTGAAGAGGAAGCATTCCAAGTGTATAAAGAAAACGTGAAAGTGTTACCATTTTCACAGCTTGTACTCTACCCCATAAAGATAATCCTAATATCTTCCATTTTTCAAAATCGTGTTGCATCTGTGTGATTAAAGGGCCTATATGGTCTGCAATCATTCCCTCTGTTCCTTTATTCACTAAAATGCCCAAGTATTTTAAACGTGAATGTTGCCAATGGAAGGGAAAGCCTTGTATAGCTGCCTTCGTGGTTCCATCTGATATGGGAAGTGCTTCACTCTTATCCCAATGAATTTTATATCCAGAGAAGGAGGAGAAGTCTTCTATAATTTTAAGCCATGATGGAATAGACCGGGATAAATCAGTAATGGTAAGTAAAATGTCATCAGCATAAAGGTAAAGTTTCGAGTGACCGACTGGGAGAGGTATGCCTACTATATTTCCTGATTGGCGAATTGCTGCTGCTAGAGGCTCTAAAGCTAATAGAAACAGTAGGGGCGAAAGGGGACATCCCTGGCGAGTGCCTCTACAGATTGGAAATGAGTCTGAGATGAAACCTCCACTATTGACCTGAGCTGTAGGGTTTTGATATAGTAATCTAATTTTATCTATAAATTGAGTTCCCAAACCAAATGTTTCCAAAACAGTAAAAAGATATTGCCACTCCACTCGGTCAAATGCTTTTTCAGTGTCGAGTGATAATGCCAAAGCATCTTTCTGAAGAGATCTGGCCGAGTGAAGCGTGTGTGCCAAAGTACGTAGATGATTCCTCGATGATCGTCCAGGTACAAAACCCACCTGAGTGCGGTGAATGAGGGATGGTAAAACTTTGCGAAGACGGGATGCAAGAATACTGGCTAAGATTTTAATATCGCAGTTTAGAAGTGAGATGGGGCAATAACTGCTACAAAGCAGCGGATCCTTCCCTGGTTTAGGAAGAATCGCTATTACAGCTTTGTTAGAAATACATCCTAAAGAAGCTTTATCAGCTGCTTCCTGAAAAGCAGCATATAAAGTATCTATTACTTTGTCACCTGACTACCGGTAGAATTCTGCTGGAAAACCATCTTCCCCTGGAGCTTTATTGTATGGGAGTTTAGCTATGGCTTGGGATGTCTCCTCCTTAGTAATCTGCCCCTCTAAGAGTGCTCTGCCCTCTTCAGAAAGACAAGGTAAATCTACCTCCGAAAGAAATGAGAGCATCTTGTTTTGGTCTAACTGGGTTCCTGGAGTATATAAGGATTTGTAATAAGAAGCAAATTCATTAACAATATCTTGGGGACGAGTTAATAAATTGCCGTCAGGTGATTTGATGGCCGGTATAGCCATAGTAGCCTCCCGTTGTCGTAATTGAGCTGCTAATAACCTCCCTGCCTTTTCCCCCTGTTCATAATGTCTCCCTTTTATTTTTTGTAATGCATATTCGGCTTTGGAAGTAAAGAGACTGTTTAGCGCCATACGAGCTTTCTCTAGGGATTTGCGATGTTGTAAAGTAGGTTTTGTAGTATATAATCGTGTCAATTTCTCAATATCATGTTCCAACTCTTTTTGTCGATTAGCATTTTGTTTATTGGCCATTGCAGCATCCTTCATGAGTTGCCCCCTGATAGTAGCCTTGGCTGCAGACCATAAGATTCTACCTGAGTCTACAGAACCTTGATTAGTAGAAAGGAAATTTTGGAAATGCTCTCTCAACTGCAATTTACCCTTAGGGGTTTTATGGCGTTGTATATTCATCCGCCAAGGTTTGCGCCCTGGTTTAGCCAAACCTGTTTGTAAGGACAAGAGTACCGGTGAGTGATCAGATATGGATGCTTCTAGAATGTGAGACTCTTGCACTAGTTGGACAACTTTCTGAGAAATTAAAAAATAATCAAGTCGTGAAAGGGTTCCATGTGTGGGTGACGTAAATGTATATTCAGAGTCAGTGGGATGTGAAAGACGCCAATAGTCTATTAGACCATTATCTTCCATAATGTCACTCAAAAGGGCTCTATCTGGTGCATTATTCTTATCAAAAGGACCTGTTCTATCCAAAACCGGATCTCTCACCAGATTCCAATCCCCTCCAATAAGATATTGTGAAGCATTTATCTCTGATAGTAAACGGTTCAAATGAAGAAGAAAGGATTTTTTTGTTCCTGTTGGTGCATAAACAGATCCTACACAAAGATGAGTTTCTCCAATGCGAAGTTTGATAAACAAGTACCTTCCCTCTTGATCTGCCCATGTTTTTGATATCATAAATGGCAAAGATTTACGAATAAGAATTGCCACACCACATTTACGAGGGGGGCCTGCATTCGAGGAGTTTTCACTATTAACGCTGCTGTGAAACACCTTTCCTACCCAATCTCTGCATAATTTGTCAGACTCAAGTGTATCAAGATTAGGGGTGGGCGGAATTGGCGGAAGGCACTTCCGCCAATTCTCGCGAGAATGCAAGCAATTTCCGCGATCACGCGATATTTCCGTGATCGCGGAAATTGGTGCTTCCGGCCTGCCGCTGCCGCCCGCTACAGGTTGTGTACGTTGCCAGCCACGGCGCCGACGTCCCTGGGGTCCCTCGAGTCAGCTGTCCATCGTAGTGGGGGAAAGGGCGGAAGATGTTGCCCACCGCTGGTGTGTGGGGCGGGGCTTCCATGCAGTTCACATGCCGTGGGCCAGAGACGCCGCGGGCCAGAGACCGATCAGAGCAGCTGGTGTCAGGAACTGCACGGGGATTGCGCGACAGGTAAGGACCACAGCTAGTTTTTGACGGTAGATATGGGGAGAACAGCACACCTGCCCAGCCTCGACCTAGCTCCCGAATGTATTGTGCCGATGAATGCGTTACTGAATTTGAGCTTCAACTCGGGCACCTGCTTTATTTATATCTGTAAGTGCTTGGCCAGGCAACAATTTCCGTTCCCTCCCGGAAATTGCGACAATTCGGCATTTCCGCGTTCCGGTCGGAACGCGGAAATGTCGAATTGTCGCAATTTCCGGGAGCGGAACGGAAATTGTCGCCCACCCCTAATCAAGATGTGTTTCTTGGAGTAAAGCCACATCTACCTTTTTCGATTGTAAGTAAGATAGTACTTTTTTCCTTTTGATATAATGTGTTAGGCCATGAACATTCCATGTTATAATGCGCAAAGGGCGAGAATTAGCCATGTTGATATATATTTCAGTGCTGTGATACGTACTTGAAAAATTATAAACAGCTATAAAAAAGAAATGTATTTAGTCAGAAATGTGAGAGGGAATAAAGAAAAAGGAGCAATTCAGTATTTTGAGGGCACGTAAAGAATATCAGAATGTGATGTGAGGAAGTATTATAAGAATGTTCCTACAAAAGGGAAATGTATAAAGAAAAAGAAAACTATAAAAAACTGGTATCTCTAACTTTTAACCGCGGGTCTGGGCTCACGAGAGCACCGCCACAGGTACAAACCTCCCCTGGAGGGTAAAATCTTAACCAGGAAGATGAAGAGAGAATTTAGAAAGGCGTGAAAAGCCAAAGACTCGAATGTGTATAGAGGCAACTATTAGGGAAAACTAGTTGCAATAATAACATAAATATACATTATGACATGTATAAAATCAACAATGCATAAGTAAAAGTTCAAAAAGTTAAAATAGATTGCACTTAAATTACTAATACATTTTAGGTATAAATATTACATTTCATATTATAAAAAAAACATTTGATGTTATAAACCTAGAAACAATTGTAAATATAAATAAGAGGGTTATCCGAGATATATTATATAACTTTAGCAATACCTAGATGAATAAGAATCTGACATGTAGAAGAGTAAAACAGCAAGCAATTAATACTTTCTCTATCAAACCAAATAAATGACAGGTACTATATAGAACTGTAATTAATACATAGTAAAAAATTCCCCTATTAAAAGGCCTGAAATATAGCCTTAATGCAAATACATTCATAGTTTTAGATATTGTCTAAAATATAATAAGTGTAAATAATATTTTTGTCTCCAAGTTGCTAAGGTTCAGTAAAAGCATAAAAATACTTTATAATACGTATAAAACCAACAATATATATGTAAGAGTTCAAGAAATTAAAATAGATTACATTAGGTTACCAAACTTTTCAACTATAAATATTACATTTCATATTATAAAATAACATTTAATGCTATAGACTTAGAAACAATTATAAACATTAATAAAGGTGTTATTTGATGATTATTGTGTAACATTAGTAATACTAGATGAATACGAATCTGACGTATATAATGGTAAAACAGCAATAGATTTAAAACTTTCTTTATCAAACAAAATAGCTAATAGGTGCAATATATAACTAGAAGTAATGCATAGTAAGAAGTTCCTCTATTAAAGACCTGAAGTATAACCTTATTCTAAATATATTCATAAGATACTGTCTAAACATAATGAGTGTAGATAACACTCATGTCTCCAAGTTGTAAGATCTAGTTACCTTCGGTGCCTTATTTATCCTCTGAAGCAGATTTTAAGGGAGATCTAGACTTATCTCTATGCCGGTCTTGTGTAAAGGTGGTGGCTGACTGTAAGGCAGATGATTTTTCCTCATGCGTACGAATTATTCGTTCTATGTCTCTGCCACGATGACGAGCCTCACCAGTGTTGCAATGTCTACTGTCATGCATTTGTGGAGGATGATTAGAATTGCGGATAGACTGATCAAGAGAAGGATGTTGAATATCCATGTCCTGAATTAAAATGTTATCTAGAAAGTGTTGAAGGTCTTCAGGATTATAGAAGTCTTTGGATTCTCCATTTACGGTGATACGGAAGCGAGCCGGGTCAAACAATCCATATTTGATATCCAACTTCCTTAGTTGTGGTCTCATAGATAAGAATGCTTTCCTTCTTTCATTGGTTTCTCTCGAGAAATCAGCTGCCATGCGAATTTCATGTCCATCATAAATGTATGAACCTTGTGCACGTGTCAACGTTAAGATCTGTCTTACTTGTTCATGCCTCAAGAAGCAGGCAATTAAAGGTCTTGGACGAGAATCCGAGTCTCTGCGTAAGGGACCAATGCGATGAGCACGTTGGATTTCCAGTAACGGATCAAAAGTAATGCCAAGTAATTTGGGGAGGACGTTGCATAAAAAAGTCCGAGCATTCTGACTTTCAACTTTTTCTGGAAAACCAAAAAAACGAATATTATCACGTCTATTGCGGTCTTCTAAGTCAACAAGCTTGCTCCGAAGAAGTAGTAGGTCTTGATCTCTGCTTTGTGTTGAATCAAGTCTGCTTTCTACTACAGTTAATCTTTGGTCCAACCCTTCTGTTTTATTATGGAATTGTACAAAATCTGCTCTAATTGACTTGGTTTCTGACGTAAGAGAAGAAATGTTAGCGTCCATATCCGCCAAACGGCAACTTATTGCCGAAATTTCTTGTAAAATGCGCTCCATAGCTGTCTCTGATATTGCTGCTGAGGTAAGTACATGGGATGGTGGTGAAGTTGGATTCTTTGTGGACATAATGCGCGATTGTTTATGAGCCTCTGTTAAAAGAGGTTGCTTAAAGGCTTTGTTTCCGTTCTTGTGGTTAGACATCTGTAAATCGACGTCTTATTCAGGGAGGCAAGAAAGCACTTAAGAACAGATTCACAAAAATGTGACAGGAAATATAAGAATATTTGCCCGTCAGGTGCAGTTAATTATAGCACTTATATTTTGATATAGGATGGTGTCCTTTAAACCAATACTCTTCACAGAGTAAAATGTAGAATTACCACAATTTATTTATTAAGTGCTTGTAAATGAGCATAGCAGGTCTTCATTAATAAAATAAAAATAAAAAAAAAACCACAAATATGTGCGCTTCTACTAATAAGGCACTATGAGGGTTTACTGTTCCATAAAGATTGGAGGTATATGACTGAAAAGAGATTCATAACAGCAATTATTATCAATTCTCCATGAAGAAAGAATGTGCGCATTCATTATATTTCTTGCAGAAATTCGTTTCTCAATGAAGCGCAAATTATGAGGAACGTTTCCCCCTGTTGTTTATTTTGAAAGCCACAATTCCCATGTACACCACAGATTCATAGAAGCAAGCAATTCAGGCGACTTGATATATAAAAAACGGGGCTTCTGAAACACAGCTAACTCTGTATAAATCAAGTGTCATGGTGCTAAATGTCATTACCGGAGGCATGAAAGTAAACACAGCTCGCCTTTCTTTATGATGCTGCCATAAATTCTTTACCACGGAGGGGCTAATGCGCACCTAACTCACCAGGCGCGAACATTGAAGATTCCCCTCTGGGTGTCAGTCATACGCGAGGTCCGAGGCTTGCTGTGCTTCATAGGGCCCGTGGAATGCAGATCACCTCACAACTTCGCCGCCTCAGGAATGTGTAAAAAGAAGTTTATTTTTAGAAAAAATTGTGACCAGTTGTGCCTGCAGCTTGTAACGTCTTAGGAGCTATAATACAGCATTCCTGGATGCACTGAAGAGAGTGCAGCCTCCGTTGAAGGTTCGTCCCGTGGCGGAGCTCCGTCTTTAGGCGGCCATATTCCTCGGTGGCCAGACCACGCCCCATCCCAGCGTCTTTTAATTATCGTGTTCTTAAAGAGTAGCATCTCTGTGCTCATTTCCTGACTTTCACACCTTGAAAGGAATGAAATGATGGTCCGACCAAGGCACTGGGACAGGAATGTCTACTCTGAGGTCAGGTTCATTGGAGATTACCACATCCAAGGTGTGACCTTTAATATGTGTGGCTGCTTCTACCAGCTGAATCAGTTGTAGACTTTCTAAGTCTGATAGTAGCCTCTTTACACTTGGATGGCTTTTATCCTCCATGTGAAGAGTCAAGTCTCCAAGTATCGTGATGTGGGCTTTCTTGAGTAAGAGACTAGCCATCGTGTCGGGTAGTTCTTCTAGGAACTCCCCATAAGGACCTGGTGGTCGATAGATTAATAGGCCTGATAGCGTGAAGGTTGGAGATAACCGTATTGAGAATAGGAGGCATTCACATCCTTTCAGAGCCAATTGTTCCGTTGTACATTTTTACTCCATTTTTAGGATAATGGCTAATCCCCCTCCTATCTGGCCCATCCTATCCAGTCTATGTATCTCACAGCCTGGCGACACTGCCATAACTATATCAGGGGAGGAGTGCTCCTTAAGCCAACTTTCCGTTAAAAATAGGACATCTAATTTTGTGTCTTCTAGTAATATTCGGAGTTCAATTGTGTGTTTGGGCAGTGATCTGCTGTTGATCAATCCACAATCCCAGCTCTGACTTATTTCTGGGCTCCTTGGTACCTTATTTGTCCTCTCTATGATGTGAGGAGTGATCCATCTCTGTTTGCAGTGCTTGCTATCTCTTACTATGGGCATGCCTTTTGAAAAGTCCCATCCTGTTAAACAAATATTTTCTTTAAATATGTTATACCTGTACAGATCCTCCACAGAATATCTAATCCTTGTAATTTTTACAGGGGTCCTGACCCCGGAAGGGCGCGGACGGGCGAGACGGGCTTGCCTTTGGCGCGCCAGCGGTGCGCCCGCTGCGCTCGTCCGCTGCGGTTTCCATTGATGCTGAAGAAAAACTGGTAAGCGGAGCATCATGTTTTTTGGCAACTTTCTCCTCCGTCAGGCAATATTCAACAAAGCCAAAAGACAAAAATAGTTTATCCTTCGAAAGAGTGTTTCACTCTTTCGAAGGATAAACTATTTTTGTTCAGCCGGACTTCTGTCATGTTATGGTAGAAAGGAGGTTGCGCTTATGACAGTTGTTTGCACCCTTCCAGGGACTGGGCTGCGAGTTTATCTTTAAAGGGATGGTTCAAATATTAACATCAGAGATAAAGGCACAAGAATACCTAATGGAGATAACTGGGGATTCTGGGCTTGATTGGTGATAAGGCTTTGCTTGGGGAAGGATTTTGGCCATGTGTGTATCCGAGTATAAGTATGGTGATATTGCTCGGTTGGTTCAAACTGAAGATGTTACGTTTTTGGCAAGATGTTTTCTTTCTCCTTCTCCCTTACTTTTTTTCTGATATTTCTTCACTTGTTATTTTTTTAAACTTTCCTTAGGGATTGGCTGGAGCTAAGAGGGGTGGGGTGGTGCTGTTGTAGTGGATTGCATCATTAGGGTAATTTTTGACCTGTTGCTGTGTGGTGGCTGGGGGGAGGCAGGAGGGTGGGACTTTTGGGTGGGTGGGGGTAAGCTGGGGAGAGGGGTGAAAGGGGAGGGTCTTGCCAGGCATAAAGAAAGGTTCTTTTTAAGCAGCATTTTGGTGGGAAAATAGAGATTTATTATAGACATGTGATGAGTAATTTATGGATTGCTAGAGTGAATATTTGTGGTCTGAATAACCGGTTGAAAAGACAAAAGGTGGCTCTTGATTTACAATTTTTGAAGGCAGATATAATATGCGTTCAGGAGACTCAAATTGAGAATGCACAGCGGAATATTTTAGATTTCATGGGATAAAGTTGTCTGTTGTACCTCTCAAGGGACATGTACACGGGGTGGTATTTTGGCATGGAGAGACGTTTGTAATGTTTCCCGCTTTGGTGCGGATAAGTATGGCCGATGGGCTATTGCGGAATGCAGCTATCCCAATGGATTGTTCACTCTTTGTTCAGTGTATTAGTAGGTAGTGGATGATCCGGCAGTGCTTGACTGGCTAAATAATTAATTGGCTTTATGGACACGTCTGCTTATTTTCTGTGGTGATATTAGTATTAATTTAGCTAGAGGGATCCTTAAGGAAGGTATTAAACACTATCAATGCTGTAAGCCTAAGGTTTGTAGATCCTTGATAACTCTGGAGCTAACCCATGGGCTAGTGGATGTCTGGACTGAGAAAGGCTCCTCCGACCCCGGCTTGACATTCCTTTCCGCACCCCATCGGGTACATGCATGTTTGTATTATTATTTTATATCAGATGCAGGATTGCCTGATTAAAAACTACCCTAGGGTAATGTCGGATCATAACCGGCTGGTTTTGGAGGTAAAAATGATCTCCCCTCTTCGTCCATGTCGGAGTTGGTCATTTGAACAGGCGTTATTATTAGATGAAGATTATAGCAAATATATGAAGAAATGAATCCCTGTCTTTATGAATAACAACTCTGGCAGTGCTTCTGTAGGTATGATCTGGGATGCTTTTAAGGTCGGTGTGTGGGGGGAGACATTGAGGTTTAGCTTGTCACGTCAAAAGAAAGAGAAATTACATATGCTCTATCTATATGAGACATGGTCAAGGGCAGAAACCCACTTGATCAAAGCAGTATCAATATGGTTAGAGATTGAGCCTTCACAACTGAAAGGGGCAATTGCTAAAGCAGCAATAGTAGATATTTCCTCAAAAAAATCTGCTGATAAATATACTGTTTGGAGACTGTAAGGAATATTGTTGAGAGGGATAGAACAAGCAGAGGTAGGAGACAGTCTGTGTTCTTAGGGGTATTCCGTTTATTATACAAAAAGGAACCAAATGACACCAGTCTCAAGGGTTTGTTGACTGTACACGGGGCTCTTCCTCCTTGTCTTCTTCAGGAAGTGGCACTTCTTATACGTAGCAACAGAGAAAAAAGAAACAAAGATCCAAAAACAAAGGGTGAGTAATGGGCCTCCCATTGAAAAGAAAGGTTCACGTGCTACTGCCACCCAACAAAACAAGCACTGGCATAGCCAATAGTTCTCGCCTTTGGGACCTTATAAGTGTTTAGCCATGCAACAGTTGATGTTGTTGCACCAAGGATAGTGTGCAGCATAACAAAATACTTATCAGGTCCCAAAAGCGAGACCTATTGGCTATACCAATGCTTGTCATCTTATCTTATCAGAAAACCTTATCTGAAGTGCTAAAAAGCAGAGCTCTGTTCAGGGACCCCCTCAAGCACCATGGCGGTAGACTTCTAAAGTATGGTGCCGGAATACACCCTTACCTCACTAACTGAAGCTTGGGTCTTTTCAACCACGGTGAATGTGCTACTGAAATGGCACTGTGTACGGCCTTTCAGGCTTGTTGAAGTCTCACACTGTGGGACTTCGCTCGCAAAAGGGTTAACCATGCGGCCATATAAAAGATCCAGCACTGGAGAACTGGTAGATCTGGAGAGGAGACACGTCTGCACTATGCTGATGCGCACGACTGGCTCCACTGAGCAAGGGTTCATGGTATGCAGCCACATACTGGAAACACCGCCACTACTGATAACAGAACAACAGTAATAATGTCTAAGAGAAACGCTTTTGGGGGGAGGTCATATTGGTGTCGGAGCACATCATTTCACCTTCATACAATGGTTAAATATAGAGGTGAGCGCCGCCTCGGATGCGCATAGTGCCGGCTCCTCTACGTGCTCTCCCTGCAGGGCTGGTGTGTGTCTGCCCCGGGACAGCAGAGCTGTCAGAGACACTCACTGTGACATGTTCATCGTGACCCCTCGAGGAGCCTAGTACACCAGGTGTCCCTTCCTCGGTCTCTCCGGAGCCCTCTGCTCTGCTGATCTCTTCCCACCAACCCTGGGGCAGAAGTCAGGACCAATTTACGACATGAAAACAAGTTCATGAGCGCTCGGGGCTCATCTATGCGGTTTCTAGGCACTGCAGCCATTCTGTCTCGGTGAGAGGTCATGCGGCCAGGATCCTCATAAAGAGTCTCAGACTGTTCCTATGCCGCTCTACCCTATCCTCAGCCAAGAAGCGGAAGGCCAGCCCCGTCATACTACCATAGTAGGGAACTGCCAATTTAAAGTCTGCCCAATGTATTCATACAATTCAATAAGCTCAGCTCAAAAGATCTTTACATTGTGGTACATTACAGTAATGTGCCAAGATGTAAAGGCTTATGTTATGTCTGATATTCGTTAAAAAAAACAAGCATTTCACAACAGCAACTACCTGTTCCAAGCCCACTACTTGCCCAGCACTACTTTTTCCAGAATTAAAAAAATAATAATAAGGGGCAATCCTTTATTTAACGGCCACTGGACGGGATGACTGTGGCCAAATGGAACACTTTCCATGCAGGCCTTTTGGATGAACTATGCGCAGACTGGCTGACAGGATCTGAGAATGACCCAGAGTGTTGTGGCCATTCTCATCACAATAGCACATCTCTTTGTAGGAACACCTTCCAGGCGCTTCAGAGTCGGCTCACAAAAACGTTTGGGATCTGATTACTACAGCTCCACTCCTGTTGAGCGGTGGGTAAAAAGGAGGGAATGTCATGGCCGCCTAGGGTTGACTGTGTGTCAACCAGGGATAACGCATTTGTTCATGAACGTGATTAGGAGGAGACATCCTCAGGGCACACACAATTTAGCCGTGTATGGTTACATTAATTATTCATACGTGCTATTATTAATGAAGTCATGTTACTACATTTTACATAGTACAGTTACAAACTTTAAACGGATACAACAGCACTGCATCCTGTTGGCAAACAACCTACAAAGGGCATGATGGAAAGCCGAAGCTGCGCAGAGAAACCAGGCTTCCAAGCGCAGAGGGGCGGGGTCCCGCGCATTACACTAGAGGTCAAGCAGGGCATAGCTCGCCAGAGCCCAGGCAAATGCAGGATACCAAAGAATCTACTACCCCAGCATCTGCCACACAAAACAAGAAAATACAGCTAGCCAGGGGCTGCTCGCAACCGGGAATGTAGAGGCTGTAAAACCAGCGTTTGTGTCTCCTGATCACTACTGCCTAGCTGCCGAACAGAGGCGAGATTAGGAGTATAAACTATGAGCAGAAGAGAATTCGAAAAAAACAAACTGGTTCTATAGGAGAAGAGGCCGAAGCAACTCAAATAATGACAAGCATTGAAAGTGAAAGCGATCGCGATCGCGCACTCTGTGGTGGGGAGGGGCGAGCAAGACAGAGAGGCAGAGCGAGGCGCGCGCGCGGGTGAGCGAGAGGAAAGCCAGATGGCGCCTCTGCTCATACCTGTGCACGTAACCGCACGCAGAATGCCACACAAAAAGTTGTGTTAGGACTTTTAAAAGCCCACTAACTAAATGTCTTGCCACAGCAGCGAATGCGCTGGCTCAGGCGAGACCTAAAAAGGGATTTATGTGGAGGTAGGGTTAAAAAGGGAGGACTGTGCAGAGTGACATAATCTTTTCCCTGTAACTCTCCCAGGTCGTATGTCACCAGAGTGCCTCCTATGTTGTGGACCCCCCCCAACCCCACAGTTTAGGTGGAGATACTTGCCTTGAACCACGACCCGCCTCCTGGGTCATGGTGAATGGGACTGTAGCAGTGCTCTCGCTCTCGGGTTCACCGGTAACGGAGGCAATGTTGTGGCTTAGTCCTTTCTTGGGATCCTCTGCTCCGGTCTTCCCCGCAGGCTAAGCCGTCTCTTCTTCCGGTTCTTCTGTCCGAGCTGCGCTTCCAGGGTCGTCTACTTCCCTCGTCTTCTTGTTCACGTCCTCGCCCCCGCTGCTCTGATCCGGCCCTTCCTCTGTGCTCGCGTCTCTCCCCTTGCTGCTACGGGCTGGCACTTCCTCCACGAAAAGGGGGCATGGGCGTTCATGCGTTGCGTTTCGTCGGAAAGCTAGAACGCTCTCTGTTTCCCCAATAGGTGTAGGGATGTCAGCCATGTTTTGGCTTTGCCCATTATCACAGAGACATACGTTTTATGAGTACAGTGAAAGGGTGGGACATCTATTGGCGACCTGAACTAGAGAGCTTACAGTTCAAGGGCAGAATAAGGAAATCCGGATCCCTATTTGGGAGCAATGTCTGACCGGGAAGTAATACGGGCAGCTTTCCAAAGGTTTTATCAGCGGCTGTATGTGGATGAGTTGGGAATGATAGCTGAGGATATGAGGGGGATATCTTGATTCAGTCATATATGAAGCTTTCAATGAGGAGAAGGTGGAGTCTTTAGTACAGCTCTTCTCTGCAAAGGAAATTGGAATGGCCATGTCAAGTTTAAAGTCAGGGATAGCAGTTGGTAAAGATTTTATTCTGGGGCAGTTTTATAAGACCTAGATCTTTTCGGCCACACTTAAAGAATATAAGCTGTATCTGTATTTGCAGGTTCAGAAAGGGTTAGATCCACCCGATCAGTTGGATTCAGCTAACATAATACTATTTCTAAAGAAATACAAACAAATGCAAGAACTAGGATTGTATTGGCCGATTACGTTAATCAATAGTGATAATAAGATCTAATCGAAATTATTGGAAACACGATTTTCAGCAGTAATCAGTAACATAGTTTCCCCCGTGCAACATGCATTTATTCCTGGAAGGGGCACAACTCACCATATCCACCAGGGTATCTCCCTTTTTGATGCGGTGGCTATATCAAGAGACCTTTTGGCAACAACACACTTGGACGCAGACAAAGCATTTGACACAGTGTTCTAGTCGTATCTGTGGGCGGTTATGGCAAAGATGGGTATAGGGCCAGAGTTTTTGAAGTCCGTGAAAGCCCAGTATCACAATCCAGCACGGTACAAGACAAGGACGCATCAATAGTCTTGTGTGACGTAGGAGCGCAAAATGTACTCTTAACTTTAAATTCTTTCGTCTCACTTTCAGGCTTTTCAATCGATTGTAAATTTGAAAAGAAATTTTTCAATCGCAAAGTACGTAAGAATTTGAAGACTGCGATTTCTGTTTCTTGAGCATTTGATCTGTAATTGGGCACATAAGTGAAACCTTTATTTAAAAGTTTAGTTTGGGCTGCTGTTAATTGAATCCCTGATATGTTTATGACAAGGTTGTCTTCTTTTTGGTCTTTTTGGTCGATCGGAGTGCTCTTTCTGTCTCTGTCTCTTTTGTTTTTTCTTTTTCCCCTCGTCAGCGTGCTCTCAACCAATTGAGTCACGAATAAATACCACACTCACGAGCTTACTTGTAAACGGAACTCGAATTGAGGGAGAGGCGGGAACCTTTGTTGCACACGGAAGTAAGTAATCCAAAGGCTTGCGAAGAATTGTCACGTTAACTCCCAGTCTTCGTTTTTTAAATAACCTGTTACCAATTGTTCACGACAGTAAATCGCTAATGAAATGTAGTAAGCACATGTTTTACTTGATTTAGACCACTCTTCACGTTTTTCATTTAGTAGTTATAGGGCAATATAAGGACTGTTTTTTTTGTTATGATACAGATAGAAATAGACTATTAGACCTCGTCAACTCATAGAATAATGAATACTTTACCACAAATGAGACTTAGGGTACTGATGGCATTAAGGTTCATTGATTGTTTTTTATTTGTATATTAGATATAGTCAAATATTGAAAAAGCATGAGTACAGGACTGAATCGCTCACTATATTTCCTTCATTTTTTCTGTTTCAGACCCCTGAAGAAGGGTCTTTTTTGTTGACCCGAAATGCATTGGGTAGTGTGAACATGTAAAATGAATATGTTTCTCTACTAAAGAGATGAGTAAACTTATAATTTGAAGAACAGAAGAGAAATAAACGAAATGAAAGCAAAATCACACTGAATTGGATGGAATTCTTTATTGAACAGATTGAATGTGATTAGACCTGAATAGGTCAAAGTATAATTGTGCGCACCTCTAACTTGGAAGTGAGAGACATCACTTTCTTCTGAATTCATGCTTTAAATAGAGAGTGTTCTTAGACAAAACACTAAAAGAGGGAGCAGCACACCATAAAAAAGAACGCAATTTATTACAAAATGCTGAAAAGAGTGCCCGATGGATAAATAAATGAATTATTCAACTTTTGTCTACCCCCCATCAGAGCACCACGAAAAATGAATCTTGAAGAAATAGCGCAAATTACAAAAAACAAGGCAGAGACCTTGGCTTATAGCACAGAGGAAGCTGAACAAATTTACGGATTAATAAAGGAAACAAGAGCATTCAGCCCACAGTTGAACACTGTCAGTCAACTACTGAAACAATTGGAATATGTCAGCAAACGAGAGATCAACCAACGCTTACATGCTACAACCTTAATTCACTATCATAAAAATCAACGTATCCCTAGAGGTCTAAGAATCGCCTTAAAACCAAAGCTATGCAGGAGCAACAACATTTTCCTCAATAAATGGTATCAAATACTGAACAAATGTAGTTTAGATCTGATTTTATTGATCGTGGAGGAATTGTCAAAAGAGTTAAAGGCTTTGGAAGAAGAACTTGAAACCATTAAACGTGAATTAAACACACATGAAGATTTGTCAAAAACATTGGAAGACATCAATACAAAGCTTGAGAAATACGCGAAAGAAATAGAAGAAAGGAAAATTAAAAAATATAAAAGAGACACTATAGATTATAAGTTGGAAGAAGTCTATAGTTGGGCAGATGTCTATCATCAAAGAAATTGGAAGAGACCGCAAACAGAAGTGAGTTCATCACAAGAAAGTGTCATTTCAGAATCTGAGATTGCACAAAACAGGAAACCTTTAGGAAGTAATTCACAAACAGCCCGCAGAGACCAACAAAACAAGGCGACTTTTTTAGAGACCAGCCCGGCCGCCAACAATGCTCCTTCGGGTTCAACAACAACGGGAGAACCTCAAAAACAAGGAGGGGAAAACAAAAGAGACAGAGACAGAAAGAGCACTCCGATCGACCAAAAAGAAGACAACCTTGTCATAAACATATCAGGGATTCAATTAACAGCAGCCCAAACTAAACTTTTAAATAAAGGTTTCACTTATGTGCCCAATTACAGATCAAATGCTCAAGAAACAGAAATCGCAGTCTTCAAATTCTTACGTACTTTGCGATTGAAAAATTTCTTTTCAAATTTACAATCGATTGAAAAGCCTGAAAGTGAGACGAAAGAATTTAAAGTTAAGAGATGACGAACATCACCATACAGAAAGCAGATAAAGGCGGAGCTATAGTAGTGATGAATACTGATTTTTACATGGAAAGTGTACGCACACATCTACAAGATACTAACACGTATCGGAAAATTGAACAAGACCCTACTGATGTTTTCGCCGAAACACTGAAATCAATTTTGGAAAAAGCCCTAAAGTTGAAATGGATAACTGAAAAGACTTTCCATTTTTTAAACATTAAATATCCGAGGAGACCTCAATTCTACATGCTCCCGAAAATCCATAAACACGCCACCATACCACCATTTAGACCCATCGTGTCAGCTTGTAGATCGATCTCAGAACCACTAGGTCAATACTTAGATTGGTTCATACAACCACTGGTTCAAAATTGGAGTACCTACATCAAAGACACAACTGCTTTTCTAAACCTTCTAAATGAAGTGATAATTCCAAAAGATGAGCAAATATGGCTATGTTCTATTGATGTTACAGCACTTTACACTTCTATCCCCCATCATGAGGGTTTAGAAGCAATGGAATGGAGATTACTGGAAAATGACATCATAGGAACAGAAAAAATTTTTTTGATGGAATTATTACATTTTGCGTTATTCCACAGTTATCTAGAATGGGAGAATGACTTTTACGAGCAATGTAGTGGAACTTCCATGGGTTTTGCGGGGGCACCGTCCTACGCCAACACCTTCATGGCAAAGTTTGAACATGACCACATACTGAATAACCCACAATGGAAGCAAGGCATCATGATGTTTAAACGATACATAGATGACATTTTTGTAATTTGGAAAGGTACGCAAGATCAACTAATTGAAAACATCCACGCACTGAATCAGATTCATGATAGGATCAAGTTCACTCATCAAATTAACATCAATGAGTTAGCATTCTTGGATGTGAAGATTACAATTAAAGATGGCAAAATAACAACCAATGTTCACACAAAGGAAACAGACAGGAACAGCAGTTTGCATTTTGACAGTTTTCATCACCACTTATTGAAGACACATCTACCATTATCTCAATTCATTTGATTTAAGAGAATCACATCAGATCCTAACGACTTATCTTCCACCATCGACAATCAGATCAAGAAATACTTAAAACGAGGATACCCTGAAAGAATATTACAACAGACAAAGAATAAAGTCCAGTCTATGAACAGAGAACTGCTACTTAATAAAAAAGAAAAATTGGAGAAAAAACTCACAGTATGCGTACTAAAATACTCAATTCAATCCAAACAGATCACAACCATCATGAGAAAACATTGGTCACTTATCACAGAAGAACCAGATTTGCAACCTCTGGTAGCTGATCAAATTACTTTTGCATACAAGAGATCAAAAAATTTGAAAGAATTAATTAAGAAACAACTAAATCAAGATGAAAAGAAGATTCATAAAGGCATGAAAAGATGCGAAAACTGCACACATTGTAATAATGTGATAACCGGTCAACAATTCAGACATCCAATGACTGGACAAATGATTCCACTTCTACATTCAAGCACCTGCGACACGAAAGGAGTTATCTATGGAATAAAATGCCCCTGTGGTAAATTATACGTGGGCCAGACAGAACGAAAAATAAAAATCAGAATTACAGAACATAAAAGCAACATAAGAAATAAAAATCGAAAGTCCACATTGGCTATGCATTGGATAGAGGCTGGTCATAACATTGCACAACTACAGTTTACCATATTAGAAGTGATCAAACCAAACTCATCGATGGACACTCATAAACAGAGATTAAGAGCTGAATATTTCTGGATCAGAAAAATGGCTAGCATGCAACCGGCAGGAATTAATGACAGAATTGAACTATCCTGTTTTTTGTAAAACTTTTGAGGATTAATTGTGTGATTTCCTGCATAATAATCATATTTTGAAGATGATTGTCAAAATAGGATATTTACTGAAGGCATTACTAGATTGCATTGATTATTATTATTATGTTTTGAACATTGTTTACATTGATTTTATACGGGAGGATCACGTAATTAGTTTAATAACACTGGTTCGTTTTCTCACAATATTTGTTTTTTATGTAGAATCATCATAAGCAAGATATAAATTGTTTTTAACTCTCTAGAGGAGCGACCAGTTAGCACGCTTCTACCTAGTTAAAACAACAGTCGTGGGTTTGGGAACTGAACTCTGATAGGTTAAGATTAGGCAGGATTATTACTAACACGGAAATGAGTCACTGATAGGTTCCGTGAACCATTACATGCTATTGGTTAAACATGACTCGTCAGCGTGCTCTCAACCAATTGAGTCACGAATAAATACCACACTCACGAGCTTACTTGTAAACGGAACTCGAATTGAGGGAGAGGCGGGAACCTTTGTTGCACACGGAAGTAAGTAATCCAAAGGCTTGCGAAGAATTGTCACGTTAACTCCCAGTCTTCGTTTTTTAAATAACCTGTTACCAATTGTTCACGACAGTAAATCGCTAATGAAATGTAGTAAGCACATGTTTTACTTGATTTAGACCACTCTTCACGTTTTTCATTTAGTAGTTATAGGGCAATATAAGGACTGTTTTTTTTGTTATGATACAGATAGAAATAGACTATTAGACCTCGTCAACTCATAGAATAATGAATACTTTACCACAAATGAGACTTAGGGTACTGATGGCATTAAGGTTCATTGATTGTTTTTTATTTGTATATTAGATATAGTCAAATATTGAAAAAGCATGAGTACAGGACTGAATCGCTCACTATATTTCCTTCATTTTTTCTGTTTCAGACCCCTGAAGAAGGGTCTTTTTTGTTGACCCGAAATGCATTGGGTAGTGTGAACATGTAAAATGAATATGTTTCTCTACTAAAGAGATGAGTAAACTTATAATTTGAAGAACAGAAGAGAAATAAACGAAATGAAAGCAAAATCACACTGAATTGGATGGAATTCTTTATTGAACAGATTGAATGTGATTAGACCTGAATAGGTCAAAGTATAATTGTGCGCACCTCTAACTTGGAAGTGAGAGACAAGACAAGGATGGCCATGCTCGCCATTATTTTTTGCCCTTTACATTGATCCACTGATTAGGAGAATAAAGAATAATCCATCAATCCCTCCGGTTTGTTCCCAGGGATGGGAAAATGTTTTTGGGCATATGCCAATGACCTGGCAGTTGTTACCCCCGACCCAAGGGCTGCAATGCAAGAGATTTAAATGGCGGCGGATAGATTTGGGAGCTTCTCCGGCTACTTATTAACCAAGACAAGACCCAAGTTATCATCAGTGGTAAAGTTGAGTATGAAGATAGACGGGTGGCTGAATGTGCAGTTTATCTTGGAGTTAACATCAAGGCAGGAATTGAGAAAATTGTGGAAATCAATTTGGATCCCTTGATGAAAAAAACTAAGCTGGAGTTTGGGATATTGAATAATCTAGGGCTGGCCTTAATTGGGAGAAGTATTACAGTAAAAAGGATTTTTTTTGCCTAACATCTTATACTTCTTCCAGGCCATCCTTCTTGAGGTGGGGAACAAATGGTTTAAAGTGTTGAATGGGATGATTTTGTGATTCATATGGGCTTACGCTAGGCCCAGAAGGGCGTCAAAATGTATGACCCTCCCAAGAGAGTGAGGGGGCTTGGTGGTCCAGAACCTTAGATTATACTACTGACCTACAGCACTCCAACAGATAGTTATTTTTCTTCAAATTAAGAAGGTGGGTGGGGCCTGTTATGAATAATTTCCCCACTATGTAAGAACAGTTGATAGAGGCTGGCCATATCTGCCAGGGCATTTTAAGAGAGTTTGGTTTAAGACCCTTTGCTGTGCATTATGAATATGGTCAGCTGTCTGGAGAAACGCTGCATTAAAATCCAATTTTACCAGGCATATTTTGGAGGCTCATGTTAGATGTTGGATGGAGCATGGTCCCTATAGACTTGGTGACTTTGTTTTAGGTAATAGTATAAATTCATTTAAGGCTCTTGGTTTGAAATACAAGCTCGAGCATAATCAATTTTTTTAAATCTCTACAGATTCAAGATTTTTTGGGGAAGAAAGGAGGAGGGTTACTGGGGTTTTCTAGGGTTGAGATTATAGAGCTGATTATTGGTAAAAAAGTTTTCAATAGGGTCTTTATATCTGTCATTGAGCAGCCAGATGCTTGACAATATTGATAAACATGCTAGATGATGGCGAGAAAAGCTTCAATCAGAAAAGAATGATTTAGCTGATTATCTAGACCTAGCTCAATCCATATTAATGTCGGCCAAATTGCAAGTCCAACATATTATAAACTAGTTTTAGTCTACATAGAACTCCTGGGTCTGTGGGCACATAGTGTCCAAGTTGTCAGTTTTATGATGCAGATCTGATACATATGTTTGCAGGTTACAATTGGGGTAACCCCTCAACTTGCTTTACTCGGGGTACATTACAAAGTGGTGCCTACCCATGTACAGGCATTTATGTTTTTGGCAATGTCAGTATTGAGTTTGTGTTTAGCAACAGCATGGCTGGACCTCTCTCCCCCTTCGTTTCACAAATGATTGGCACGGCTGTTAGCCATGTATCACATTGAAAATGCGGTCTATGCACAGAAATAATCTGCTCGGAAAAAAGGTCTACTGGTATGGGCTCCTTTGAGGGATTGGATCTCTTCAATGTCAGAGGGGGAATAACTAGAGAATATCTTGGCTGTGGGATTTAGAATTTTGGTTGTGGTTTAGAGCATAGCAATCATTAATGTAATGCACAAGTAACTTTGTCCTACTATTTATAGCAATCACTCTGTGAGTATCTATGCGAATAATATATGAAATATGAAATTATTAATTGCTGCTTTTCCGTATATTTTACTCTCGTGAATTGTATCCTTGGCTTGGATGGTGGGTCAAAATTCATTAAACTCTAATAAATATAATATAAAAAGAATTCACTCATGTGTTGTATTACACCATTTTAGGATTATATACATGAGTAAACATATATATGAGTACAATTTCAACATTTTGTGAATACCTTTATTTACTATACTTACATGAACAAGTTTAATAATGAAACCATACATTTGTATTTACTTGTTCTGGAAATCGTCTTACATCATCCTGCTATCCTGCTGAATGCTGGTTGTAGCAACTGAAGAATAAGGTGGATAATAAAGGGTGTAGACTTCCTCTACCTTCTACCTATCCACTTTAAATACCTATTATATGCAGTGATTTTAGTACCATGCCTTCCCTGGACTGGAATCTATTTTTTCAAATACAATTTTATAAAAATTATATTTTTGTAATTCTGTAATGTTTTGTCTTGATCAATGTTTGATTTTATTTCTAAAGCATCAAAAGCCAGTGGTCAAAGTCTGTTTTTTTAAACATTTTTTGTTTTCTTGCGTGAGTAGAAGACATTGCTTATAAAAATTCAGAATGCCTTAAATACATCATGACACAGAGATTATGGACTTTTCTTCATGAATTCGGAATTATTTATTCCACTGCTTGCCTAACTTCCTAATTTTTGAGAAAACATCCTTGGTGGGCAGTGGTCTATCTCCATTGTTTACTAAGATTGTCTAGACATAAGCTGTCTGTTTTTTGTTATTTGATATTCTATAATTTTTAGCTAGTTTTCATTACATTTTTCTTATATTTGCCCCAAAAAGGATACGGGTGCCTGGACTCATTTTTGTTGCACTCTTTCATATTCTAATTATCATTGGTTGGCAATTTCTTTTATTTTCACTTCTTTCCCTGGCTGCCACCTGAACCAGGGCAGCGCCTGATTCGTCCTCCACTTTCCCAGCTTGTGTCACGATGCAACCTTCTGAATCCTCAGGATCAGTTTGTGGCTCAAGTTGGTCCACCCCTTGATAGCCTCAATTCTGAAATGCTATAGTAGCACAGAAGTTTGAGGTGATCAAGTGAGGGAAGGAAAGAATGGGAACAGCAAGGAAGGAGATCTGAAAATCAACACAAAACACTATAAAAGGATGCCAAAACAAGGTTCGCTTTTACATCAATAAGTTTGCTTTCAACCTATTACCTGCAAAGTAAATAAGAATGATCTGTACCACTATGGTACACAAGGAATGGATTGTTCCTTCTTGAATACCGTTGCTCTTTCATAAAAAAAATATATTACTACAAAGAAAGAAGAGTTTTTACCAGACTATCCTGTGTACATAATATGCTTTCTATCACTTTCTCACATGTACTATGTACCCACCAAAACAAAAGGGCTGCCACACTTCACAGGGGGAGAATATAGTTGTTTGCTTGGATATGTCAATAATGTCTTCATGTACAGAAATCAGATCCACCTCTCTGTACCTTTATGATTTAATCACATACATAAAGAAAAAGAAGAAAAAATAGAGTCAGAAGATTTTTAGCCACTCCTTTTGACAATCGCACTCTCAAACAGAGTCTTGCAAAGAAGGTGAAAATAAGATATAGAAGAATCTATTTCTCTGGGCGGGGCACACCTCAGGCTTCCGAATACTCCCTCCCTCCGAGGTGCGGTTCCTGCGCTGAATTAATAAGAGCGTTGGACTGGTAGAATATTTGTTGTTAAAGCTACACCACGAGTCGAAAGAATGTCGAGATAGTTGAAGCTCAAAAACAAAAGTATGCTACATCAAAGGGGCGAGTAAACAGGAACGGCTGCTGTCCCCTTACCACACCAAATTTTGGATCGCTGCTTCGTGAATACTCCTCAAAACACCGCATCCGTAATTCTTTTGGAATAATCAACACTGAGATGAACCCGGAAACGTCTTTTTAGCAGAGGCCGCCTCCGAAGGGAGCCTCGAGGGCCGGCGCCATAACGGCTGTCCGAACCCACAAGGAACAGATCCGGTTTGCGCTGGTTAGCACCGCCGGAAATCACCGCGCTGCAAAAAGCGCCCAAGGCCCTCTCCTTCCCCTCCCCCTCCCCACGAACAAAGGGAAGAAGGAAAGGGGGAGGGGGATATAAGGTGACGCTCACCTGACCTTTGGTTGTCCCCCAGGAACCTATCACTTATTTTCTGATATTCGACTTTCAATTCTGTCCCCTGGCTGCAGTGCTTCAGCAGTTTCAAATCATTATTTGTATGCTGACAGCACTCAATTGATTTTTCATTTTACCCATAACTTGCCTGGTAACTCTGATACGGCCTCTGCCCAAACTACTTACACTTGGATGAAACCTAACTTTCTGAAACTTACCAAAAAGAGACAGGGATCCTTCTGGTCTAATTTCTAATTTCTAATTTAAAACATTTATAAAGCGCAGCGTGCACCGAACGGTTTGTTGGCGCTAATAGAGGGTAATGGCTACAGAGACAAAAGCGAGAACCGGTGGTAGAGCCGGGAAGGGAAGATTACGCATGGAAAGCCTGTTTAAAAAGGAACGTTTTTAGATCCTTACGGAAGGATACATAATGGGTAGCCGCACGGAGGTGGTCTGGGAGGGAGTTCCAAAAAGTGGGGGCCAAGGTGGAAAAGTTGGACCCACCCCACTTTTTGCATCTGAAGCGTGGGATTTGAAGGAGGGACTTGGTGGAGGAACGAAGTTCTCTGAGGGGAACATATTCTTTTAATAATGAGGAAATGAAGGCGGGGGCGGTGCCTTGACGGGCCTGGAATACCATGCAGGCGGTTTTAAACAGAGAACGTTCCTTAACAGGGAGCCAGTGGAGCTCCCTGAGGAGGGGTGTGGAGTGATGATAGCGAGGGAGACCAAAGACCAGCCGGGCGGCTTGGTTTTGAACCAACTGTAGCCTCCTAAGACTGTATGCTGGTATGCCATTGTAGAGAGCATTGGCATAATCCAGCCGTGATATCACTAAAGCGGCCATGATCATTTTGAGTGCCTGAGGGGAAAAGAAACGGGCGACAGTGCGAATAGTACGGAGGGTGAGGAAGCAGGAAGAAACTACAGAACTAATTTGAGAGTGAAGGGTGAGCTGATTATTCATTTTGACCCCCAGTGTTTTGACCGTCGTAGAAGGGGTGGGGGCGGGACCAAGGGTTGAGGGCCAGAAGAGAGAGTTCCAGGGACTGGAAGAGCCTCCGGTAAGAACCAACTCGGTTTTATCCGGGTTCAACTTGAGATGGTTATGGTTCATCCAGTCCCTGATGAATGTCATAGTGTGCTGGAAGCTGGAGACAGAGAGGGGAGAAGAGGATAGGTCAAAGATGAGCTGGAGGTCATCCGCGTAATTATACACGGTGACCTCCAGCTGCTGAAGAGCAAAGATGAGGGGGAAGATATAAAGATTAAATAGTAGGGGAGACAAGGAAGAACCCTGGGGGACACCACACGTGACGGGGAGTGGGGTGGTTGTGAAGTCTCCTAGTCGGACCGCCTGGGTGCGGTCCCTCAGGAAGGAGGAAAGCCACACCAGGGCTGATCCCTCAATTCCAGCCGCCTTGACACGGGACAATAAGATGGTATGGTCTACCGTGTCAAATGCGGCGGAGAGATCGAGGAGTACCAGCACCTGGTGTTTGTTGTTATCCATACCCTTCCTGAGGTTGTCTAGGACTGATACCACGACTGATTCAGTCGAGTGCCTAGGTCGAAAGCCAGCCTGGCGGGAAGCCAGTCCCCCATTGGCCTCTACGTGGGTGCTGAATACCGCGGTGACATAGCGCTCCAGCACCTTGCCCAGGTAGGGCAGCAGGGAAATGGGGCGGTAATTTGCTGAGATGGATGGGTCAGCGCCAGGCTTCTTTAGAGTGGGCACTATGGTGGCTGATTTGAGCGTAGGGGTCACTACTCCCTGCGCTAGGGAGCTGTTAAGGAAGGTGATGGGAGGTTCAGGACAAGAGGAATAGATTTGTTGGAGGACTCGCGCCGGACAGATGTCAGCCGGAGAGCCTGATTTTACTTTGGGAAGTATCTCCAGGAATACCTCTTCAGTGAGGGGAGGGATGGAAGTAAGACGGTTTTGAATAGTGGGAGGAGAAGGGTCAACAAAAGCAGGGGAGGGGGGGGGATGTTGGCCTTAATGGTAACAATCTTATCAAGAAAGTAGGTGTTTAGTTGGTTACATAGAGGCTGGGATGGGGGGATTTGAGGTGAAGCCCTATCGGAGTAGGCTAGGTCCTGCACTATGCCGAAGATCTCCCTAGATTTATTTTCAGCAGACAAAATTCTTGTAGAAAAATAAGAAGTTTTGGCAGCAAGGATTGCGGTCTTGTAGTGGGCGAGTGATGTCAGGTAAAGGGTTTTAAGTGAGGGACAGTAATTTTTCCTCCAGTGCCTTTCTGCCTGACGAGCGGACAGTTTTAATTCTTTTAGGTGGTCATTGAACCACCTATTAGACTCCTTGGGTCGCCGAGCGGAGATGCGACGCAGGGGAGCCACTGAGTCACAACCCATAGTCATCCAGGTGTTGATGGTGTTGGCTTGAGAGTCGGACGGAAGACCAGAGAGGGATGGGATAGTATTCCGAAGGTGGGACGTCAGGGTAGGAAAGTCAACTCTGTTCCAATTTCGCGCCCAGGTATTTTTGGCGTGGGGAACTTTGGGCACCGAGTTGGGAGAGATAGAGAAGGAGATAAGGGCATGATCGGACCAAGGACAGGGGGAAACCGTCACCGGGGAGACTGGAAGGTTAAGGGACCAGACCTGGTCAAGTATGTGACCGTGAGAGTGAGTGGAGACAGAGATGTGCGACATAAAATTTAAAGATGTGAGGGACTCAGTAAATTCTTTCTGGTCTGTAATAAGTACAATTGGCGGGATCCATCCCTTCAGCCCTTATTACTGGGTGACTGCCCACCTCCAGTTGAGTCAATCCAAGACCTGGACATCATATTGGACAATTTCATTTGAGTCACGTAAGGAAAATATTTCCTTTTCTCCCATTCTTTTATAAAGTTGTAGTTGTTAATGATTTTGTGCAATCAAGATTGCATTTTGGAAACTCAGTTTACTTGAGCCTTCCCACTACTGTGATATTTGTTTTCAATCTGAAAGAATTCAACCCTGTCTTAGTCCACCATTCCCACCTACATTAGCTGCCAGCAAATTAGCTGATTCTATTTAAAGTTGCTAGTATACAGCGTATAATCTGCAGCTAACTCCAACTTTCTTGAATGATAAATTCAAAAAATACTCAGCTGTGCATCAGTTTAGGTGATCCTGTCTTCCCACCTTTTTAACTCTGAAATTTAAGCTCCAAATTGGGGCAAATCGTTTTAGGTCCTTGACCCTCTCCTTGGAACTCTCTCCCTTTTCATTTCCGTTTTCAACCCAACCTGTTGAAATTTTGTAAACTACTAAAACTTGGCTTTTCACCACTTAGACCATCTCTTTTACATTATTCAACTCTTCATTCCTGAAATTACAGTGCCAAGATATTGTGCCGTTTAAAAAATACCCATTAATAAATAAAACAAATAAATAGTGTGCAGGAGGGGTCGCTTTAGGAGTCAGTCTTCCCTTGAAGTCTCCATTTATTTCTTCCTGGACCGGCTCATCTTGTTTTCTATGTGGTATATTGCTCTCTTTTATTCTTGAAGTACTCGGGATGGTCTATCATCATTTGCTACATCAGTGGCTGAAGCATGTTAAATAAAAAAAATGGAACCTGGGGGCATATGTATCATCATCTCCATTTGCGATTCTCAAATAGCGATTTTTTGAGAATCGCTATTTGAGAATTGTAAAACGGGATGTATTTAAAAAATCGCACAAATTTTGCGATTTCTTAAAATTCCTTAATTGCGATTTAGCAAATTGCGAAATTGCAATTAAGGAATACCTTCCCATTCATTCCTATGGGCCACGAGGCCCATAGCAATGAATGGGAAGTCCTTCTCAATTTGCGAATCGCTATTTGCTAATCGCAAATTGAGAATATTTTCAAAGGTGCAAGGGTGTCATGATGACACCCTGATGCACCCCTGAAATCAGCATGTGTGCACATATGGCGCACATACATGCCCTAAGGGCATGTATGTGCACCACATGGCACTTTGAAATATGCAAAAAAGTGCATATTTCAAAGAAATCGCAACTTACCACCAACTTGAAATTGGTGGTAATTTGCGATTTCTTAAGGTGAAATCCCACAAGTTGGGTGCGTGTTACATTGCATTTAAGAAATCGCAATTTGCGATTTCTTAAATGCTTACGCAAACTTAAGAAATCGCAAATTTAGCGATTCCTTAAGATTGCGAGGCTGAAATGCCTCATACATCTCCTTTTGCGATTTTGTATTCGCAAACGCTGTTTTTTTGCGATTCGCAGCGTTTGCGAATACAAAATCCTTTGATACATATGCCCCCTAGTTATCTAGCAATGTGCAATAACACCAAAGGCCCTGGGACGCCAGCAGTAGATAATAGTAATCACCACAAAATCAACAAAATAATCACTGACTGCCTTAGAATCAATAGAAAATGCTTGCATTGTTGAACAAGTTAGTGGCAAATGGCATTAAAGCAGTCCAGTGTATTATTATGGGAGGCTGAAACACTCCTTCTATGTTATCCAAAAGGCCCCTATTTTCATATTTTAAAGTCTAAAACGTGAAGTAACGAAGAGGAAGAAGGGAACAGGAAAGTAAAAAGCTCATGATGGGTAGTCTGAGGATTCAGTCAGGGCTGGGCTAGCAAATATCACATTTAAAGTACATTGGATCAAATGCACTATGCTAAAATTTCATTAAAATGTAATAGTGAAAATGCTTTTCTTTGTTTTTCAGATTTTAATGCAATCTTCTATGACGAAGAGGGAGAAGGGAACAAGGCAAAAAGAAGCATAACAGAAAGACTGAGGATGATAGAATTTTTATCAAAACCAGCCTGCAGCCATTTTCACAAACCAGCCCCATTTTGCAATGAGTGAGCAAGTGCAGCGAGCCTTACCACCTTGTGACCAGGTTAAGGAATTCTCATTCACAAATTGTTTTGAAAAAAAAGGTCAAAACTCTGCATATTGTATCACATTTTCTACATATACTGTATATATTCACAACAATGCAATATGTTTGAGACAAAATATAACATTTACTAGCCATCTGGAAGGAATGTTTCAAATTCTATTAAGGACATGGAGGCGAGGATTATGTGTTATCTTTCTTCATTTATTTAGCTCAGATCCCTATAAATGGTATATAACAACATCCAAGAGGAAGACTACAATTACCATGCGTCCAAGCAAAAGTCAAAGTTCACCATTCAGCTGGCTCTGTCCTCACATATGAACATCCCCAACGAACAGCATTCCTCTTTCTTTGTACGAAATGACAAAGGAGTAACTTGTATTACTGGGTATCTTGCTTCTGGTCAGCACCTATGAAATATAGAGACTGCGTCAAAATCCTACCCATACAGTATCTGAAACTATCTACAATACAGAAATGCAACCTCAACACAATACCATGAACACATCAATCAGATCAAGTTTCCAACATATTGGTAACTAATTAAAGTTATATTTAGTCCAAATGTAGTTTAACAAAATATCGTCCAACAACCTTGTCCTGTTTCAGGTGGCTAATCCTTGCCTCTGTGTCTTTAGTAGAAATTAAACTTTCCTTTACAATGGCTAGGAAATTTTACATTCTAGGTCAGCACCGGAAGCTCAGATTATGTTTGTTTAAATCTTATTTACCACTAACAAAGCCATTCCCATTACTGGCTTAAAATAGAATTTCTTAAAAGTGGAATCTGAAAACCAGTCAGCCACCTTCAGAATAGCTTCCAATCGTCCACCTACAGCAAATGCCTTAGAAGCCGTAGCTTCCCTAACAGAACAGTTGTTTGGTACCAGCGGGATCCTCCATTAACATCTCATATTCTCTGGTACATCTAACCATACAAAGCTTTGGATGATCCGGGAAGGACGGATAATGTATCATTCTTGTACATGTCTTGTTGTTTCAAGACACCATAAAGATAATCCCATCTGGTGTTAAAATTCTAGAAGACATTTAATGCCCTGACATCCGACACATGTTTACATGAAACTAGACACAGTAGCATTGCCAATATACTAGAATGTTCTTTCTTGATAAGGAATATACTGTTTTGCCATGATTCAAAAAGGTGTAGGTCAACATTAACATCCCATAGCTGTAAATATCTGCATTCTGGTGTATTACAAAGTTTAATTAGCAATTTACAAACCAATGGGTTTTCCCCAACTGGTTACCCGTGCCATAGCTCAAAATGGCCAACCTAACTGTATTAATCGTATGGTACGCCAAACCTCTGTGAGACAATTCTGACAGAAAGTTTGAATTGTGGACTATATTGGCACCCATGGGGTCGACATTCCATATCACACACCAATGGGACTATCAATGCCAAGCACAGCTATATTGTTTAGAGGTGGAATCTTCCCATAATCTTCTGATAAGGTCTGAATCCTGTTACAAAAGGGCTGGGATGCCGCAGCATCTCCTGTAATCTTCTAAGCCCTGAATCTGAGCATCCCATCCCAAACCAACTGGTGTAAGCTGCCCCAAGCATCTATAAGCATGTTTGGACTTGGGAAGTAAGAATGGACAATCCATAGAAAGTTTCAGAAGACCTGGAAACCATACTAGAGATCTCCAAACCAGATTTACCAGCATAAGCGCCTCCCTCTGTCGCCTGGGCTGTTAACCTAGTAATCATTGAGAACGGTGGAAATGTATCTTTGGAACTGGCTGTAGTCTTGCGTGAATGCATCTGTTGCCAATGCCAGATGGTCCTGCCTCCACTTGAAGAATTGAGGAAGCCGGGGTAATGGCAAGATGCATATAAGTCCAACTGACATGGGCCACATCTGTCTATAATCACTCACCTGACTAGAAGTAGTTTCCATATGCTCGAATGTTTCCAATTCCTGGAATTCCAATCCACGATGCGTGTGAACTTTTCCTGTAGATACTAGGCCTTGACTGAGATTATCTTGTCTAGACTGAAATGGCAGAATCTTTAGCGAGGTTTTCCGGAACCTTTCAACTTGTCCCACCGAGGCAATTACTGTATCAGACTGCCGATACATTGTCCATCTTTAAAAGGATGGAGCATGCGAGACTGTCTCATTTGAAAGAGCATGCCGGAAAGGACCATGTGAGCAGTTCTAAGGAGTTGATGTGCAACCCTCTCTCCTCATCTGTCCAAAGCCCACCTGTGGTGATGTCTCCATAATAAGCTCCCAAGCCCAAAAGGTTGGCATCAGTTTTGATAACCATGTCGGAATTCGACCAAAGATGGCTCTGCCATAGCAGGCTATCATATGATCCAACCACCACTATATCTTTGTCTTGGCTTTCTGTGATAGTCAGATCTGTTCCTTGTACAAAAGTCCTTTTATCAAATGAGCTGCTTTCAATCTCTAAACAGCTCTATAATGCAAGGGTCCAGTAAATATCGCCTGAATGGATGATGTCAGAAAGCCGACAATCCTGATGAGAAATCAAAGAGATATGAATCCCTTTGACAAGGTGTGCTTTAGCTAATTTCTTATAAGAGTAGATTTTTTGTGAAATAGTTTCAGCACCTGCTAAACCGAGCAGATGATAAATCCAGAAATAACATTGATTGCGTGGGAACGACTTTCGATTTGATACTGGTGATAACAAAGCCCAGTGACTGCAAGAGGGACTATGTCATGGCTAGGTGTTGGAGGATGTTGTCTAAGTATATTAATAAACAAATTCCTCTGGAACATAACAACTCTTCCCCTGGTTGCCTGACCTTGTTGATGCACCAATGAGTGGAAAAACGTCCGAAGTGAAGTGCCGTGATTTCGTACAACTGGCCATCCCACATGAACTGCAGGAACATGCAGTCTGGCGAGAACATTGGAATCCTGAAGCAAGCTTCCTTCAGATCCAAAATCATCATCCAATCGCCCAGTCGTATTATGTCTTGTAATAACTTGAATTGGTTGAAAGGGACTTCACCGCTGATTATATCTGGTGTGCTCGTAGTACCTAAGTCTTTTTGATGGCGCCAACCCAACAGGTTGGAACCCTGTTTTGTCAGATAGACACGACCATAAACTTTCCTTCCTGCAAACTCAATTACCATCCATTTCAGTCCTAAGATGTCAATAGTTTTACCACCATAACCCACTGCTTTGATATCGGGTTTACACCAGGATTCCACATCGCTTTTCTCACCCCATGCTCCAAGATACATTTCTTTGGATAGTAGAGTATATAAGCCTACTGAATCCACTAGCATCCTCACATTATTCGTGTCAAAGCTTATAGTACAATGCGGTTTTTCTAGTTTGTCTGTGCTTTCAGTAATTATATCGACATCACAAAAAATATTAGAACATTCATCATTGGCAATAGAGAAAGCTTTAATGCATAACATGAATTCTTGGATACTTTCACAGGTATCATCAATCTCATGTACGTACTGGGTCTTAGAATGACACACTTTAGCATAGTGACCTCTCTTACCACACGCTCTACATATTGTATTCCTGACCATACATCTAGTGCTGGAAGCAATATGTCCAGGAGAACCACACCGGTAACATTTAAAAACACGTGCGTTGGTTCGTGGAGTTATATTGCCTGAATTAGGAACATCCATTGCTTTATTGAAAGGTTTAGGATGCAACTTCCTTGTTGGTTTCTCCATAGACCTTGCATTTTTGGTCTCATTGACAACTGCGTGAATTTCTGGTCCCTTAGAATCTAAATTTTTTGGAACTGAACCATTTGACCCCCCCATCTCTAGGAGTAATTGAATTGGTACATTTATCCATTTCTTTTATCCACAGGTCTGTGTGTTCCAGACCTTTTGCTATTTGAATTGCTTCCTCTAATGTAGAATCTTTTATGAGTAACTTTTGACGTACTCTTTTATTGTTAGTGCACCTCACAATCTGGTCACGTATAAGTGAATCTGCTAGCCCTTCAAAACAACAAGTTAAGGAAAGTCCCCTTAACGCAGCAACATAGGTCGCAATGTCTTCATCTGTTTTTTGTGTACAATCAAAGAATTTGTGCCTCTCTAGCACAGTATTAATTTTTGAAACAAATCTTTTTTCCAACATTAGTATGCTCATGTCGTAAACATTAATGGGTTGCCCATCACCTACACCTAAAGATATTTCAGGGAGATCCTCATAAAGACGGCGTCCTTCAACTCCTAAGTGGTGAAGTAGTATTGCCTGCTTCCGTATAGGGCCATATTTGTCTGCACCTGTTGCTAAGATATAGGTTAAAAATAATTGTTTCCACTCTTTCCAGGGGATGGGAGGATCACCAGGAGTGGGGAGAAAGGAGGGAGGAGCTGCTAAACTTTGATCAGCCATCCAAACAGTACTTTTGGATACAATTATAATAATAAAGAAATTGACCTAGGAGAGAAAATTTACGTCAGTGAAAGTAATAAATTAAAATAACAAATTAGTGTAAGAACTGTGGGAATATCAGTTACTGTCACAAATGTAAAAATCAGTTACTGTCACAAATGTGGTGAAGGATCCAACAGCTGGACGTTGATACGAAGTTTTCAGATTTGAGGAGAACAGCTGCTACGCGCGTTGAATGTGAATTTTGGAGGAAGTTGAGCGCACTCGCTACAATACAGGATATGCATGCGAAGCGCATGCGCGAGCAGGGCCTGCGCTTATTTTCTGAAGAAAGTTGAGCATACTCTGTTCCGTACGACGCAGAGTATACATTCGTAACGCATGCGCGAGCGATCGCGAGCTTCAGCTCCTGGGAGAATTCCAAATGCCACAAAGAGTAAGAAAATGATGTCGTTCGAGCTCCCTTGGAGATTTCGATGACGGCGTTCGAGCTCAGCGAACTCACGTGCTACCCTTGGAGATTCAGAAAATGCCGTCAGAGTCTTCCTCAACAGTAACGGTAGGTTGCTTGAAACAATTTATGAAACACAGTCAAAATGAAATTTCTTGTCAAAACGGAGTAATACCAAGACAATAAGTCGCAATGACTATATTTCAGCACAAGAGTCAGAGAAAACGTTTCTTCAGGTGCAAGAACATAAAGGACATTTTAAAGAAGAGCGTTACTACTGGCAGGAAACGCTTGAATGTAGATAGATGAAAATGCCGCTTGAATGAAGAAAGATAAAAGCGTTGCTTCAACGTAGGTCAAGGGACAAGGCGAGGCAGCATACACAAAAAAGTTTTTCACTAGAAGATTTGGTGAAAGAGCATGTAGAAAAAAAAATGTAGATTGTAGATTCTGGACGATTCAGGATTGTAGAGAAGATGCAAGGTACATACCAATTATTCCATCTCCAGATCTACCTTTGAAAACGCTGGGTTCATGAAAATGAATCAGGATATGTAGAATTCCTTTCCAGGGGTGGAGGTACTTCTTGTCTGCCCCCTGCGCAGAATGATTCACTCGTCGCCAAAGTAAAGATCTCTCCACACAGGAATGAAGTTGGAAATCTTTATTGGTAGTACAGAGTATCAGGTACCTCCAGCTTCCTACTCCAGCTCTTCAGCTTCAACCTCCCCTTCCTTGAACAACAACATTCCATCCTAGCAACATGCCTTACATTCCATCTTAAAGAAATCCCCACATAAACCTCATGGTCCTTGAATACACGCCTGACAGAACATAGCTCAGCCATACGCACCAAAGAAATCACGGCTCCCGTGGTGCAACATTTTATAGATATGAATCACATCCCAGAAGATATCAGATGGTTTATACTAGAGAAAGTCCCAAAAGAATCTGTCTCTAACAACGAAGCAGTGAGAAAACGTAGGGAAGTTTATTGGATTTTCCTTCTCAAAACAGCAAACACAGGGTCTGAACCAGGAAATCCCGTGGGACTAAGTTATTAAATTTAACATTTGATAGCACCTTGTTTAACTGCTCTAAGTTTCAGCTTAACAGAGTCTCTAGAAATCAGATCACTCGGTATTTTTATATCCCTGTAGCTGAGAATATTTTGAACTTCAGGCCCATACGGGTTCATAAAATTATTGACTAAAATGCCCAGTTACTCCTTTTCATCTAGAGCCCAGAGTCCTGCTCGCCCCTTCTTAAGATGATATCATTGGATATAAAGGGTCACCTATGACCATGTAAAACGTGGACCATTAGGGTCACCAATCCAGGCTTGGACCTATGTACTGCCCTGCAGGCCAGGAACAAGGTCAGGTCATACCATTGTATCACAGCGCGATCCACACGGCTTCCTTTGGCATTTTTTCACATTGTCAGCAGTGTAGGAGCTGAGTTTTAGTTAGATTCCCTTTTCTCCGTCCTTACATCTTGCATCCTCCATATACACATATCATTGGCCTCTGTATACCTCGTCAGAGAAGCAGGTGAGTCTCCCCCTTCCTTCGGGTGCCATTACATATATATATTTTTTATAGTATCAGGCATGTCTGATACATTTTTCTAATTAGCATTAGTGTCAGCGGTAATTATCATCAGGCCGTTATTCAACAAGAGAGACCATTTCGCTATGGCGTTTCCTTATCAGTTAATTCATTTTCTCACTTGCCTGGCCCGGCCGTCCAGATTCAAACACTTCTGGATCACTGATTCTATATATATCCACACTGTCAGCAGCACACTACCGCAGGACCTGGGCAGGCTCTGCATACGTCAAAATAGGTGAGTACTATCCTCTGTACAGGGAGACTTTCGCCGTGTACCACTGTAATGTCCTTTTGCCTGCCATTACATCTTAACAAGGCTGTGCATTAGGTCAGGGCATTTGTTTGAGTCTTGAGTTAAGGATCAGTGTAACCGAGACGATTACATTAGATCTTTTTGTTTCATAATTGATAATAACCGTCAGTAGCCCTGTAATAGTGCCTTTATTGATCTCTTTCTGTTTCCCTAATACACTCTCTATCAACAGCATAGTATGTATTTGACCCCTAGTACATCCCATGTACATTCGATAGTCAGGTGGGGTCTAGTTTATTTCCACTTTGACGACACATAGTCTACCCATACGTTCGGGATATAGACACAGAAAGATGCCTATTAGATTTCTATACTCTAGACATTTTAGCAGTTTCACCACTATGAGATGATACATTGTACCAATATGGCATTTTAACATCAGTTTCCTGTCTATTCTTATTTTTATTTTCCTAGTTACCCATGCCCACTGTGTCACATCTTTACATCAGCTCGGGCTTTATCATTTTATACACATCATAACAATGAATAATACAGTATCGTAATAAATCCCAAGGCTTTTTGACTCGTACTCTATGCGTCTAGAAAGGTGAGTATAGTCTCCGCATGCATGGTATAATTAGCTCACACACATGCGCAGTGTATCTTACGATTTTACACTTTGTTCCCGCAGTGATGTAGAGTGACCCCAAGAAAACCTTCCACATCTCGGATACAATTTCCATTTTACTCACAATAGTGTTGTCTCCTTAGGGACGGTAAGTGGGCTCAGACAACCAAATAGAGCAGCTTACATAATTGCCGCCAGGCGACTTATCCAGACACTAGCTCTTACTCTTATTTCTCCTTCTTTGTTCACAGCCAATATATAAGCCGCGTATCTGTATTAATCATTCTATTTGGATGGCCACTTCACGATTAAGGCTACAGCGAGTTCTCTGATATTTACTGCATAATACGGAAGGTAACGGGTTATCTCTGACTAGGATATCTTTTATTGGTCTCTTGACCAGTAAAGACAATCCCCCATACACCATATTGATACATTTATTTTTAGATCCATTTGGGAATGTTCCTGTTTCATGGTAACATTTTAACAGATCTCCACAATACCTTTTTCTCCAGTTGAATCCTTGTCATTCAGCCTACCTACAGGATGTTTCCCCTTGCATGAGGTTGCATATATTCGGGATGGAATTGGATTTGCCAAACCCATTCCTACTATGATGTACCTTCACTTCTCCCTTCTCCTTTATTTCCCTTCTTTTCAATCACAGTCTATCTGGTTTATTTTTCATCTTATTCTGATTCAGCTCTTAGGTCAAAGAGACTCATGAAAAGGTCTCTTCTTTCCATTTAGGCTTTGTTCTATTATCACATACTAGGGAGTCTTTTGGTTTATTTTCACATGTGCAGTTTTGTGTGGGCAATTTTCTTGACACATACTATAACCATTTTAAAACTTGAGTCACAACTCATTGATCATGTTATCATCATTCACTTTGATCTTAATCTAAGGCACTAGTTAATCATAGATTCTGCGGGCGTACAAATCCAGTACAATGTTTTTTTGTGTCCCCTCCAGGGTTTACTGCGACGGATTCCTGATGAAGGCTCAGCTGAAACGCGCGTAGTGTCAACATACCACCAGCTTTTGTCCATCATTTAGTCATCCGCATTGAGCACTGTTCTTAAAGAGCAATTATGGTTCACTTATTGATGTGATGTCAAAGTAACAAATAAAAAAAGACAAGATACACTGTTGTATTATATATGCAAATACTTATGTATTCACTGTGAATTTGTACACCTGAAAAAATATTGTAAACAATTCTTTTAATACTTAAACAAAATATCAATATATTTTCTAATGATATGAAAAACTTTTTCTAAAAAGAATGATGAATAAACAACTCGACAATAATCACATATGTCATGTTGTATATGTTTCTTAACATACATCTAATTGCATTATCTATTCTCTGGATTTGTTATGCCTGCACATATAGATTTGTTGTGATTTGCCTAGATTTCTATCCCATCCATCCTGACAGCATGTAAGGTGAAATTATACTGCCAGTTTCTTTGGCTTACTCCGCCAATATCCAAGATTTTGGTCAAAGGCTCCAGAATATTTAAAGGTTTATTCTGGCAGCCGTTCAAGGAACATTCAATCCCTTTTTGAGGTCCTTAATAAACTTGCCCATAGTGCCGTCTCTGGAGTCAAAGCAACTTTCCCATCCCAAGATGGACGTAGATACACCGCCTAAAGGTGGCCTTTGACTGGCTTGTATACAGGTTTGCAAATTTTATTGCCCACATACTGGGTCATTTCTCTCCCAGAATCCACTCCACTGAGCGCGGGTGACATATCACCTAGGGTCAACATACTTTCTAACTCATTCGACCCCTATGTTCCTCTGGAGTTTGGACAAACTATCTAATTGGAAATATTGGTTGCAGAAATATCGGAGAATTTTTTTTGCGATACAACAATATCGTGATGCAGAAATATCGTTGACAAGAATATTGAATTTTTAGGTAACTAAAAATGTCTTTTGGGTAAATATCGTTTTCAATAATATAATTGTATACAATTTTTTTTAAATTATCTTTATGTGTGTTAGTTTATATATATATTTTTTATTATTATTGTTACTACAATTCTTAATAATATGTTTAAATATAATTTGTAATTTATTAATGATTAATAATTAATTTAGTTATTAATATTTAATGTGTTATTATTTATGGTAAAAGTGTGGGCTGTTAGGTTTGCCGGGGTATAGTGTGGTTTAATAAAGTAATAAATACAGGCCAATTTTTTTTAATTGATATTTATTACATTGTTTAATAATTATGTTAATTGTTTTTATACCCATATAATTTTTGGGGTTAAATAATAAAGGTTTATATTAAAAGCTTTATGTATTTTTTTTTTTAAATGAATAGGTTTATGTTTCATAAATGTTATGTGTTAGAAGTGAAGTACATTCCCTACTGTTGTATAGACTGGAGTGGAAATAGTACATTATACCCCCTCCCCAAAAAGTCCAACGCTTTCATTACTGATGCAGAGACTGGAGTGGGGTAGTAAGTTTTACCCCCCTGGAGTTTAGCGCTACCCCTACTGTTGCACAGAATGGAGTGGGAATAGTACAATACAATACAATACAATACAATACAATTTGTAAAGCGCGCTACATACCCGTGAGGGTCTCAAGGCGCTGGGGGGTGGAGGGGGGGGCTGCTACTGATCGAAGAGCCATGTCTTGAGGAGACTTCTGAAGGCCAGCAGGTCCTGGGTCTGTCGTCAGTTGGTAGGGAGAGTGTTCCAGGTCTAGGCGGCGAGGTAGGAGAAGGATCTGCCGCCAGGGGTAGTTTTTCTGGTACGGGGTACCGTGGTGAGGGCGAGGGTGTGGAAGTTGAGTCGGTGGTTGAGGTATGCTGGTCCGGCATTGTGGAGGGCCCTGTGTGCGTGTATGAGGAGCTTGAAGGTGATCCTCTTGTTGACGGGGAGCCAGTGCAGGTCTCTCAGGTGGGGTGTGATGTGGTTGCGTCATGGTATGTTAAGGATCAATCGTGCTGCGGCGTTCTGGATGTGTTGCAGCCGCTTCAGGAGCTTGGTTGTTATTCCTGCATAGAGGGCGTTGCCGTAGTCCAGTCTGCTGGTGACGAGGGCGTGGGTGACGGTCCTTCTAGTGTCGGGGGGATCCATTTGAAGATTCTGCGGAGCATACGGAGGGTGTTGAAGCAAGAAGCGGAGACTGCGTTGACCTGCTTGGTCATGGAGAGGGCGGAGTCTAGGACGATCCCTAGGTTGCGTGCGTGGTCGGTGGGATAAGGTGCTGTTCCTAGCGAAGTAGGCCACCAGGAGTCGTCCCAGGCCGAGGGGGTGGAGCCGAGCATGAGGACCTCTGTCTTGTCTGAGTTTAGCTTCAATCTGCTGTGCTTCATCCATTCGGCGACGGCCTTCATTCCTCTGTGGAGGTTGGCTTTGGTGGTGATGGGGTCTCCAGTGAGGGATATGATCAGCTGGGTGTCGTCTGCGTAGTAGATGATGTTGAGGCTATGTTGTCGTGCGACGTGGGCGAGTGGTGCCATGTAGATGTTGAACAGGGTCGGGCTGAGGGAGGATCCCTGTGGGACGCCGCAGATGATCTCGGTGGTCTTGGAGTGAAAGGGTGGGAGGCGGACGCTCTGGGTTCTGCCGGTGAGGAAGGATGTGGTCCAGGCCAGGGCCTTCTCTTGGATTCCGGGGTCATGGAGGCGAGCTGTTAGGGTGCGGTGGCAGACCGTGTCGAAGGCTGCTGAAAGGTCTAGAAGAATGAGGGCGGCTGTTTCTCCTTTGTCCATCAAGATCCTGACGCCGTCGGTGGCGGCAATGAGGGCGGTCTCGGTGCTGTGGTTGCTGCGGAATCCTGACTGCGATGGGTCAAGGATGTTGTTGTCTTTGAGGTAGCGGGTCAGTTGTCTGTTGACAATCTTCTCTGCGACCTTCGCCGGGAAGGGGAGCAGGGAGATGGGTCGGAAGTTCCTGAGGTCGTTGGGGTCCGCCTTGAGTTTCTTCAGTAGGGCTTTGATCTCGGCATGCTTCCAGCTATCCGGGAAGGTTGCAGTCTCGAAGGAGGAGTTGATTGTTTTCCGAAGATGGGGTGCGATGGATGCGCTGGCTTTGTTGCAGACGTGGTGGGGGCAGGGGTCAGAAGGGGATCCGGAGTGTATGGAGTTCATGGTTTTGATGGTGTCTTCGTCGCTGACGTTGGTCCAGGTGGTCAGGCGGCTGGTGCGGGTAGTAGGGGTGGTTGTCTCGGCGGTGGGTGAAGGGGTGTGGGAGTTGAAGCTGTCATGGATGGCGGTGATCTTGCGATGAAAGAAGGTGGCCAGTGAGTCGCACAGGTCCTGTGAAGGTGGGATGTCGTTGGTGCTGGCGCTGGGGTTGGAGAGTTCTTTCACGATGTTGAAGAGCTCTTTGGAGTTGTGTGCGTTGTTGTCTAGGCGATCTTTGAAGGCGGTCCTCTTGGCGGTCCTGATGAGTTGGTGGTGTTTGCGGATTGCGTTCTTGTGGGCCGTGTAGCTGTATGGTGCATGGTCTCGGAGCCATTTCTTCTCCAGTTTTCGGCAGGTGTGCTTCGAGGTCCTGAGGTATTCGGTGTACCATGCGGCATTCTTCTTGTTGTGGTTTGTTGTGGGGGTCTTGAGAGGGGCGAGGGTGTCGGCGCAGTTGTTGAGCCACTGTTTAAGGTTGGTGGCGGTGGTGTCGGGGTCGGCCGGTGGTCTGAGGGCGAGGGTGGTGGTCAGTTGGTCCTTGATGATTTTGCCCCAGTATCGGCGTGGCGGCTGTTGGGTGCGGTGGTGTGTGGTGGGTTTCTTGAAGGTGAAGTGGATGCATCGGTGGTCGGTCCAGTGGGGTTCGGTGGTGTGGTTGAAGGGGACGTGGGGACTTGCGGAGAAGATGGGGTCTAATGTGTGTCCGGTGGCGTGGGTGGGTGTCGTCACTAGCTGTTTGAGTCCGAAGTTGGCGAGGTTGTCGATTAGGGCGGTGGAGTTGGCGTCGTTGTTGTCCTCGAGGTGGAAGTTCAGGTCCCCGAGGAGGATGTAGTCTGTGGAGGCGATGGCGTGGGTGCTGATGAGGTCGGTGATGGAGTCGTTGAAGTGTGGTCGGGGTCCGAGAGGTCTGTAGACGAGAGTTCCTCTGAGGGTGGTGTTGGGGTCGGTGTGGATCTGGAAGTGCATGTGCTCGGCAGAGGTGAGGGTGTCTTCGGTGTTGTTTGAGACTCGGAGGGTGTCTTTGTGGATGATGGCGATTCCTCCTCCCATTCCGTTGGTGCGGTCTCTGCGGGAGATCTTATAGCCTTTTGGGATGGCTATGGCGATGTCTGGAGCCGAGGAGGCGTTCAGCCAGGTCTCTGTCAGGAAGGCGACGTCCGGGGTGGTTGAGTCTAGGAGGTCCCAGAGTTCGATGGCGAGCTTGCGGGCGGAGCGGGTGTTGAGGAGGATGCATCGGGGATGCATCGGAGGGTTGATGGTTTCGCTGGCCGGATGCTGGTGAAGCTGCAGTTCCGGCAGGTGAAAAGTCCTTGGGTGTGTTTCGGGGTGGCACGGTAGCAGGAGTGGTCGCGCCCGAGGTTGAGTGCTTGGAGGGAGCTGGAATCGTAGTGCAGTCTGGTGTTTTTGCGGGTCCGGGGTCCAGGGGTTCTGGCGTTGGGTGCGGTCCAGGCGTGGACGGGTGCAGACGGGCTTGCCTTTGGCGTGCCTTTGTCGCGCCAGCGGCGCGCCCTCTGCGCGCGTCCGCTGCGCTTCCGCGCGGCGTCCTCCATAAGAGGCGAAGTGGGAGGGAGGAGCAGCTGGGAGGTGGGAGCGGGGCGGCCAATGAGAAGGGGCACAAAAGGAAAGGGGGCGGGGTCGCGGGGAGCAGCGGCGGGAAGTGGGGGGGGGCACAGATGGCAGCGGCGATAAGGATCGCCTAAGGGCAGAGAAGAGAAAACAGAGATACTAGGCAAGAGAGTAGAACAAGCTGTGAAGAAAACGATAAAATGAGGCAGATACCAGGGCACAACAGTGCACAACAGCAGCGAACCCGCGGCGGCGGCAGCGGAGGGAACCAGTCACGGACACCTGGGAGGAGCCGTGCGGCATGGGGAGCGACCAGAGGTCAGATCACACTCACTACCGCGCGGCGCCCTCCATAAGAGGCCAAGTGGGAGGGAGGAGCAGCTGGGAGGCGGGAGCGGGGCGGCCAATGGGAAGGGGCACAGAAGGAAAGGGGGCGGGGTCACGGGGAGCAGGGGGGCACAGAGGGCAGCGGCGATAAGGATCGCCTAAGGGCAGAGAAGAGAAAACAGAGAACACAGAGATACTAGGCAAGAGAGTAGAACAAGCTGTGAAGAAAACGATAAAATGAGACAGATACCAGGGCACAACAGCGTACAACAGCAGCGAACCCGTGGCGGCGGCATCGGAGGGAACCAGTCACGGACACCTGGGAGGAGCCGTGCGGCGTGGGGAGCGACCAGAGGTCAGGTCACACTCACTACCGCGTGGCGCCCTCCATAAGAGGCCAAGTGGGAGGGAGGAGCAGCTGGGAGGCGGGAGCGGGGCGGCCAATGGGAAGGGGCACAGAAGGAAAGGGGGCGGGGTCACGGGAAGCAGCGGCGGGAAGCGGGGAGCGGGGGGCCACAGAGGGCAGCGGCGATAAGGATTGCCTAAGGGCAGAGAAGAGAAAACAGAGATACTAGGCAAGAGAGTAGAACAAGCTGTGAAGAAAACGATAAAATGAGGCAGATACCAGGGCACAATAGCGCACAACAGTGGCGAACCCGCGGCGGCGGCAGCGGTGGGAACCAGTCACGGACACCTGGGAGGAGCCGTACGGCGTGGGGAGCGACCAGAGGTCAGGTCACACTCACTACCGCGCGGCGCCCTCCATAAGAGGCCAAGTGGGAGGGAGGAGCAGCTGGGAGGCGGAAGCAGGGTGGCCAATGGGAAGGGGCACAGAAGGAAAGGGGGCGGGGTTGCGGGGAGCAGTGGCGGGAAGCGGGGAGCGGTGGGGCATAGAGGGCAGCGGCGATAAGGACCGCCTAAGGGCAGAGAAGAGAAAACAGAGATACTAGGCAAGAGAGTAGAACAGGCTGTGAAGAAAACGATAAAATTAGGCAGATACCAGGGCACAACAGCGGCGACCCCGCGGCGGCGGCAGCGGAGGGAACCAGTCACGGACACCTGGGAGGAGCCGTGCGGCATGGGGAGCGACCAGAGGTCAGGTGTGGGAGTGAGAACAGTAAATTTTACTCCTCTGGAGTCCAACGTTTTTCCTACTGTTGCACAGGCTGGAGTGGTAAATAGTAAATTTTGCCTCTCTGAACTCCAACGCTTTCTCTACTGTTGCAGAGAGTGGAGTGAGAATAGTAAATGTTACCCCTCTGGAGTCCAAATCTTCCCCTACTGTTGCACAGACTTGAGTGGGGATAGTAAATTTTACTCCTGTGGAGTCCAACGTTTTCCCTACTGTTGTACAGACAGGAGTGGGAATAGTAAATTTCAGTCCTCTGGAGTCCAGCGCTTTACCTACTGTTGCATAGATTGGAGTGGAAATAGTACATTTAACCCCTCTGAAGGCCAGTGCTTTACATACGGTTGCAAAGACTTGGGTGGGAATAGTAAATGTTTATTTTACGGAATCCAACGCTTTCCCTACTGTTGCATAGACTGGAGTGGGAGTAATAAATCTATTATTCTCAAATATCAATACTTTTTCAAATTGTTTAGTATATCTTTAATATTAGTATTTGTTTAATTTTATATTATTTGTCGATATGAATATATAATTTGTTATATCATTTAAAAAAAATATTTTTAGTAAATGTCTTTTTTTGTTTTTTAAATTTAATAAATTTGCCATTTTATTTCATGCTTAGCATTTGATTTGATTTGTTAACATTATATTTATATATATATATGCTTTTTATAGTATTAAATAAACACAAAACATTTAATATAAAGTAAAAAAAAAATATATATTAGTGTTACATGTTTTATATATATATATATTCACTGAAAAAACCATAGGTTTCACACACGTTATAGTTAGCTGGACATTTCACTCGAAAAAAACCATTGAAATTCCCCCGAGATGTTATCAGTGATGTCATCAGTGATGTCACTGACCATGTCATGAGTGATGTAATATGTGACGTCATCAGCAGTGGATTGGGGCGCGTGAGTTATAGTTAGCTGAACTAACTATAACGGGGGAATTTCAATGGTTTTTTTTCGAGTGAAATATCCAGCTAACTATAACGTGTGTGAAACCTCAGCCGAGCACATCATCGGCAGCTCAGCCGAGCACTTCATCTGCGGCGGCAGCTTCACCTTCTTCGGTTCCTCTGGATATACAACCTCTGTTTAAGAGGGTGCATATACGGTGCAATGCGTGTAATGCTCTTCTCTCTTATGCGGACACCAGCATTCCGCTAATAGAGAGCAAGATACAGCAGCACACGTGCGGCACCCTATAATTTTTGCCATGTCTTTTTTTTCCTCTGTTCCTCAATTAACACAATGGCTCTTTTTAGAATCACCTAACATCTAAACACTTAAATTTGTTTTTTAATTCTATTTTTTTAATGTTTTTTTTCCCGCCGTGCGCGCACCGTGCGCGCACGGTACGCGCACCCCGCGATTAAAAAAAACAAAAAAAATGTTTTTTTCACCCTTCATGGTTCTTGAGGGACCCCCTGACAAAAGCTAGGGGGTCAGGAACTCTGTACCCTGCCCCCTTTTCACGTTCTCCACCTTTCTTTTAAATGGAAACACACATTTCTTTTTTTTGCATATTTCAACCCTTTCCAAATGATTTCTACCCCCAACATGACTTCTGCCTGCTAGCATAACAACAGATCATGGAACACTGGTGTGAGCAGAGACGTCAGAAGTTCAGCACATAATGTTTCTAATCCAAAGAGCAAGATTGCTTAACTTTTCAAACCTAACAGCAAATCCAAAGTAATGTTCTGTGTGAACACATTTTTCTGAACCAATACAAAACATGCTTTTAAAAATGTAAACATACAGCCTAGTTTTTAGTGTTGAATGGTCTGAAACAGCCAATGAGTTCTTTTTATTTAAAAAAAAGTATGTAAGCCTCCATTTTACAACTATCTTTCTTTTCATATTGCCATTCTACTGAAAGACACCTTCTGAGTGCATCCAGATCTCCTTGAAAGATGTTCACAGTGTGGATTGTAGGTCATAGCTATGTCTTATGGAGTGAAAAGTATGCAGAAAAAAGAGGTATTGTGAAAGACCTTGCTTTGCCAAATGTAGACATTAAATGGATTGGTCAGAGAGGGTTAAAGTGGCACCAATTAATGCCTTTGGTGAAATCCTTTCTACATCTCCCACAGCCTGACCTTATAATTGTGCACTGTGGTGGAAATGACCAAGGCACTTTAACTGGGGTAGGTCTGGAAATGCTTGTTAAGGACACCTTTGTGCAATTGATGTCACTTTTTCCACAAACTACCTTTGTATATTCTAATATATACCAAAGGCAAAAGTGGAACTGGTCCAACCAATATTGTCCGCAGATTGACAAAGCAAGAAAGCACGTCAATAAGTCTGTTTCTGCTTTCCTCAGAGACTATGGTATGGGTTATATATACCACAACAACTTGCGTTACAACATGCAAGGCATTTATAGAAGAGACGGTGTTCATTTCACAGATGAAGGCAACAGAGTCTTCCTCTTGAACTTTAACTCTGCATCGGTACTTACTTGTAGGTACAAAAAAACACTCAATGAACACAACGGCTCTTTTTAGATCCAACAACATCTACTCACTTAAACTTGTTTTTTAATTCTATTTTTTTATGTTTTTTTTGCAGCCGTGCGTGCACCGTACGCGCACCGTGCGCGCACCCCGCGATATTTATTTTAAAAAAAAATTTGTGACCTAAGGGGTCTTTCATGGTCCAAGTGTCTACTAGCAGTCCCTTGACTGTATCTACAATTTATAGTGATCAGATGTATGTGAAATTCACACTCTCACGTATTTTATGAAAAACAGTTGTAATTTATTATATATAAAGCATGTTGTACATCATCGTTAAAAACACAATCTATTCTAGTCCCTACTTAACATTAATTTCAGTAGAGAATTTGATCAAAAAACATGTTAACTTTAAAAACATACAAATGCGACAAGGTTAAAATTTCATTTCATAAAACACAAAGCCGATAATCAAAATACACAGAAAGAATTATTGTTCAAATTGAGACCACCTCGTTATGAACCGCATAACTGAGAGAACACACCATGCAAAAGACATTACCCTCTGTCATTTGTTAACACATCCACAAATACTACTGGAATTCCACCACTTATGGGATGTATTCACTCTTTATCACTATAAGTGGGTGTCCGTTTCTGTGGATTATGTGTCTCCTATGCGTCGACGCGTTTCGATTGGCTTTCTTTTATGCCACTATCTTCCTCAAGACCATTGATAGGGGTTTTCTCTCAATGTTCAATGTTTCCTGCCAGTATTAAAAAACAACAAGTGTATTCATTATTTGTTTAAAAGACCAGTTTTCTATCTGAACTCTTATTAATTTGCGCTTATCTGCATTACTATTGTCCCTGCCTCCTGACTCTGAGAACATCGTTATTTCCTAATTATTTGATCTCAGAAAAAATCTCCTAGTCATAATAGAATGACGTCTGAGTTTTAATGCTTGATTCTCCACATATTTATCCCCCTGTGTTTACTTGTTGATGGTTATACATCAATCCTCTAAGAAGATCTCGTGTATGTTAGTGAATCTCACCTTAATCCGGCTTTCATAAAGCGCTATTCTTTTTCATAGGAAGAAGCCAGTCTGAGTCATCTTCTACCTTGATATTTCATCTGTAAAAATTACATCTTTAGTTGTATTCAAATAATCATTTTCCATAATTGTGGTCAAGACACGGTAGATAACTACCTTCTTTCATTGATAGTGTCGTAGTTATGCCAACACCAATCTTTTGACTTGATTTTTGGTCGATACACGAGGAAAATGCTTGTTTGGAACCCAGCCTATGGGGAATCCTTCGTGTTCCGTGCAACCCGTGCCCTAAAAGATGAACGGATTGCAAACAACTAGTTTAAATATACCGCACCTCACCGTAGGTCTCTATCACCCCTTCTTATTACAATTGCAACTACTATAATCTTAAGGACCTGTGTTTCTGGTCCGACATATAGTGTGCAGGTGTTACGCTTAGCAAAATAACCTTTAGGGATAGAGCAACAGCGCCAATACCTTGCTTCTTTGTCACTGTTGTTTTGCCCGCATGTTCCTTATTGTTGCAATATATCGTCCGCCGTTCCGAAAGGAGGTTGTTTTGGGGATCGTATTAAATAAATCGTCATTCGTTTACTTGCACCCCATGCCTGTAATGAAGGGGTTGGAAAAGATTACTTTCTCCAACCAGAGACACATTTAACCAATATTTAGGCAACCATTGCCCGACAACTCTGCTGGACGATATGTATTCCGACTAAATTTCTGTCCTCTATTCGTCTTACCTCGAACGTGCCGACTGTTTTGTTAACGCGGGTGTACGTCTATGGTCCTGCTTACATTGTTCTATCTCCCAGCCTATCTTTATTTTTACTGCATTGTGACATGTGACTCGTTCTGGCCAATGCTGAATCCTTGTTACTGTTTGTTAGCCTATGTCCTTCAATACCGTATGTGAGCTGGAATACTATTGGCTCAATTTCGTTCGTGAGCTATTGCCTGCTATTGGTTATACGTTTTTTTTAGTTCTTATGTTATTATTTTTACAAAATCTAACTTTATTTCTTTATTGTGGAACATTTTTATTCACGCTTTTCTCTATGGTACCAATTATTTGCCTCAAGTACTCACTCATACTTATTTATATACATATTCCTTATGCATTTTTGTCCACACCTGTTTCTATAATACATTGAATTTGCATCTAGCACCCTCCCGTATTTGTTTTTGTGCTTCTTTTTATGCAACTGTATACCATGTATAGATAGGACCCTTCAGTTTTTATCTATAGTAAAGCCATTTTTTTGTTGCATTTTAGAGTGGGATAGAGTAACTCCATTTTCCCTTCTCTGAATAACTCGTTATCAACGGGAAATGTATTAATGCAGCCCTACCCTATCATAACTAGATGAGGAGAGTATATCTCTGTCAGGAGTGACACCCGCCGTTGGAATATGGGGTGGTGTGTGGCTTAACTTCCTCTACTAGCATATGTGCCATACATCTGCTCAAACTTAATAACAATGTCCCCAACGGCATTAGAGGTTAATAATAAGAATGCTAGGTTGAAATTATTACGCCCTATGTTGGTATATGGTCCTGTCTTGTTGCACTGTTGTTTAATCCTAGTCCCCTCTTCCAAACTACTATTTTGTGATTATGCTACCTGCGTCTACCTTATTATGGACAAATGATCATCATACTCGCTGTCCAGTGACAATGCTCATCCAATCCTCCTTCGAGTTAAGGCCCCTATCCACTGTGTTAAGGAAGCACATGAACCATTGTTCCCGTTGTTTCCTTCTTGTATTTAGGTCTCCTTCTCTCCTGTTTATTCTGATTTTCTCTAGTATGAACCATTTGAATTGATTACATTCATGTTTCATTTGTTCATAGTGATCCGTAAGCGGAGCATTTTGTTTCTTATTCCTGATTGCCGACTTGTGCTCCACCAAGCGAGTACGAAGTTCCCTCCCTGTCTCGCCTACGTATCCTAAACCGCAGGGACATATGAGGAGATAAACAACGTTTTTACTGCGACAGTTGTTTAAGGATTTGGCCCATATCTGCTTGTTGTTATGCATTACACATTTTGTCTCAATGCACTGTGGGCAGATCGAGCAAGTGCCACATTTGTAGTTGCCCTTTGCTATCTCACCTGTCAAATTGGTTTGGATGTCATTTGTCTGTTTGGAAGTTTTCACTAAAGAATTTCGAATGGTTTTATTGCGTCTAAATGAAAACAAGGGTTTTTCCAGTATATTATTGGCTTCATGATTAAGGATTTTCCAATTTCTGTTCACAATATTTTTTATTTTATTACTCATATTTGAGTATTGAGAGACAAACACAATTCTATCAATTGCATTGTCCTTTTTCTTTTTATTAGTCTCCAATAAGCTTTCTCTGTTATAAAATCTAGCTCTTTTCAATGAATGTTTTATTAATTTTTTGGGATATCCTCTGGCTTTCAGCTTATTAGTTAGAGCTTCTGCATGGTGATAGAAATCATCCAATGTGGTGCAATTCCGTCGCAACCTCAGAAACTCCCCAAAGGGAATGTTATCTTTCTGGGATCGTGGATGATTGCTATCATACGCTAATAATGTGTTTTTATCGGTTGGTTTAGTAAAAAGCTCCATCTGTAGTACATTTGCCACGTTTTTTATTTTAATATCCAAAAACTCAACGTAAGAGTTACTATAGTGAGCTGTGAATTTGAGGTTTGGATCCCCCAAATTAATTCATTCTAAAAAGGATTCTAGATCTTGGGTGGGACCGTTCCAGATAAAAATAATATCATCTATGAAGCGGTGCCACCCCTGAATGTTCTCGAAATATGGGGCCATTTCATTAAAGATGTGTTTCTCCTCAAAGTTCCCAACGTAGAGGCATGCCAAGCTGGGAGCACAGGTAGCCCCCATGCTGGTCCCTTTGACCTGGATATATGTGTCCTCCTTTAATAAAAAGATGTTATTTTTCAGAACCATTTCAATACATGACATGATGAAATTTTTATTAGCCCCAGCCAGATCTTCTTCTTCCAGTATGTCTGATATTACCATTATGGTATCATTCTGGGGAATATTTGTATATAGTGCTTCAATGTCTAGGGTGACCAAAGTTTGGGTCACCCCATTGAAGCTCTGCCCTTCAAATATGGAAATGGCGTGGGCTGTATCTTTAATGTAAGATCTTTGTTTTTGTACTATAGGTTTCAGAAAATGATCAGCGTATCTACTCAATGGTTCTAATATTGAGCCTATGCTGCTGACTATGGGCCTCATTGGGGGATTGTTGATATTCTTGTGAATTTTTGGTAGGCCATATATGGCTGGTATTATTGGGTTCATATTGAGTAAATATTTATATTCATTTTCACAAATCCACCCTTCTTCGCGTACCTGTTTTAAAAGGACACCCACTTCCTTCTTGAGTTTTTCAATGGCCGTGAGGTGAATAGGTCGATAATGTTCCCTCACATCAAGGAGATTTCTCATTCTACTGTCATAATCCGTGGAGTCAAAGATAACAACTCCCCCGCCTTTATCGGCGGGTTTGACAGTAATCTCATCGCACTCCTGCAAAGATTTTAATGCTATTTTCTGATTTTTTGTCAGATTGTTGTTGTTGTATTTCAGCATATTGTTGCTAAAACTTTTGATCTCCATCTCCACAACCCTTTCGAATATTTCCACATTTTAATCTACCTGTCCCAAATTAGGGGTGAACGCAGATTTGGGTTTGAGGCCTGAAACATTGGGTGGATGTACATATTGTTTGTCTTCAAAGAACCTATTTAGCCTGATCTTTCTAAAAAACATCTTTAAATCACTTTCAAGTTCATATGTATTATGGGGAGCTGTTGGTGCGAAACTAAACCCTTTTTGTAGAATTTCTTTTTCATCATTTGTTAATGTCTTTTTGGACAGATTTATGATGGGCAATTCCTCTACCTCCAGTATTGTCTGTTCCTGGTTGTCAGATATTCTTGTCCTGCATTTTGAGGTTGATGGTTCCTCAAAGGTTCTTGTCGGTTGAAGTTTCTGAACCCCCTTTGGCCACGATTTTGACGCCTGCCTAAAAAAGGTTCCCTGTCAAATGATGGAGTGGTCCTATTATTGTGTTCAACCTCTTGTTCTTCCTCACTACTGGAACCTGATGTTTCTGAGAATGTTACCCGTTTATTTCCCCCTCTTGAGTATACCGGTCTAGTATATTGAGGTCGTTCCCATCTCTGATCTTGCCTCTGTTTGTAATATTCTTTCCCCAAATAGGGATATACTGTTTCTTCATTATATCTCTCTATATCTTTTCTTAATTTTTTCGTCTTTTTATTAGTTAAATACTCTCTGTAGCTGTTGGCTTCACTTTCTAGTTCTTCTAACTTTTTCTTTGCCTCCTCCAAAGCTGAGTTTTGTCTGAGTTGGATCTCTAAATCTTCAATTGATTTCTTTTCTATTTCTATTAGTTCTTGGGCTGTCTCAATAATGAGAATGAGCCAATCACGGCTACAGCGATTCGCTATATGTGTCCATGTCTCTATAAATTTCGGATTTTCGATAAAGAGTCCAGGCTCATTCCTTACTTGTAAGCCAATTGGAATCGCCCCGGCCTGATAAGGCCTAGGGGGTCAGGGACTCTCTACCCTGCCCCCTTTTCACGTTCTCCACTTGTGTTTTTAGCTCTCTTCTGCCTCTAAAACTCAAAATGGCGGCTGGGGGGTGCGCGCACCGTGCGCGCACCCCGCAATATTTTGAAAAAAAATAAATGTTTTTTTCACCCTTCGGGGTCCTTCAGGGACCCCCTGACAAAGGCTAGGGGGTCAGGAACTCTCTACCCTGCCCCCTTTTCACGTTCTCCACCTTTCTTTTTCCCTGTCACACACACAACACACAAAATGTCGGTCGACACTTCCTGATTTCGACCGATTCGAATGTTGACTGTCATGAATCCACCAATCAGAATTACGCTCGCGCACGGCACCGTGCGCAGCTATAGATATGTATGTGCTTTTAACTGCAATTTTCTCAGGAACTACTGAACTGATTGACACCATATATGCAAAAGGCACATCCCTGACCTGAGGACTACCTCTTTGCCAAATTTCAAGAAATTCTGTTCAGCCGTTCGGGCTGTACCTTCGACTAAAGGTCCTATGGGAAAATGCATGGGGAAAATGCGTTTTGGGACCCCCCTTTTTTCTCGGCCCCCGCTTGACTCACCCCGAGACTTTCAGGGTAGGAGCTGAGCGGAGCGCCCCATTAGTTTTGAAAATTTCGCGAGGAATCGTCAACCGGCGCCAAAGTTATTCGAAATAGAATTTTGAGATTTCCTATGGAAACACGGTCCTAACTATAACTATCTACTGGCGACCGCCAATAGATAATATAGTGGTGAGGCGTAAAGTGATTGGTGTACTGCACCATTGCGAGCGAGCATAAGGGGTGGTTGCGATTCTCTTCCCGTGAAAAGTTTGAAAAAGAGAAGAGAAATTGTGCATTTTCAAGCAAATTGGAGAAAGCAGGAAGGTTAATAAAGCAATTGTGAAAGTGACTCTGTGAACTGTCACTTTTCTCTTTACCTATCTCTCTCCCAGAATTCACCCCCTTAACCTGTAAGTGGCTGCAAGCTGCTCTAATAGCGTCACTCTCTTCCAGTGACACTCTCACTTTCCCATCATCTAAGTATCCCTTTCCTACCTTATCTCTTTCGCTATCTCAGCATCTCCCCTCCTCTGTCACTGGCTGGGTGCTGCTGACACTGCCCGGTGACTGTCTCTTGCTGCCCCTTCCATTGTCTCGCAACCCCCCATGCTCTCCTCTCTCCCTATCTTGCTTCCTGTTTCTATCTTGCTATCTCTTCCTATCTTGTTGCTGTCACATCCATCTTGCTTGCTATCCCTCCCTACATCTCAGTATCCCTTCCTCCCTCGTCTCTTTCTTTGTCTCTGCACCTCCATTCCCCCGTCATAGCAAATGACAAGTAGTTACGACAGAGCACATCTCACACAAGAATCGGATGAACTATCTCTATACTCTACTATAGTGCCTAATATGTACCGGTGATTGCAGGTGGTGGGCACTTAGCGCTGCCACTCTTTTAAGGTTCGGCGTCCAGTCCTGGGCGTATTTCTCATCATCGGCCTTCACCCCCAGAGCAAGAGAGAAAAGTCAGTTAACTGGGGAATAGAAAGAGAAGGAAACATTAACATAAGGGAACAAGGGTGCAAAAAGGAACGTGTGAGAGTAACGGAGCTGACCTAATGCCCATTGGTTTTATCATTACAAAACGAAAGCAGAATGGTTTAAAAAGACCACGTTTGTGACTACAGAGCCGCAGTATGCATTTTGTTTTCCATTGCACGCACCCCACAAGCAGGTATTTCAGTACCTCCAGGAATAGTGTGCTTTCCCACCCAGGGAAAACATGGTTGTTCAAAGAGCGAGGAGGCAACAAAAGTAGGGCTTCACTGGCAAACACTGTAATGTGGCGCTAATGTGTTTAGGTGTGAATAAATCAATATGGCCACCTTGCTTAAGTTAGTTAGTTATTTTTCATATTTTGAATGTTTTATTTCTCTCTACCCTGAGGCTGCACTTAGAAATTGAAAAATGTCAGCAAAAGACTACGTTTCCAGCAAGTGTTTTTCTTTTTTGGATCCATTTCACAAGGAAGCAAATAAATGAAAGGAGGAAAGAGAAGGTAATACCTGTTTCGTTTCTTGAAGTCTCCGACCGGTTTTTACTACATGAGGATGAGCGAGATAGGGGGCGCTAGGGGGTGCGCTGGCAAGATGGTCGCCAGTGCGTAAGGCTCCTACAACTTGGTGCCATCCTCCTGCGAATTCTCCTGGCTGCTGCGCGAGACGGGGCCGCGGACGACGCCTGCCGCTGCATAAATGATTCCCGCGACCCCGCGGGGAACTTCAGGACCGAAGACAGCCCGCTGCCTCAGATACGGACTTCTGTAGCTGGAACTGGTGAGGAGCGCGGAGCGGGCTGCAGGTCGCGGCCGGCCGCGAGGGGCACTCCGGCCCGCGGCTCGCCACGGGGCGACTGGGCCGCGCGGGCCCCGACTCCCGCGGCGGAGGCGTGTTGGCGGCCACCCACTGAGGTACGGAGGCTGACAATAGGGATGGCGAGGAGAGGCGGAGCCGGTGACCGGCCGGTCTGTGGCGCTGAGCGAGTGAAGCACTGGATACGTGCTTGTCGCAGTGGTGATCGCTGTCCACGGGAGGTGCTGCGGACCACGGATCGGCGTGACATTGCCGAGGAGAGAGCCTGCGGCGACCTCCCCGGGGAGTGGCAGGATACCTTGACCAGGATTGGCCCCCAGTAAGGCCTGGTTGACCGCCCGTCGGAGCTGCCTGGGTGAGTCGTATGGGGCCGGCACCCGGCGCGATGGTGAGCCTGGAGGACATAGCGGGGAGGCCTGGGAAGTGAGGCGGGCCTCCCCGTGCACTGAGGCGAAGTAGTGGGCCTGGCGGAGATCACCGCGTACTGCTGGAGGGTGACGGGCCGCCCCAGTGCTGCTGAGTGCGACCTTGTGGCCCAGGAACTGTGTGTCTGGTGGCTGAGGCCTGATGGACGGACATGGACATTGAGGCGGGCGGCTGCAGAAGAGAGGGGAACTGCCTGCACCCCGCGGTGGGGAGAGCACCTGGAGCTAACGAGTGCCCCTGGGTATTCGACTGGCTGTGGTGGGGCTCCGGTCTCCGTGTTCTCGGTGCGAGCCGGAGGAGGTGAGCGGACCGTGTGTTGGCCGGTGGGAGCTGGCAGCGACCGGTCGGTGGGAGCTCTGTGCACAGGAGGTGTCCCGACCGATGGCGGCGAAGTGGTGGGCCCAGGCATAGCTGAGACTGTCGAGCCGCTTGAGCTGCGCTACGGTTGTCGCCAAGCTGGTAGTGCCCCACTTGCTAGCAGCCCAGGAGCGGTGAGCGCCGGTAGCTGAGATGGAACATCGTCAGACCTGGCAGATGCGAGGCACCAGTGTCAGGGTTAAGGAGAGACGCCTGGCGGGGGACTCTGACATACTGTGAGACCAACACGAGGCGGTCTTGGTAGCCTCGGGCGCCTGGAGGCATCGGTCAGAAGATATTTGTTCGACGGGGGTAGCGGCAGCTACTGGGGGGATCCCGTGAACCCCCCCTTTCCCCCCCTCCGCACTGGTGGTGGGAGGGTGATGTTGACTCTCCTATACCCTGACGAGGCGGAACCGGGGGTCGAGATTGCCTGACAAGTGCCGGGGGGGCAGCAAATGCCGTCAGCACAACAGTTGGCTATGGGGCGGCTGCGGAACAAGCCGAATGAGGGTCTGCCGCGGGTGGAAGGCCCCGGTCCAGCACCGGGACGCCCTGGTGGAGGCGTGGAGCCACCGGCGACAACGATTGAGGCCAAAATGGACTCCATGCTGGCGGCGGTGGACCGGCTGGGCACCACCCTGGAGCAGACTAGGGCCTCCTTGGAGTCTCGAATCGATAAGGTCACAGTTGATTTCACCCTCCTCCATGCGGACCACCGCAAGTTAGTGGACTCTGTCGCTCAACAGCGCCAAGCGCTCCAGGACGTCCAACCTGTGGTGCGCAACCACACTATAACCTTACAGGACCTAATCGACCGTGTTCATACCCTGGAGGATCGGGCCGAGGATGCGGAAGGCCGCTCCCGGCGCCATAATGTTCGAGTGGTGGGTCTTCCGGAAGGCGAGGAGGGGCGGAACCCAGAACAGTTTGTCGAGGGATGGCTGCGGGACATTCTTCCTTCGGGGATGCTCTCCCCACAGTTTGTGGTGGAGCGGGCGCACAGGGTCCCGGCGCGGAGACCTATCCCCGGGGCCCGGCCGTGTCCCTTTCTCTTCAGACTTCTCAATTATTGAGACAGGGACGTGGTGCTCGCTCCGTGAGGCCAGGAAGCTGGACACCATTGTGGTGGGCGGTGGTCAAGTGATGTTGTTCCCGGATTACACGGCGACGGTCCAGAAGCGGAGGAGCAACTATCTGGCAGTGAAGCGCCAGCTGCGCAAACTGAAGATTCCATATTCCCTGCTGTTCCCGTCACGCCTTAGGGCGGTCACAAAGGAGGGGACCCGATTCTTCGACACCCCTTCAGACGTTTGGGACTGGCTGGAGGAAACGGGACTGCACAGTGGCCAGAGGCCCCCGGACCCGGGAGCTGGTGTACAGCAGGAGAGAAGATCACGGCGGCGGCGGCGGAAGGAGACCCGCAGGGATGTGGGGTTGGGCCTTGCTGTGGCACCCAGTCCAGAGAAGATGCTCCTGGAGCGTCAGGAAGCCCTGGAGGCGGTGGCGACCTTGGGGTCTGTGAGCAGCCATGGGAACGTGGCAGTTCGCGAGTATAGCGAACCTGAGACTAGTAGATCTTCTTCCCCGGCTGCCATGCTCTCGGACGATCCAATTCTGCCAGTGGTGACACCCCAAACTGCTGATCACATTGTGTGAGCTTGGTGCGTTGGGGTGGCGGCGTGTGCTGGCGCGTGGGGTGGCATGAGTGGGACTGGGTGCAGTGGTGGCTGTTGGTCCTCCTATTCCTCTGCTTGACGTGGTGTAGAGCCACGTGTATGCACACACAAGCCGGCTGGGATGCCTCGGGTGGGTGGGGCGGCGGGCAGCGCAGCTTAGGGGGGGCTCACAAGTTATGAGAAGTCAGCGACGGGTGGCGTGGGCGGGTACAGTTCGACCGCTCGCACATGCTCGGCACTATTCGCATTCTAGAAGGCACATAAGGTGAATGTAGGGGTAGCGTAGTGACACAGCAACTTGCGTCAGTTACAGCCACACCGTGCACCCGCTAGCCATCACCTGGCTTCGTTTTTCCATAAGCACTTGGCTTGTAGTTTGGACGAATGCCCGTTTGGGGGTTTGCCCTGACAGTTACACAGTTCTTGATTTTTATTAGGTGCGCCCAGCAGCACACCGAAGTTCTTTTATTAGATTTTTCGTTGCAGCATACCGGCATGACACTCAAAACCGGGGTCTTCCCCTTTGACCGACCCGACCCTGGTCCCGAGGCCCATACAGTCCTTGCTTGCTCTAGATGGCTAACACCGACGTAATTACATGGAACATACGGGGTATGCACACGCCAGCGCGTCGTTATTCTGTTTTTGCCTATTTGCAGCGGCATAAGGCAGCCATCGCCCTTCTTCAAGAGACCCATATGACACAGCCTGAGCTCGATCGGTTGCGCACTCGTTGGAGGGGCCAGCTCTTTGGGACCACATACTCCCACACGCCCGCGGCACACTGATTTGGGTGAGGGCGGGCACGCCGTTCACATGCACAGATACAGTGGTTGACCCCGTGGGGCAGTACACTTTGGTCTGTGGGAGGCTTAATGGCCAGCACATACTACTTGGCTCTCTGTACGCCCCAAACGTTGAGCAGCCGTCGTTCTTGGATCATCTATCTGTGGTACTGGCACCAAATGCGGGCCTTCCCTGGCTGCTGGGTGGGGACTTTAACTCAGTCCTTGATACGCATCTAGATAGGTCCTACCCGCCCCTCCGAAACACGCAGGCGGTTTCGAATGCGAGGAGCCTTACCGACTGGCTGTCGCGCTGGGCATTATTTGATATGTGGCGCAGCCTGCATCCCGGTGATCACATTTATTCGTACTATTCGGTGGTGCATGACCTTCACGTCCGACTTGACAGGGTGGTGGGCTCTCACTCTCTGACTTCCCTGATAGACCAGGCAGAATATTTGGGCCGGACCCACTCGGATCATAATCCCCTTAGATTGCGTCTTCGATGGGACCCCGGTCAGCCCCCCGTCCCTACGTGGCGACTTCAGTCGGCAGCCCTGGAGGATGCCGAATTTCGCGCCTCCCTAGGCACGGCGATTGAGCAGTTCTTTGACCTGAACGAGGGGACGGCGGGTAGTGAGCTGACGGAGTGGGACGCGCACAAATCCACCATTAGGGGACATTGTCTGGGCGCGTCGTGGAATATCCGTAGGCGGCTTGCACTGTCGCTCGCTGGCTTGGAGTCTCGCCTTCTCTCGTGCGAACGCCATGGCGAGGGGGGGGGCAGGATTCGGTCCGGCTGGCGCGGCTCCGGGCACACCATGCTGAGCTACTTGAGTGGCTGCGATGTCACAACTATGCGGCTCACTCGGCCCGGGTTCATGCCACGTCCGACAGGGCAGGGCGGTTATTGGCCTGGTTGCTTAGGCAGGAGACGACGCATGCCCCGATAGACTCTATTCGTGGGCCCAACGGGATGCTAGTATACACGCAGTGGGAGATCCACCAGGTACTAACGGCACACTATGCGGCCCTATACCGTTCGACAGGGCGCCGGCAGGCGCAGGATCTGGATCGGTTTCTGGAGGCTGTTCTTCTACCCACAGTTCCAGGTGAGCACCAGCGGGAAGGAGACAGTGGCAGTGTCCCCGACCCGCTTTGCGATCTAAACCTGGGCAGTAAGAGTCTGATAGCGCTTCTGTTTTTATGTGCATTGGTGTTTTATGTTGGAAAACTGTATGATATTTTTACTGTGTACCTTTTTAAAATCAAAATCCCCCTGCACCACACGCCATCACTGACTTGCCTTATCTGACGGAGCCGCCTCCCTGCTAATCTTCGTGGGGACCTCCAGGCACTTCCGGTCGGCCGGCACGAAGAGCGGTTAGCGCTCTAGTGCTCGACTTCCTCGGGGCTATTTAGGCTGTAGAAGACAGTGGCTCGCTGCGGGAAGGAGACAGTGGCAGTGTCCCCGACCCGCTTTGCGATCTAAACCTGGGCAGTAAGAGTCTGATAGCGCTTCTGTTTTTATGTGCATTGGTGTTTTATGTTGGAAAACTGTATGATATTTTTACTGTGTACCTTTTTAAAATCAAAATCCCCCTGCACCACACGCCATCACTGACTTGCCTTATCTGACGGAGCCGCCTCCCTGCTAATCTTCGTGGGGACCTCCAGGCACTTCCGGTCGGCCGGCACGAAGAGCGGTTAGCGCTCTAGTGCTCGACTTCCTCGGGGCTATTTAGGCTGTAGAAGACAGTGGCTCGCTGCGGGAAGGAGACAGTGGCAGTGTCCCCGACCCGCTTTGCGATCTAAACCTGGGCAGTAAGAGTCTGATAGCGCTTCTGTTTTTATGTGCATTGGTGTTTTATGTTGGAAAACTGTATGATATTTTTACTGTGTACCTTTTTAAAATCAAAATCCCCCTGCACCACACGCCATCACTGACTTGCCTTATCTGACGGAGCCGCCTCCCTGCTAATCTTCGTGGGGACCTCCAGGCACTTCCGGTCGGCCGGCACGAAGAGCGGTTAGCGCTCTAGTGCTCGACTTCCTCGGGGCTATTTAGGCTGTAGAAGACAGTGGCTCGCTGCGGGAAGGAGACAGTGGCAGTGTCCCCGACCCGCTTTGCGATCTAAACCTGGGCAGTAAGAGTCTGATAGCGCTTCTGTTTTTATGTGCATTGGTGTTTTATGTTGGAAAACTGTATGATATTTTTACTGTGTACCTTTTTAAAATCATAATCCCCCTGCACCACACGCCATCACTGACTTGCCTTATCTGACGGAGCCGCCTCCCTGCTAATCTTCGTGGGGACCTCCAGGCACTTCCGGTCGGCCGGCACGAAGAGCGGTTAGCGCTCTAGTGCTCGACTTCCTCGGGGCTATTTAGGCTGTAGAAGACAGTGGCTCGCTGCGGGAAGGAGACAGTGGCAGTGTCCCCGACCCGCTTTGCGATCTAAACCTGGGCAGTAAGAGTCTGATAGCGCTTCTGTTTTTATGTGCATTGGTGTTTTATGTTGGAAAACTGTATGATATTTTTACTGTGTACCTTTTTAAAATCAAAATCCCCCTGCACCACACGCCATCACTGACTTGCCTTATCTGACGGAGCCGCCTCCCTGCTAATCTTCGTGGGGACCTCCAGGCACTTCCGGTCGGCCGGCACGAAGAGCGGTTAGCGCTCTAGTGCTCGACTTCCTCGGGGCTATTTAGCCCTCGCAGAACCACGAGCGCGCAGCGTTCGCGCGCAGCCCCGCCGAAGACCCGCCAAAGAGCTGCCCGTCTGCGCCCGTCCGCGCTAAGGCAGCGCCAGGCGCTAGATATATTGCTTCCCTCTTATATTGTTTACGGCAAGATGCGCTACTCTAAGACCGAGTTGATGAGCTTCCAGCACCCTACTTGCTCTTGTATTAGGAGGAATCCAGCCCATATTTTAAAGCCCTTGCCACACCCCTCCAAACTCTGCTCCAACACTAAATTGAAACCTAAATCGCCAAATGCCCTTAGGTTAGGACACCTAAATGTTAGATCTATGCAAAAACATCATCTGGAAATCCATGATCTTTTAATTGATCACTCTCTTGATGCCCTGTTTATGACCGAAACATGGCTCCAAGATGACATGGACTCGGTTTGCAACTTAGCTACTCCTACGGGTTATACCATTCACACGGTGAACAGGAGCTCAAGAGGGGGCGGGCTAGCACTTATAGTCAAATCTCACCTTGTCTGCCAACTAACTAAAGTGGACATCAAGGGCAGCGAAAGCGCTCGCTTTTCAATTAAAGCCAACTCACAGTTCTGCGCAACAGGCCTCGTGATTTATAGACCCCCTGGCGCCGATGCACCCTTCATTAACGCTCTCCTACAGTATTTGGGCACTAACGTCACTAAAACGGCCAATTTCACGATCATAGGCGACCTCAACATACATCTAGACAGAGTCACCGAGCCTAAAGTTGCCACCTTTCTTGCGGATCTCGCTGCTTTTCAGCTTAATCAACTCGTAAGTGGTCCCACCCATAGAGCGGGACACCTCCTTGATCCCATCTTTACCAATATTACGAGCGGGTCCGCATACCCGTCTATTCCTATGACTTGGACAGATCACTATCTGGTCACACTGTCTATTTCCTGCAACTCTAGCCCTGTTCTGGTGCCCACTCCGCTAGTCCAAAAACGTCCTTGGAGAAAACTCCGCCTAGAAGATCTGCAGAAACTCCTGGTGTTAAACCCTCCTCCCTTAAGTGAGGATCCTGACGTAAGGTATGACCAGTTTTGCCTCTGGATCACCCAGGCACTAGACACCCTGATCCCTGTCAGGTGGATCAGGGCCCGTACTCATACGGCTAGTCCCTGGTACAACTCTGAACTAGCCACTTTGAAAAGGGAATGCAAAAAGGCGGAGAGAGGCTGGAGAAAAAACTACGACGCCAACCTTAAACAGAATTATGCCCTACTCCAGAAAACCTATCACCGAAAGGTGTGCAGAACTAGAGCGGCATATTATGCCGATGAAATCAACAGTAGCTCCAACACCTCTAAATCTGTTTTTAAAATTCTGAAAGACCTTACGGCGAAAAAAACTGCAATCACTACCACTGTCTCCCCTGACCTTTGCAATAATATGGCTAATTTTTTTACTAATAAGATTAGGAAAATTTATGATACTTTCCCTAAATGTCCACAGCCTTCGGTTACTCTGGATTCTACCAGACCTTCTCTTTCCTCTTTTCCTACTCTTGAGCAAGAGAGTTTCCAAAAAATCTGTAAGAAAATTAAATCCGGCTCCCCGGCGGATCCTTTAAAACCAGAGACTTTCTGTGATGCCCATGGACTCATTACAGAACATATTCGAGGCACTATTAACTTGTCTCTCTCTACTGCCAGCATTCCTTCTAAATGGAAGCAGGCATGGGTATCTCCCATCTTAAAAAAACCTACTTTAGATCCCATGCTCCCTGAAAATTTCAGGCCCATCTCCCTGCTTCCCTGGCCAGCCAAAATCATCGAGGCACACGTCAATAACATTCTGACCAATTTCCTCCTATCCAATAACATTCTGGATGACTCCCAACACGGATTTAGAGCTGGTCATAGCACCGAGACAGCCCTGCTCAGTGTTACAGAAGACCTCCGTACCATCCTTGACAGCGGCGGGACGGCAGCACTGGTCCTGTTGGATCTCAGTGCTGCCTTCGATACGGTGTCGCACAAGGTCCTTCTGATGAGATTGGAGGAAATTGGTATCACAGGGACAGCCTTAGGATGGTTTAGGGACTTTCTTTCCAACAGGTCTTTCAGAGTCTCTACCCCCCCTTACATCTCGAAGGAGCATAACATCGGACAGGGAGTGCCACAGGGTTCTTCCCTGAGCCCTACTCTGTTCAATGTCTATGTCCGCCCCCTTGCAGAGGTAGCTAGAAGGAGCGGACTGGCATTGGTATCCTACGCTGACGATACCCAGCTGGTGGTGGCTCTTAATGACAACAGTGGTCTGGAGGCTTCTCGCTTTAAACAGACACTTACTGACATCACCAACTGGATGACGGCGAATTTTCTCCAACTTAATGCGGGGAAAACAGAGATACTGCTCCTGGGGAAGAATACCGCGTCCTGGGGTGATAGCTGGTGGCCTGATGATTTGGGCCAACCTCCTAAGCCTAAAGAATGCGTTAAGAATCTGGGAGTCTGGGTGGACTCGGCACTGAGGTTCACGCACCATACTAAAAAGGTGGCGGCCACCTGCTTCGGCATTCTACGTAACCTCAGACCTATTTTGAGGTTCTTTGACTGCCACACCCGCCAGATAATTGTTCAGGCGACTATTCTTTCGAGACTGGACTATGCCAGTTCTCTTTTATTAGGGGCGAACCTTGCCGAAACCTCCAGACTACAGAGAGTCCAGAACGCGGCTGCCAGGGTGCTGGTAGGTCTTCCTCGCCAATCCTCGACGACCGGAGCCTTGAAAAAATTACACTGGCTCCCGGTGGGTAAAAGGATACAGTTTAAGGCACTATGTTTAGCCTTTAAAATCCTTAAAACCGCCTCTCCCCCGATGCTATGCCCCCTCTTGTCGGAGTATACTCCTAGGAGGTCGCTTCGATCAGAGGGACAACATCTTGCGATCATTCCCCGCACTAGACTGGCCAGAGTAGGCGGCCGATCCTTTAGCTTTTTAGCTGCCAAGCTATGGAATAGTCTTCCGGAATCTATCCGTGGCATGCAGGATCTTTTGACCTTTAGAAAGGCTATCAAAACTCACCTCTTTCAATAATTGCTTCTCTTCTTGTGTTCCTTTCTCTCTGCATTTGGTTTTTTCCGCAGCGCCGGGACGCCCCTTGGCTGGGGCAGCCGTGCGCTATATAAATCACCATAACATAACATAACATAACATAACATAACATTTGAGTGCCCCCTCACAGTGGAGGAGATAGGAGACGCGGTGCCCTCTTTGGCTTCTGGAAAGGTGCTGGGACCAGACGGGCTCCCGGCGGAGTATTATAAGGCCTACCGGGAGTCACTAGTGCCCAAGTTGCATGCTCTCTATCTTGCAGCCCTTGAAGAGTGCACCTTGCCTGCTTCCATGCGAGAGGCCTATTTGGTCTCCCTGCTTAAGCCTGGACGAGACCCTACCAGTGTGGGGTCATACCGCCCCCTTGCCCTCCTTAACGCGGACTATAAAATCCTGGCCAAGGTATTGGCGGAGCGACTGGCCCCAACGGTATCGGCGTTGGTACACGGAGACCAGAACGGTTTTGTGCCTAAGCGCAGCACCTCTCTTAATCTGCGGCGGTTTTTCCGGGTGGCTACTGATGGCGTGCAGCACTGGCCTAGGGCGGGCTGTTTGGTCTTAGACCTTGAAAAGGCCTTTGACTGCCTCGAGTGGTGGTACCTGGTGGCGACGCGGTCACATTATGGGTTGGGCCTTGGGTTCCTCCAGATGACGGCCCTCCTCTACAAGAACCCTGTGGTGAGGGTGAGAACCGGGCCATACATCTCCGACGCCATCCCGATCGGCCGTGGTACCAGGCAGGGGTGTCCCCTCTCGCCCCTCCTGTTTGCACTCGCAATAGAGCCTCTGGCTGCTACGCTTCGTAGGATACTGACGGATGGCATCCCCCTGGGTGATGCGACACACCAGGTATCGCTTTATGCGGACGACCTTCTGGTCTTTGTCAGAGATGTGACGCACATTCCGATAGAATTGGAGCGCACCTTGTCCGACTTCGCCGCTCTTTCAGGTCTCCGGGTGAATGCTGCTAAGTCGTGCCTCTATGCGTTCCGAGCCGAAACCCGGGACCCGCACTACCATCTTGGAGGCGTGCCGGTCAAATGGCAGCCAGATACCTTCCGTTATCTGGGTATCGAGATATATCGGCAACCGGCGGATCTCGTGGAGGGCAATCTGGGCACAGCGGTGACAGCGGTCAGGGCTCAGATGCGGTTTTGGGGCACCCTCACAGTCACGGGGCGAATCGCCTTAATCAAAATGGTGATTCTACCCCGGCTTTTGTACTATTACGCTAATTTGCCCGCTTACATACCGGCATCCTTTTTTTCACCCCTAGAGCGATCACTTCGGGACTTTATATGGGGTAATGCGTGCCACAGAGTTGCTTTACTCAAGCTATACCTCCCCACTGACCAGGGGGGACTCGCGATGCCGTGCTTTGCACATTATTACCTAGCGGCGCAGCTGCAGTGGGCGGATATCCACACACTGGGGGATCTTTACCGAGATGGTGTCCTCCTCCCGTTCGCCTCGTTGGCGGAGGAGACGGGGTTACCGGCTGGCCACTTTCTTCGTCACCGGTCATTGATAACGACGCTGACGAGTGGATGGGGTGATCTCAGAGAGGAACTGGAACAACATCTCACGATGCAATACCTCCATGTCATGGGACGTGGGAGACACATGATTCGGTGGTTTGCAACCTCCTTGCGTACACACGCAGCGATTAGTTTGGCCCCACTGCGTCGTAAGTGGGAAGCGGACTTGACCCGGCCTATGGCCGACAAGGAGTGGGACAGAGCGCTGCAGGGCCCGACGAAGATCCCCCGGAACATGCGCTTCCGCCAAATACAATTCTTTATTCTACATAGAGCGTATCTCACACCAAACTCCGTCAATAAATATTTCCATCGTGCGGATGCAGGCTGTCCCCGCTGTGGGGAGCTGGATGCCGGGCTGGTCCACATGTTGTGGAGCTGTCCCGCACTGGATCCGTACTGGCGGATGGTTCATGGAGTGCTCCGCGCATGAACGGGCCGTCAACTCCCGTTCGAATGGCCGGTCTATTTGTTGCACCTCTTTCACAGAGCTCCCTCCACGAAAGTCACCTCTCGGTTTCTCGACCTGGGGCTAGTGGTGGCGAAGCGACTGCTCACCAAGCGTTGGAAGGCAGCTGATCTGCCCCACGCACGGGCATGGCGGGGTTCACTGCTAGTGTGGGCAAAGGCGAAGGGCGCGGCCCTCTTAAGAGAAGAAACACTAGGCCTCAGGAAGACTCGACGGGGATACCGCAGGGACCTGTTGGGAGCGCGATGGGGATGCCCTCCGAGAGGGGCCGGGCACCAGCCAACCTAGGGGTGAGGCATGATGTATTGTACAGAGGGCCTGGCTGTTCAGGTGGGGCGCATAGTAAAGGCGATAATGATGATCAAACAGTCTGTACAAGGGACACCGGGATGGGGGGGTCGGAACAGGGGACAGAATAAGGGGTTGCTAGATCATAGGCCGGACTTTGCTGCTGTTGTTTTACCTGGGCATTTGATGTTCTGCCCCATTTTCCCATGGTTTGCTAACTGTTTATGGAAACACACTTGGGGTGAATGGGTGGAATACTAGCGACTTTCCTTGGGGAGACCTCTCAGTGACAGGATAACGAAGGGGAATTTGTGGTCGCAGTTTCAGTGGAGAGGCCCTCAATGCTGATTAGAGATTAGGTGATGTGCCCGCTCCCATTAGCTAATATACACCTGACTAGATACATACCAATGATTCTATTACATATGTAAGTCACTCTGGTCTTAAAGTGTACTGTGAATTCTATTAAAAAGAAATGCCAATAAACAGATTTATAAATAAAATGAGGAGGAGCGAGACAGAGAGGTAAGAGGGGGAACAAAGGAGGGGGAAGGCAGCTGCCATCAGTGGGAGAACTGGACTCAAGCAGTGACTTACGACAGAGCACATCTCACAATCGGTTGAACATCATGAACTATCTATTTTCTATTATCTAGTGAGACCTAATTCCCATTGTTTATATCATTAAAAAACGAAAGCAGGATGGTTTAAAAAGACCACATTTGTGAATACAGAGCCGCGCGCGCAGTATGCATTTTATTTTCCAATGCACGCAAAAACATTCTTCAAAGAGCGAGGAGGCAGTCGCGAGAGGGGGTCGCGCGGGGGTGGGGGGCCGAGGGAGAATAAAATTAAGAGGAAAACTTACCTGACCGCCTCTGCTCCTGGTCCGCATTGGCGCCTCTGTCCTCATCAAACAGGAACAGCTGATGCAGCGCCAGGATTGGCTGAGGGCACAGCTTACTCTTCGCCCGCCGCCTGCCCATTAGGAGACCGAGGGGCTCCTAATGGGCATGCGTAAGTCAGGGAAAACACAAGTGCGCATGACTGGGCACGGGCTAAAAATTAGCTCACCTTTCCCACTCATGCGCACTTGTGCTGCAGTGCTGCCTGTCCCTGGTTGGTCTGACAATGCATGTCAGTCAACATGACGCCGGAACGCCCACGGTCCGACGTCATGCTGACTGAAATGCATTGTCAGTTCACCCTCGGCGTCTCTGAACTTAAGTAAACTAAGTTCAGAGACGCCGAGGGAGCTGCGGGCGGGGGCGGGGGGGCAACACCCCAACGCCCCCAATGGACGCACTGCCACTGATATATATATAAACATGGACACATATTTATGTGTGTATGTTTATATAACTTTATATTTATGTATAGTGTTAAATGTTACTTAAATGTATTTAATTTACATTACATTTTTTTAATATATTAAAATATTTAAGATTTACTATTTTAAATCATATATATTAAAAAAACAATAAGTCTTTATGTTTTTTAACAATATTAATGTGAAACATAACATTTATAAGTAAAGGGAAAACAATATTTCTGTAATCGATATTTTTGACACAATATTTATCACAATATTGCTGTGGTAGATATTATGTCAGTGAGCCTATTCCTCAGCTAGGGTTTTTTTCAAACATGGGGCGCTTAGGTCCGCCTTCCTGGCTCCATAGTTAACTGGGTATTGGTTCGTTATCTGAGTCATCCTCTTCAGGGTTACTAAATTCTTCCCTGTCTTCTATTTCCCCAGAAAAAGGCTGAATGTCCTACTCATAGAGGATAAGCCTAGGTTAGTTGCTACCAAGGGGGTCCATCATGTTGGTGGCTCTTCATTTTTGAAATGGCGTGTCTGAGCCTTTCAAAAATGTTGAACACTGGAGAGGGCTGTGTTTTGGCTTTCGCCATAGACTTAAGTTTATTATGAGTCTTGGAAGCCTCAAAAGGTCACAGGGAACCCTGATCTTCCACCAACAGGATGTTCAAGCTGTGCCGTTGCCACAAAAAAACATGATTAGCCTCCTGCTCCTCATGGTCTCTAAGGCATGGGCTATAGCCCATTGGTGGGTCTGATCTATTGCAACAATGAACTTCTCGTCAAGTGGTATGGGCAATATGCCCTCCACTCTATCATCAAATGTCTCCTCACTTTTTTTTTAAAACATATTTTTATTAATTTTCATACCAGTACAAATTCTACAGCCAGTAGTTTCTATCGGAAACATTGCATTCGTACATGTAAGAAATAATGAACAATCCAAAAATAGCTCCCATCCTCCCCCCACCCATCCCCGTACTCAAACTAACAGTGTTATACATATCTAGTGGTCAACCCCACCAAATGTCCCCTCACTACAAGATCGTGTCATTGCTAACTCAGAAGCAAGGTATAATATTTTAACTGGCAACAACAAGACTGGTAATAAGAAATACCATTAATGTCAGAAGGACACTTGTTATCAAGCAAACTTGTGCAGGGAATGCTGCACTATATTTTATGAAGAGCCACAGGCCAAATTGTAAGGAACTGATTTATTGACAGCAACCCTCTTCCAATAATCCCCCAAGGACCCACCTCACAAGTGTGTAGTCCTAAAAGCTCAAATTAAACCCTGAAAATCTCACAGCCACATTGGAAATAGAGAGAGCCCCAAGGCAGGGAAATGTGTGTGTGTCACTCGTCTTTACTTCCGTAGACGCGAGGCAAAAGCGTCCTTATGTCCTTCTGCTCACTACTCCCTAGCAGTGATTAAGGGTGGCTACACCCTGAGGTGATTTCGGAGGCATCCTGGCAGCTGTTGACAGGCCAGGCAGCAGCGCGAGGGAGACCCTCATCATGACTTGCTTGTACTAGAATGGGGGTGCAAAGTCCAGGACCAATGCACTCTGAATTGGAGCCCCACAACCAGCCTAATTGCACTTGTATGGCATCTCAAAAGTACTTAAGCATAAGGCTGCACCGTGAGAAATATCACTCTCTATAAAGTAACCAGGTTTCAACTAATGCATGTGACCTGAAAGCAGAGAGTGCCATGAAGAAACACCACAATATTTGGTGCCAGTCCGTTATGTGCAATACTCAGGAGCAACAGCACTGATGAGTAACAGTGAAGGAGAGCGGAGCCGCATGAAACGCCCAACCGAAATACACAAAGGCTAGCGAGAGCAGGCGCCGCAACCATGAAACCAACAGGCTAGAGACTGCAGGGAGGTAATGTCCAAATGCTTTCCTTTGCCAGTGCAGCATGAAAGAAAGTACGCTCCTTCACTACTGTAATCTCTGTGGAAGGACCACAAGCACAGACAGATCTTACTGCCCAACCAGTAAGACAGAAAACATGAGCTGACGGCAAATACTCAGTACCAGGAAATGAATAGCAGGTGCCAGCACTGGTGGTTCCCTGATTAAAATACAGTTTGTATATGGCTCCCAAACCACCGCGGTATCACAAGTTCCCCCTGGGGTGCTTCTTATAGTGTAGAAGAACATGCATTATCTAGCACCTTCCAGCATTTCCACCAATTGCAAGTCCCATGTACATAACGTTTATCCATATATTTCATGCTTTTCTTTTTCAGATCACAATGTGGGATGGGCTACGGTACCACAAACCCTGACAGTAACCCTCCCTTCTAAGCCCATACCGCGTGGGATACTACTGACGGGTGGCCAGAAAGGGTTGAAGAGCTGTGGACGCATGCAGTGAATCGGCTTGTTCCCAAGAGTAATTTTCGGGTCCATATCCAGTCCACAACACCAAATAGCAGATGTGCCCATTATGCTTGCTCATTCCTTTAATGGACTTGACTCAATACTCTGGGTTGCCATTAATGTACACGGGGTGAGCGAAGACAGGTCCTATGTGATGCTGGCTTGAGGAGGAAAGTGTAGTCTTATGGCTAGAGAAGTTGACCTTGAAGCTGCAGAACCGGATTCGAGTCTCCGCAACGACACTCAACATCCTGTGATTCTGGGCAAATCACTTAATCTCAACTGTGCTCAACAAAAAAAGATGAATGTGTCCTTGTGTAACAAAGCTGGTGCTAATGTAAAGTGCTCTGATGCCCGATATCTTTGGGTTTAGTTTGTGCTATATAAATCTCTCTAAAAAAAAGTGTGAACCACTGGATGGATCTTCATAGAAGCTGGTAGCTGTAATCTGTAGCTAACTGGGTTCATCTTCTTTATAATAGTGAAGGGCCCTAAACATTTGGGTTGAAACCTTTGGTGTACCTTGAATTTCAGATTACAAGTTGATAGCATACTTTATTACCCACTTGGTATTCGTGCCCATGCTGTCTGTGCTTATCAGCAAACCTTTTATATTTTTTTATTTGGCTGCAATTACATGTCTTTTTGTTTGTTTAGCAATACTAGCCAACTGTTTGATGTGATCAGTTACAGCAGGAACTGAATAATTTTTGATGGGAAGTACCACAGGTAGGTAATGGGGATGACACCCAAAAATAGTGTAGAAAAGTGAAAACCCATTAGAGGAAGGCACTACATTATATGCAAACTCCGCAATCAAAAGCATTGCCTTCCAAGAACATTGGGATTCTCATACAAAACATATAAACTATTTAATGCAATGATTAATCATCTCCGTTTGTCCGTTGCTTTGTGGATGGAAATTGGTGGACAAACAGGACTGAATTCCTAGGTTAGCACACCAAACTTTCCAAAATTGAGACATGAACTACATCCCACAGTCGGACATGATGGTCCGGGGAGACCATGTAACCGAACCACATGTTCCAAGAGATGAGCCAGACAAGGAGCAGTAGGTTTTCTGACACAAGCTATAAAGTGTGCTGACTTTGACAGTCTGTCAACCCGCACCATAATCGTATTACAACACTTGGATAAAGGTAATCCCACGATGAAATCAATAACAATATCCTCCAACTTGCGATCGGGAGTTCTTAACAGAAGGTGAAACCCTTTTGGTTTGGAGCGATCTGCCTCAGCTTGGGCACATATGCCACAATTGGTTATATAGTGGTATAACACCAGGCTACCAGAAATGGCGATTTTCTGTGTCTTAGCTCTCCCAGGATGTCCCAGCATGGGAGTGTCATGACACCACTGAATGGCTTGTGTTCTTAACTCTGCTGTGGGTACATAGATTTGAGCCCTCAGAAAAGGTAACCCTTGTTCTATCGCCCACATATTTAGCTAGATTCACTAAAAGTAAGGCCTTATGAATGACTTCCAGAAACCTTTGGATAGTATTAGCCCCTATTATGTGCTGTGGTGATATGATATGAGACAAGGCTTTCTCTTTCTGCTGATTGCCCTCTTCATAAAATCGGGACAGATAGTCAGCCTTCCTATTTTTAGAGCCAGGACAAAAGGTGACTCCAAACTTAAATTATGAGAAAAATATGGACCATCTTAACTGACGAGGAGATGACGCTCTGGTAGACTGTAAAAACTGTAGATTGAGGTGATCAGTGTAAACTGTTACTGGGAACTTGGCCTCTAATAGATAATGTCTCCATTCTTTGAAGGCTGTGTGTATCGCCAGTAGTTCTTTCCCTACTGTCGTTTAATTTACTTCAGATGCATTGAACTTCTTAGAGAAATAGACCACTGGATGCAGCTGACCCGTTTCGGAATGCCTTTGTGATAAGATTCCCCAATAGCTTTGTTTGAGCTGTCAGCTTCTACAACAAGGGATTTGCTAACATCTGATGGGCAAGAATGGGTGCAGAAACAAAGGCCTGTTTAAGAGCAGCAAAGGCTCTCTCACTGTTAGGGGTCCACTGAAAACCAGCATTTTTATTCAGTAACTTGATAATAGGCATTACTAGCAAAGAAAACTGAGGGATAAACTGGCGATATAAATATGCAAACCCAGAACGTTTTGGATATCTTTATTATTTTGAGGTTGCAGCCAGTTCATAATGGCTTGTACCTTCTTTTCAGACATGGTTAACCGTTAAGGAGTGATGATAAACCCCAAACATTCCACTTCCGTTATGTGGAATTCAAATTTCAGAAGCTTGCAGTATAAACTATGTTGCCATAAGGTGCCCAAAATAGTTTTGACATGGTGTTCATGTTCACTCTCTGTTTGACAGTAAATCACAATATCGTTAGTATAGATGATAAAAAGTCAATCCAAATAGTTTCTCAGGACATCGTTTACAAAATATTGAAACGCCGCCGGGGCATTACATAGGTAAAGGGCCTGACACAAAATTTGTACAATTCAAATCCTGTGTGAAATGCAGTCTTCCATGCATCTCCCTCTCAAATGCGGACTAGGTGATAGGTCCCTCTTAGATAAAGACGAGTATAGATGTTGGCTGTCTTCACCTGATTTAACAAGGACAAAAATGAGAGGGAGAAGATATTTATTCTTGATGGTTATATTGTTCAAGGCTCAATAATCGATATAAACAAGCAACTCCCCATTGGCTTTTGGTATAAAGAACAGGGGAGAAGCTGCAGGTGATTTAAAAGGGCATATGAATTCAATATTAAAGTAGTTATCCAGATATTCCTTCAGGTGCTGATTTTCATTTTCTATGAGTGCATATTTTTGGCAACAAGGTCTCTTTGCCCAGGGCATTAAATTAATTTGACAATCATACGATCTGTGAGGTGGCAGAGTCTCAGCACAACTTTGACTGAACACATTCTGGTAATCATGGTATTGCTCGTGTAAGGTTATCTCTTTTTCTGCTGCAGTAGCAATAGTGTGATGCAGGAAAGTTTTAGAGGTTTTAGTATGCTGAGCATGATTACATAATTCCTGACAAAAAGTAGCGGAGGACTCTACACTCCTCTGACAACAATCAATTGAAGGATTATGGAAAGTTAGCTAAGGCATGCCCAACATTAATTGTATGATGGGTGGTAGGTCCAGAGGACCACATGGTTCCATCAACTGCTCGATGTTTCATGTCACATGTTTCTAGTTGTAATTTCAATAAGTATCGCTGAAAATACCCATAGCCCCTGAATCAATCATAGCTACAATAGGTTGCATGTGGTTATCATTGGTTTCTATGTATGCCTTCGGTGTTATATGAGGCACTGCACTCTGTAAAGTGTTAGCCAGACTCTGTTCAGGAAATAAAGAGTCGTATCCCGTAACATACTCCAATTCTGTGATGAGTTTCCTAGTTTTCTGACCCCTTCTGCTTGTTAGACTTAAGCCGTGTCGCACAATCTTTGATGAAATTAACTTTTTTCCCACAGTATAAACATAAACTGTTCTTACAGCGCATCTCTCTTTCTTCTCGAGATAAAGGGCCAGATATAACAAATCTTGGTTTCTATCTTTTTCCTCTCTCCTCTTCTTTCTGAGAGACCATGGTCTAATCGCAAGGTCAGATTAATGATATCGGAACAATCTGTCGGCTTTCAATTCATCTTTTACTCCTTTATAATAAAGGGCAGCTCTTTTTTCTTCAGGCACTAAGCTAGCACAATGGTCATCATATGCTAGTGAGGTTTCTTCTAGTAGTACTTAGGTATGTAGCATCAAGTAACCTTTAGTTTTCTGACATCTAAGCTCAAAATAGCACTGTTGTATGTAAACTTGAAACATCAAACAAACAAGGTCTATACATGTCGCAGTGTGTCCCAGATTGAGTGCGTGCGTGTGGGTCAGCATCACTCAATGGGGAGGGGGAAGGGCCAGGCACCAGTAGCGCGCAGCTATCTCCATGGTGACATAGGGGGCTTATGTGTCATCCTCGGTCGAAAAGCTGGAGGGCCCTAAGTTTTGGGGAGCTAAAGCATGTAAATTCTATATGTATGAGGTAATGTATCAATGGCCTCCATATGAGCTGGAACTTCTTGTCCAAGTTGGGCAAGCTGTGAGATAGCTGTTCCATTGCCCGGAGGCGCCATCCCCGAGCGAACCATTGCGCAACAGAAAGGGGGATGATTGCTTCCGCTTGCACGCTATGAGTTGTCGCGCTACCAGGAGTAGATGTCTTATAAGGGCCCAGTCGGCATGGGTCATTGTGGTTACGCCAGGGGGCGGATACCCAGAATAATTGTGTGGTACAGATGGGGAAGTGGGAAGCCTATGATAACCTTAATATGCCCCAGGATTTCCTTCCAGTATGTTAAAATCGCTCTGAATGACCACCATATATGGCAAAAGGTTCCCTCCTTTCCACAGTGCCAGCATAGGAAAGAGACATTTCGATAAATGGTAGCCAAGCGGGCAGGTATATAATACCATTGAAACATCAGTTTATACGCAGTCTCACGTAGAGATAGGCTGCAAAAGGTTTTTGGGATGTCTCACCAAAGAGTTTCCCACTGTTTAGTGGTGATTTCCCCTGTGCTAGTGTCATGCCAAACGAATTGATATCGATGGGTACGATTCAGAGTCAAGTGTTGCAGCACCTGAATATCAGGTTTTGAATATTAGCCCTCGCGTACCGTTGAAGGCGCGCACAAGTTTCTCAAAGAGAGTGCAAGGGAAGAACAGCCCCATGGCATTTCAAAAGTAAGTAAGTATAAGGCTGCAGTGTGAGAAATATCACTCTCTATAAAGTAACCAAGCTTAAACCCATGTGTGTGACCTGAAAGAAGACTGCAATGAAGAAATGCCACAATAGTTGATACCAGTCCATTATGTGCAGTTCTCAGGAGCCACAAAGTCTGAACGGCCCTTACGAATAACACAGTAGGAGAGCGGAGCCACAATGAACGTACTCCCAAAATACACAAAGGCAAGCAAGAACAGGTGCCGCAACCACGCTAGCAACGAGCCGGTGTCTGCGGGGAGGAAACTTACCAAATAACTTAATTTGACAGTGCAACATGAAAGAAGGAACATTCCTTCACAACCACGAACCTTGAGGAAGTGCCACAAGCACAGACGGATATTACCACCTAACCAGGAAGACGGAGAACAGGAACCAATAGCAAATACCCAGAACCAGGAACTTAATAGCAGGTGTTGGCCCCGGTGATTACCTGAGTTAAATACAGTTTGTATATGGCCGCCACACCACTGTGATCTCACGAGACCTAGTGCCCAGGGTTTTCCATCATCACCATGGTGGCCAACCTGTAGTGTAGAAGAACATGCATGATCTGGTACCTTCAGCATTTACATCAATGGCGAGTGCCATGTACAAGGCTTTTCCCACATATTCCATGCCTTTCTTTTTCAGAGCACAATGTGGGATGGGATACGATATTGCAAACTCTGACAGCTCCCAATGCCAAGAATCTCAAGTATCCTCAATGAAGCAACACTAAATGCAGAGAGAAACAATAACCCAGCAGCAGGACAGAGACTGTCAATTCCGACTGAAGGAACTACAGGGCATTAAAAAAAATCTTTTCTGCATGGGTATTTCTGCCTCACTGTGATACCCAGACCGCCTGTTGGTGGAAGAAAATGTTAAAGTTCACATGTTTACTCAGCTCCAGACTACCTGGAGACCAAGAAAAGAGATTGACATGGTGAGGGGCCAGGAGATGGAGTCCCCTGAATGGGCAGTGTGACCCATGATGATCAGCAGGAGTGTCTGTGTTCTATAGTGGTAGCACTGCGGGGCTGTAAGGATGAGCGAGAAAGTTTGCTGTAGTCCACATGCCACTTATGTCGCTTTTAAAGATCAGAATTGACGGTTCATTCATGTGGAGTCAAAGCGCAACTCCAGCCACTGTAAAACACCTAAAGACAATGGAAGCACTGCAAAGAATTTGCACATTGATGATCGAGAACCTAATGGTCAAACCATACATTAAGGTACCAAGCTGCCATGCAAGATAAAGTTGTACATCATACGGAGTATTAACACTATAAAGCGGATTCTGGTTTATGAAGCACAGCCGCTGATAATCATAACTTGCACAGCAATGCTGCCAACAGAAGTACTAATTGACATTTAGAAGAAAAGAAATAAATGACTTATTGAATACATCAAAGAGAGTCACCATACTACAGCACTCTGTGGAGTTGGCTCAAGGACAAATATTCAGGGCTGTGCTTACGGAGCCGTCCTTACTTGAAGTGGTTTGTTCCCAAAGTTGCCAAGTAGGAATCGGAACAATTTCACAGGTCTTCAGAAAATAAAGATCTGAGAACGACTTTCTCAATAGCTTAATTTTTAGATGGCTGTGAAAAAATTCAAGTTTCGAGCTCTTATTAAAGATAAGTGGGAGGCCAGCATGTCACAAGGTCTCAGAGATAAATTGCAAACACCAAGTCACAAGGAACCACCCACGGTGTCAGTAAGTTCCACACTAGTCTACAACGCTGCTGCATCCCTGAAACCACCACCACCGTTTGATTATATCAAATACTGGTGATAGATGGTCTGCATGGATAAAGACATTTGATGATTTTCATTGATGAAAGAAGTCATCAAGAAAGTGCTGGGAACAGATGAAGAAATTACATATTGTCATATTAAAGAAACACTGAATCTAAAGTTCAAGTGTTGATTAGGAAAGATACTTTTTCAGTCAAAAATGCCAAAAAGTTGGTGAAACCATTGATAAATTTGTGGAGAGACTCGATGCGCTCATCAAACACTGTAAGTTCAATTAATTTAATGATGAGGAAGCTATGTGACTTAGAGTTATTGAACAAGGTTTGCAGATTCATTCAGATGAAGAATGCTGAGAGAAACTCTTAGTCTGGAGCGAGTGTTGATGGCTGCCAGAACTGAAGAGTGTGCCGAAAGGCAAGCCACTGACATGGAGGCTGGAGGTGCACAAAGTGAATCAGTCATGGGCATACAAATTAAGCCAATGCAAAAGACTAAAGGACACAAAATGCTGTCTTCAAGTAAAAAGAAGTTATGTTTTAGATCTGGATTTTAGTTTCAACACAAAGGTAAATGCCGTGCCATTGGGCAGATATGTAAAGGCTGTGGGAAAGAGAACCATTTTGTGATGGTTTGTAAAGCAAAGGAAAAAGCAAGTGAGTCATTGCGCAAAGACAAAATGGCCCCCAGAACATTTCGGAGGCAACATTCAACGTACCTCCACAAGGCCAAGTGGAGACATCAATTGAGGCAATTGAGTCGATTGTCATCTTTATCACCGTTAAACAGTTCATCCGCCTCAGTATTCAGTGAAAGTGAGGAAGACGGTAGGGCAATGTCAATGTTTACCTCAGAGAAACAAATGTATGCGAAAAAAATATAAATCAAAGAAAAGTAAACATGCCAAAGTGCCAAAGTCATACAAACATTTCCCCAAAAATTACATTAAAAAATAAATTACTGATTGATACCTTTCCTCATCTACAGTGACGCATCAAACATAATGCCTGAGGAAAAATATCTCTCAAGGAAAAGTAGACATGCCAAAGCACCAAAATCATACAAACATTGCCCCGAAAATTACATTAAACATAAATGACTGCTTGATACCTTTCCTCATCGTCAGTGGCGCATCAATAAACATAATGCCTGAAGAGAAATACCACAAATTGTCTCTATTACCACGACTTACGCCATCGAAAACCAAAGTGTATACTTTGGCTGCATCGATGCCCATAAAAAATTCAAGGTTCATTTGTGGTGCCATTGAACCACAAGAAAACTAAGCTGCAAGCACCCATCCATGTGCTCCAAGGTACTGCAGCAGGTCCCTGTCTGCTCAGTTTCAGTACCGCTGCTGATATGGGACTGATTACTGTGAATTGCAACCTGAATGCTCACCACAAAATAGTAAGTCAGTTTCCTTCATTGTTTCATGGTTTGAGAAAACCAAAGACTATGAAAGTAAAGTTACACATTAATGACAATGTCCGTCCTCTTGCACAGAGACATAGACAAGTTACTTTTCATTTACAAGAAGCTGTTGAAAAAGAACTTGAATCATTACTTAAGCATGACATTATTGAGCGTTCAACTAGTTTGACGCAATGGGTATCTCCCATAGTGGTAGCGCAAACAAAGAACACTGAAGGAGCTGTATGCAATCAATCAATCAATTAAAACTTTTTTTCGGCCACATGATGGCCATAAAAGTACATGTTAAATTTTTTTTTTAAAGACATTGATGTTGTAAGTTAAAATAGAGAAAGTTATAGAGACACAAAGGGCAGACATTTTCTAATTACCCAAATCATGAATGTAAGCCCAGCATATTATTTCGTTTACGGATCGCCCTTGACAGAAAACATGCAACCCCATAACAAACAAAGGGGGAAGAAAGCATTTGTAGGTAGGTCAGTGCTGGCCTAACTTGTGCAAAATAGCAATCTTTAAAAAGTGGTAGAATATATTTAACTCTCAGTTCAGTATAAAATAATAATAATAATATCCACATTTGTAAAGCGCGAACATTCACCCGTAAGGGTCTCTAGGCGCTGGGGGCCGTCGGGAAGATTAAGCAAGCTATTGCCCAGAGTCACATGGTGCTGGGCTAATCTGCCGCCGGCGCCGGGGATCGAACCGTGAACCCCAGATTCCGGAGTTAGTCGCCCTGGCCGCGGCGCCACACCTCTTCCCTAAAAGCCTCAGAAGAACATAAAGTGCAATATATCTTGTTCGGAGAAGTTGTCACATGCGCATGGTTGCAGAGAGCCTAACTTTGAGAAGCCTTTAGGTACAGTTAGGTACAGTTAGGAGCCAGTGAATACAACTAAATCTAAACCTAGATACAATAAAGCGGTGGTGCAGGTTATTTACAAAAGACCAAAATGGTTGACTTAAAATGCCAGGACTTAAAATCATAAAATATCTACATGAAGGTTTCATAAGTTCTTTTGTTTCTCTATCTAATTGCCTCCTAGTGAGAAATTTAGTTTTTACATTTTTCACAGTTTCAGGTTGCAGCTCCCTAGGATTTTTAAATAGCTCTGGTTGCCCAAGAGTTGAAAGCTGCTGTGAAATATAGTTTAACCACGGGATTTCCATGGCTCCATCCAAACTCTTACAATCTTATAAGATGGTGTGGTTTAGATTTGGTTTATCTTTTGACCAAATATTTAGCCACCATATAAGGGGTGCTGCAGCAATTTTATCTGTCAAGTAGCCCTGTCACCTTGGGAGCAGCCAAGAGTAAATAGTTAATTTCTACCCCCTGGAGTTCGCTACAATCCTTAAAACCCCACACCACACTACCATACGCTGTCATTGCGACACATTTCTCGTTATATATTTTTAGCAGTGGTTGTATTGGTTTACTACCTAATCTAGCGAAATCCAGTGAGGCTCCAGTCGCTCTTGCCAAAACATTTTTCTTTTGAGCACGCTGTGCTACCCAGGAGCCCCTGTAGTCAAATAGTACTCCCAAGTATGGATAAGTGGGCACATTGGTTAGCACTCCACCTTTACAGGGAAGAGATTTATTCCCCCTTTTGTAGTAACCCATTGACATAATGTGTGATTTTTTTAAATTAACTGCAAGATCCAAGGCTACCATAAAATCAATAAAAGAGTTAATCAAAGATTTCAATGCATTTGGGGTCCTGGCAATTAAAACTGCGTCATCCGCATATAAAAGTGCTGGAATAGATTTAGAACCTACTCTAGGAATGTCTAGGCAAGAGTTGGACAATACTACCCCCAGATTATCAATATACAAAGTAAATAAGACTGGGGCAAGGATGCAACCCTGCCGTACTCCTCTTTGGACCTTCCAAGCATTAGATAGGGAGCCATCTTTGTTATATCTCACTGAGGCAGTTAGATTGAAATGGGACCAATGCAGGAAACTTACTAAGTTCATGTCCATCCCAGTATCTATTAATAAGTGCCATAACTTAGACCTATTTACCCTGTCAAAGGTGGACATTAAGTCCATAAAAGCCAATGACATACGTCCTTTTTTAGCTAGGGTGTATTTACTGGTAATCATGAGTAGGTTCATGCATTGCTCTACTGAGCCTCTCCTTTTACGAAAACCAAATTGTAGTTCTGATAACACATCCCTCTCTTCCAGCCAGGTCGCTAAGCGGTCTACAATTACTTTTCCCATGATCTTTGCTGCGGAGTCTAATAAAGAAATTGGGCCATAACATCCCGGGTCTTCCCTGGCTCCTTTTTTAAAAATTGGCAATATCATCGCTGTTGACCATGAATGAGGTTGACCGGCCCTTACGGCTGCATTAAACACTCCAGTTAACATTTTCGCCCATACACCCACATCTGACTTGTAAAGGTCCACCGATATCCCATCAGGACCGGGGTCTTTCCTGGCGGACATACCCTCAATAGCTTTCTGAACTTCTTTTATGTCCACAGTCAGGTCTAGGGGTAAAGGGCTAGGTGACCAGAAGGGACCTATAGGTTCTGCATCAACCTCTGAGTAGATTTGTTCGAAGTGGCCAACCCACCTGTCAGCTGGAATTACGCATTCTACTTTTGTTGTTTTGTTGTCTTTAAAAAATGAGCTGTTTACCACTTTCCAAAATGTTGTACTATCCGCTTGTGAGCACGCCTGTGTTAGATCATCCCAAGCCTAATCCCTCAGTGATGCCTTCCTAGATTTTAAAGCTAAATCATAAGGTTTTCAACAAGATTTAATCGGTTTGGGGTCTATAGGTATACATTTTAGGGCAACCATTAGGGCTTTATGAGTTTTGGAACAGTCGGCGTCAAACCACTTTGCCTCATATGCTCCTGCGTTAGACTTTTTGCTTGTTAGCTTATTACCAATTAGCTTACTTAGTCGATCATAAGCCTGTAATACTTCTGTCAGCTCGCTGTGTGCATTTATACAACGCTCAATTTCCTCTTTGCCCTCAATATACAGCTCATGTAAAAAGAGTTCCGGGACAATTTTCTCCCATCTTATCTTTCGGTCCTGGGCCATCGTTAGAAAAACCCCATCAGCCAAAGCTTTTGGCTCTCCGCCCCTAGAGACCAAATAGCCTTTAGTTACCACAATAATAGGATTGTGGTCACTAAAACTGGTTTGAACCACCCTAACTTCCTGAATATGTTTGTATATGGGGGCTGAAATTACGACATACTCTATAGTGGAACTGCAACCTCTTTTTCTTCCCCCGGCTCTAAACAGTATAAATTATTGTTTGCTAAAAAACTTGCCTTGAATGTTCAAAATGGACCATTGGTGGTAAATCTTCATCAGGCTCCCTCTCCATCACACAATTTAATTTACATCGATGAATATTAAAATCCCCCATTATGACTAGAGAGTGTGTCTCCCCTGTGCAAGTTCCTCTAAGAAGACATCGAGACCAGTCAAATGTTCACTCTCGAAATCTCTACAAAACAAGTTATAGAAATTAACAATCACCAATGTTTCCCCATTTAAAAAGGTCAGTTCTACTGCTAGAATGTGTGGCGATGAGCTGGGGAGACCCTTAATGGTACAGGATAATTTAAGAGAAATTAGGGTGAGTGAGTAAACCACCCTTCGCTCTACCAGCAATAGAGGGTGAGGCAGCTTTGAAAAAAGGGGCAAAGCCATCCATTATAAAAGAATCAGAAGTATCCCAGGTCTCTTTAAGTGCAATAATGTGGGCCTCCCTTATTACCATTGACCACTGGTCGTCATCTTTTTTTGCCTTCAAACCAGCAATATTCCATGTCATAAGCATACATGCCAAGGGATCTGTTACTTTGTCACATAGTGATTCTAGAGAACCAATCGGTTGTACTCTTACTGAATGACTTGTACCAACTATGGTCGCTGAAGGAATTTGCTGTCAATCTACACTGTCCAGGTCCCTTAATGGAGCAAATCTATTTGAAAGTGGAATTAGTGTGGTCCTGACAGGGCTGACTTCATTGGTTTGTGGTACCCTCCCTTGGGCCTGAGTGTATCTATTGCCCTCGAACCTGGGTTGTAATGACCCTTCTGGATAGAAAGAGCAGAGTTGGAATATCTGTATACCCGAGGCAACAGTGGCACTTATCTGGCCTTGTAACATTGCACTTGCATGGGCAGGATGAGTTACATTTACCACAATGCAATCCCCACTCCTATCTTTTCTTATGGTTTTCCCTACCCAGCCCACTCTTCTAGCCATGATGATATGAGGGGCAAAAGTACGACCATATGGTTGGGTTTTCCCCATCCAATGTGTTACTTTATGAATTAGGTCCCTTGTTGTCTCTTTGCTATTTTCCAATAAAGGTGGGACTCCTACTAAGACAATCACGAGCGGAGCTGACTCAGGGGGTAAATGTAGGACATCATTGTTCGGATTCACCTGGCTATTAGGCTTGGACACTCTCGGCTCCGTGATTTCAGTACCATACATCTGTCTTGTCTTTGCAGGTGCCCCCCTAAGTGAATTACATATGGCAAGGGCTGTATCTGGGGTACTTCCTTGGGCTAAGCCATGTATTGGTTGACCAGTCATTCCTTGCGGATCTCTACAACTTAGGTTCTGCCTATTATCTCTAGAGGACTGCTGTTAATCCTCTGGCACCCTTGGATTACTACCAATAATTATCACCCCGGTATTTTGTGGTTGACTGTTACATCCATTTACCTTGGCATGCCCATTTTGTGCTATACCCATGCATACCAAAGAGCTAGGGGTAAAACCTTTGTTTGCCTGGAGTATAAGTGATTCAAGTTTATCCAGCCTGGTGGGAACAGGGCCAAGGTGCAGTTTCATAAGTTCTTCGATTTTCAAAGAGAGGCTGTTGACAATTTGACCCCGACCCTGATTAATTTGCTCTTCGATAGTTAACACGGTCTGGTTTTTTTGCCTGGGGAGCCGTTTTCCTGCCTCCACCTCTTTTCTTTTTTACTGGTGGTTCAAATAAAGAGGGTCCCTCCTCTTGGTTGCCTTCTGTCTCCTTAATCATGGGGGAGTCGATCATTGTTAGTGGCATAGACCCACTTTTCACAGTATGTAATAAAGCCGTTGGTGTTGATGGGCTTACCGACCGACTAGTCAGTTCAAGTGAGAGTCTGCGTTCTGTTAGGGCGATTTCATTGGACAGGGCATTGGCAGCTCTGGACAGATATGAATCTAAGGTAATGGTTGCTACACCCTCTCTGAGGCCTTTCATTGGTTGCTTCCTCTTGGCCATAATTTCCCCTGGTAATAATCACAATGGGTTATTTATAGCTAAATACAAAGGCTAAAATAATATTAACTAATGTGGCTATAAGCTAATAATAATCAATATCAGGTGTTCAGGTGTTAAAAACCTGTGAGAGAGGGTCAGCCAGTTCTCAATAACAACAATGTATACAGCACACAATGTAAACTTATTTGTCTTTTAACGGGCACTATAAAACCCAAATCCCATAGCTCTCACAGACTATATATTAACCCCACAGTCTCGATCTCACTTATTTTATAGCTGGACAGGAATCCATGGAGGGATTTCAATAGCATAAGTCAATTGTCGTCCATGTAGCAAATACGTCGGAGCAAAGAGGGGTGGCCCCCCTGTGTCATGGTTCCCGGCTATGCGCGATCAGTTACCTCTCTGCGCATGCGGGATTGCACTTCTCTTCCTGGTACGTAGCGAGCGGGTGGCGGTCTAGTTCTCAGACCGGAACCGCTGCTACGTGATCCGAGCGCTTCCGGGGACACCGCTTAAACCGCAGCGGAGTCCGCCGGCTCAGCGCTTCGGATTAATGCTGACATCGTTCCTGCTTGAGGTGTTGTCCCGGATCTCGAGGAAGGTGGGTGCATGCGACGAGACATTTCCTTTCCGCGCTGGAGCGCATATGACCACGGGACATTGTAGGGGCATTTTCCATTCCGCGCTGGAGCTCATATGACCACGAGACATTGTAAGGGCATTTTCCTTTCCGCGCAGGAGCGCATTTGACCACGAGACATTGTGGGGGCATTTTCCTTTCAGCGCAGGAGCGCATTTGACCACGAGACATTGTGGGGGCATTTTCCTTTCAGCGCAGGAGCGCATTTGACCACGAGACATTGTGGGGGCATTTTCCTTTCAGCGCAGGAGCGCAGTTGACCATGAGACATTGTGGGGGCATTTTCCTTTCAGCGCAGGAGCGCATTTGACCACGAGACATTGTGGGGGCATTTTCCTTTCCGCGCAGGAGCGCATTTGACCACGAACCTATTTTCAAAGCCTACGCCGTAGCGCTTGAATATTCTTCTACAGCGCAGGAGCGCTTATCGTTATGAGTTCAGCCATTCTTCTTCATGCTGTCTTTCGCCAGGTAAGAGTCCAAGCCCCAGGCGCATAGGAGGTAACTGAGAGAAGGGGGTTGCGCACTCCTATTCTAATTAGTTTCCCTTGCTTCCTTCACCAGGTAGAATCGAAGACTGGTACCTTCCAGGGAGGTTCCCGGTTCTCAGTTGTCCATCCTTCTTCACCTCCCTATTTTGCTTTTGGCTACCTTCCCCGGTTCCTCTCCATCCTTGTTGGTGTACAGTTCCGGCTGGGGTGAGGTGGGTAAGGGGGCGATAGCTCATGTCGGCTCTGTGAGAACACTCCGCAAGCTACAGGTGAGCGTTGTGGGGTACTTGACAGAATCCGAAGCCCGCGATATTACTCTCGCCCAGGCGACATGAGCGACACAGAGATTTCCTTGCAGGATATAGCAGCCATGCTTTCTAGCATGCAGGCAGACAATCTCAGCCTACGTCATGATATCACGGCCTTACAAGGCCAAGTGGCAGCTGGGGTAACGAGTCCTTGGGGTCCCGCTCCTACCCCCAGGGTTAGGCAGGACGGGATCTTACGACCTCCTTTGTTTACCTATGGGGGCTCTTCTTCCGCTTCTGCTTCGGACCATGCCATTCAGGTTGTGACTCCCCATCCTGTACAATTAGCTCCACCGGAACGCTTTTATGGCGATAGTGCAAAATACAGTGTGTTCCTACATCAGTGCCAACTGCACTTCATGGCCAGGTCATCCGCTTTCCCGGATGATGCATCCAAGATCGCCTTTATTCTGTCGTATATGGGTGGAGATGCCGCCCAGTGGGCCTTATCCTTGGTGGAAAACGACGATCCCATGTTATACAACCTTCCTGTTTTCAAAGAGACTATGCGACGGATGTTCGCCCGCCACACATTCGTGCAAGCCGCCGACAACGAACTGCTTAACCTACAACAAGGTACTAACGGTCTGTTGCATTACATCACCACGTTCAGCAGGCTGGTCATTGAGGCACATTGGCCTGATTCCAAGAAGGTATCCGTCTTTTACCGAGGTTTAAGAGACGAGCTGAAAGACCTGATCTCGCAAATACCCGATCCCCCAGAAGACATTGGACAATTCATCGATCTTGTAGTGAAACTGAATTTCAGGGTACAAGAGCGGAAAACCGAAAAGAACAAAGGGAGCGACAACCGATTCCTGTCCTTGAAGGAAAAGGTGAAGGAGGAACCAGATACACCTACTGACACACCAGAACCCATGCAAATAGGCGGCATCCGGGGGCCGCTCACCAGCGAAGAGAGAGAGAAACGAAGGAAACAAAACCAATGTTTGTACTGCGGTAAAAACGTCCATTTTGTGAGAGAATGCCCGGTCAAGCCTGCGCGAACAAAAGGGAGAAGGCCCTTCGTGCTGCCTGTATCTAAAGGAGAACGGTCGGGAAACGAAGAAACCCAGTAGACAGAGGGGTCCAGCTACTGGGTTCATCCTTCCATAAGACAGCGATCCCTGCCTGTTTCGGTGACAATCGCCATATAGGCGTTGACGTGGTGTTACAAGCCCAGTCGGGCCAAGTATGGCAGGTGACGGCGCTTCTCGACTCAGGGGCCACTGGCAATTTCATAGACACCCAGTACGCAAAGGCATTAGGTATCCTGAACATACCCAAAACTAAACCTGAAATCGTAAAGGCAGTGGACGGCACGGATCTCACCTCCGGTCTCATCAGGTATCAAACCGAAGAATTAACGATGACATTCAGGAACAACCATTCGGAACATGTAGAGTTCGATGTTATCGACGCACCACAGTTCAAGGTCATTCTGGGCCTTCCATGGCTTGTTAAACACAACCCCCGGATAAATTGGACGTCCAGAACCATCGATTTGGATTCGGAGTATTGCACCAAGTCCTGTTTTCACCACCCCGCCTTCGTTAATGATACCACCATCCAAGGATGCTCTCTCCCGTTGATAGGGATGGGTGCGGTTCTTCGAGACGATGTCCCGGAAGCATATGAGGATCTGGCCGCGGTTTTTGACAAGAAAGGGGCAAACACGCTACCCCCGCACCGCTCCTTCGATTGCTGGATAGACGTCCTGCCAGGTTCCACACTCCCATGTAGTCGGATCTACTCCCTCACGGAAAAAGAATCTGAGCATCTGCGCTCCTATTTGGACGAGTACCTGCGCAATGGGTTTATACGCCACTCCCGGTCTCCGGTGTCCTCTCCCCTGTTTTTCGTGGCCAAGAAGGAAGGAGATCTGAGGACCTGCATAGACTACAGGGCGATAAACGCCATTACGATAAAAAAACAGGTATCTATTGCCGTTAATATCCAATCTACTGGACCAGGTGAAAAAGGCCTCTGTCTTCACCAAGTTGGATCTGCGGGGGGCATATCATCTCGTCCGAGTCCGAAGGGGTGACGAATGGAAGACGGCTTTTCGGACCAAGTTCGGCCTCTTCGAATACCAAGTCATGCCCTTCGGGCTTTGCAACGCACCCGCAGCATTCCAATATTTCATCGATGAGGTGCTTAGGGACTACATTGACGTCTTCTGTATCGTCTATATAGACGACATCCTTATCTATTCGGACTCCATCACAGAACATGTGCAGCACGTTCGCGCCATCCTACAGCAATTGGAGCGACATAGTCTCTATGTGAAGCTGGAGAAAAGCGTGTTTCACACCACGGCGGTTGAATTCCTAGGACACGTTATTACGCCTGCAGGGATCCAAATGGATAACAGAAAAGTGGAAGCCATCCTACGCTGGCCTTCTCCAACCACCACGAAGGAAGTTCAGAGGTTTTTGGGGTTCTCCAACTATTATCGCCGCTTCATCACAGGTTTTTCCAGAATCATTACTCCCATCACCAGGTTGCTACGCAAAGGGGTCCTTTTCGTTTGGGACTCTGACGCGGAATGCGCCTTTCAGGAACTAAAAAGGCGTTTTACCTCGGCACCCGTCCTACGACACCCTGACTCTGAACAGCCGTTCATCGTGGAAGCCGACGCCTCACAAGAAGCATTGGGGGGGGTGTTATCACAAAGAGACACAGAGACGGGTCTCCTGCATCCAGTGGCGTTCTATTCCCGGAAGCTACAACCGGCCGAGCGCAATTACACCGTGTCAGACAGGGAACTCCTGGCCATCAAAACCGCATTCGGCGAATGGCGGCACTATCTTAAGGATGCCAAACACCCGGTGCTCATCTATACGGACCATAGGAACTTACAATTCCTTCGCTCAGCCCGGGCTCTCACTTCCAGACAGTTGCGTTGGACTCTGTTCTTCAACGAATACGACTTTACAATCACCTATCGGCCCGGAAAGGAGAATGCGAAGGCCGACGCCTAATCTCGTCTGGAAGAAACGAACGAAGAACCGTCCACCCTTGAGCCCGTGGCCGTTATCCCTGAACACCATTTCCAGGGAGCAATTCTATCTTCCGACTTCCTAAAACAAGTACAAAAGGACATCAACCAGACCGATGTCATCACCCTAGCGAATGGGAACGGGACGGTGGCTGTACGACATGGATTCTGGTGTAAGGACGACAAGTATTACCTACCGTTGGAAAGTCATCAACAACAGGCCCTATATATGTGCCATGATCATGTTCTATCCAATCACCCCGGATGCCACAAAACCATGGAGTTGTTGCAACGGCACTTTTGGTGGCCAACTTTGGAGAACGACACAAGGGCCTACATAGCTCGTTGTGCGGTGTGTGCACAAGGAAAGAACGCATCAACACCTTCAACCGGGCTACTGAACCCCATTCCAGTTCCTCCGCATCCGTGGCACACCATCTCAATGGATTTTGTGGTAGAATTACCGGCCACAGCTTCGGGATATACCACTGTTCTCACCATCGTGGATCATCTCTCCAAGATGGCCCATTTCGTACCTCTGAAGAAACTCCCTTCGGCCGCCGAGTTGGCGTTGGTGTTCCTGCACAACGTAGTACGGCTCCATAGTATACCATCGGTGGTCATCACGGACCGAGGGTCCCAGTTCGTGTCCCGTTTTTGGGGCGAAGTATGCAGGATCATGGACACGGACATCCGGTTGTCATCCGCTTACCACCCCCAAACCGATGGACAGGCGGAAAGGACTAACCACACCATGGAACAGTACCTATGCTGCTTACTCTTAGCGGTGGATCGAGATTGGGCAGAAGCACTGTGGATGGTGGAGTACGCCTATAATAATAGCCGGCATGCTGCCATAGGCATGTCCCCCTTCTTTTGTCTTCTAGGACAACATCCTCGTACCACCGCATGGGAAGAACCGCAGCTCAGTCCCCTGCCCACTGTTCGAAAACATCATGCCCAGCTCTGCGACCTCTGGCAGCAAGCCCGATTCGAGTTAGCCAAGTCCAAAGAAACCTATAAGCTACAGGCCGACACCCGTAGGACCAAAGAACCTGCATACAAACAAGGGGACAAAGTATGGCTCTCCATCCGTAACCTCAATGTGCATGGTCCTAAAAAACTCCTGCCCCGTTTTTTAGGGCCTTATGTCATTGAAAAGGTAGTGAACCCAGTGGCCATGAAACTCACGTTACCTCCCCACATGAGGATCCACCCAGTCTTTCATGTGTCCCTGTTGCGGGCGGTTCATCCCTTGTGTTCTCTCTCCTCTCCTCCTTCCCCGATTCTTAGGGATGATCACCTGGAATATGAGGTTCGAGCCATTCTGGGTTCCCGTCGCACCCGGGGGAAGCTGTACTATCTGGTCGACTGGAAAGGGTATGGTCCGGAGGAGCGGTCCTGGGAGCCCCTGTCTCATGTCCGTCATGCCTCCTTGCTGGTGCGTGCCTTTCATGTTGGCCACCCTCTTAGTCCACGCCCTGCTATCCCTCTCTGATCCTGCTGTTTGGGGGGGATGGTTCTGTCTTGGGTGGGGGTACTGTCATGGTTCCCGGCTATGCGCGATCAGTTACCTCTCTGCGCATGCGGGATTGCACTTCTCTTCCTGGTACGTAGCGAGCGGGTGGCGGTCTAGTTCTCAGACCGGAACCGCTGCTACGTGATCCGAGCGCTTCCGGGGACACCGCTTAAACAGCAGCGGAGTCCGCCGGCTCAGTGCTTCGGATTAATGCTGACATCGTTCCTACTTGAGGTGTTGTCCTGGATCTCGAGGAACGTGGGTGCATGCGACGAGACATTTCCTTTCCGCGCTGGAGCGCATATGACCACGGGACATTGTAGGGGCATTTTCCTTTCCGCGCTGGAGCGCATATGACCACGAGACATTGTAGGGGCATTTTCCTTTCCGCGCAGAAGCGCATTTGACCACGAGACATTGTGGGGGCATTTTCCTTTCAGCGCAGGTGCGCATTTGACCATGAGACATTGTGGGGGAATTTTCCTTTCAGCGCAGGAGCGCATTTGACCACGAGACATTGTAGGGGCATTTTCCTTTCAGCGCAGGAGCGCAGTTGACCACGAGACATTGTGGGGGCATTTTCCTTTCAGCGCAGGAGCGCATTTGACCACGAGACATTGTAGGGGCATTTTCCTTTCAGCGCAGGAGCGCAGTTGACCACGAGACATTGTGGGGGCATTTTCCTTTCAGCGCAGGAGCGCATTTGACCACGAGACATTGTGGGGGCATTTTCCTTTCCGCGCAGGAGCGCATTTGACCACGAACCTATTTTCAAAGCCTACGCCGTAGCGCTTGAATATTCTTCTACAGCGCAGGAGCGCTTATCGTTATGAGTTCAGCCATTCTTCTTCATGCTGTCTTTCGCCAGGTAAGAGTCCAAGCCCCAGGCGCATAGGAGGTAACTGAGAGAAGGGGGTTGCGCGCTCCTATTCTAATTAGTTTCCCTTGCTTCCTTCACCAGGTAGAATCGAAGACTGGTACCTTCCAGGGAGGTTCCCGGTTCTCAGTTGTCCATCCTTCTTCACCTCCCTATTTTGCTTTTGGCTACCTTCCCCGGTTCCTCTCCATCCCTGTTGGTGTACAGTTCCGGCTGGGGTGAGGTGGGTACGAGGGCGATAGCTCATGTCGTCTCTGTGAGAACACTCCGCAAGCTACAGGTGAGCGTTGTGGGGTACTTGACACCCTGGCTAGCAAACAGCGTCAGTGCCTCCAGGCACATGGGCGAGGGATTCCCCACAGCAGGCTCAGTGTCTATCAAAGCGGCTCCCGTGAAGCGGGTGCCGCGAGCGAAGAAATAGGCCCCCCTGGGCGCTAGCAAACAGCGTCAATGCCTCCAGGCGCATGGGCGAGGGATTCCTGGGACTTGGAGTCCCCACCGGAGGCTCAGTGTCTATCAAAGCGGCTCCCGTGAAGCGGGTGCCGCGAGCAAAGAAATAGGCCCCCCTGGGCACTAGCAAACAGCGTCAGTGCCTCCAGGCGCGTGGGCGAGGAATTCCTGGGACTTGGAGTCCCCACAGCAGGCTCAGTGTCTATCAAAGCGGCGGTATGCATCTGCGTTGACATGCGCCAAGCAAACAAGGCAACTGAACAAGAAAGACATCCAGGTCCACATATTGCTGATATGAACACGTAATTAAATGGTGCTAAGGTTTTCTCTCGTCTTGATTTAAATAAAGGTTATCATCAGTTGATTGCAGGTATATTACAACATCTTGAACACAGTCATTCTGTTTTGATATAAAAGACTCTGTTTTGATGTGTCATCGGCTGCAGAACTTTCCCAAGACGTCATTCAAGGTGTCTTACAGCCAGTTGTGAATGCATTCAACTATTGCGATGACATTAATATTCAGAGATACACAAAAGGAGCATGATAAGGCTCTCACCCAAGCATTTCGTTTACTGACTTATGGAGGCTTGATTTTGAATGCAGACTTGTGTAAGTTCCACAAGACCAAGTTAACATTATTTGGCCATATCTTTTCTTATGGGGGTATGACACTTGATCCTGCTAAAGTACAAGCGCTGTAAAATGATCCCCTTCAAGAAGTTTCTATGATACGTTCATTTCTTGGCAGGGCCATTTAATGTTTAAGATACATACGAGACTTTGCGACCATAAGTGTTCCCTTAAGATATTTAACGAAGAAAAATGTTTCAAGCAAGTGGTCACTAGAATGTGAGGGAAGATCAAAAAAATCAAACAAGACATTTAAACTGTTACTGAAATGGCCCATTTCAATCCACAGCTTCATACAGAGGTTGTTATTGACAGTAGCCCCGTTGGATTAGGCCACGGGTACTCACAAATATTTTCCCGAGGGCCGCAAAGTTTCGTCTATGGTGTGACCGAGGGCCGCACTGATGCCAGCGGGGGTGAAAAGTGGTTGTAGGGGAAGCAAAAGCATGTATATCTAGTGGCTGTCTTTTTTTTTTTTAAACGGTGTTCCTGAAGTTAAGGGCCTAGTACCTTCCTTTCCCTAACTGCAATTCACCTTTAAATAAGTGCTTGCTCTATATTCAATATTTCTTTCCATGTTAGTGCTGAGTGAGGTAAACTTCAACACAGTGCTGCTGCTGCCCAGGGGGCCGCATGTAAAGGTCAGGAGGGTCGCATGTGGCCCCCGAGCCATACTTTGAGTATCACTGGATTAGGCGCTATCCTGGCACAGCACAGCAGACATCCCATGCTCGAAGGCATATTGTGGCATATGCCATTAGATGTTTGTCCCACACAGAACATGCTTACTCTCAACCTGAGAAAGAAAGTTTGGCCAATGTATGGGCTTGTGAACATTTCCATGTATTCCTGTATGGAAAGCCTGTTATGCTAATAACTGATCATCAAGCTTTATTAACTATCTTTGGCAATCCAAAATATAAGATGTCGCCTCCTATTGAACAGTAGGGAGTTCAATTACAAGAATTAAGGGGAGACATAGACAATTATCACGCCTCCTGGTGTGATGATTGTCACTATGTACCCTGATGCACTCATAGTGTGAACTTACTGAGGTTTAAATTATAGAAGCAATAGGTGATATGTAGTCTAGTGAAATGCTTGGTCCCAACTGCTATCCAAATGAGCTTTCCAAGAGATATCCTGCCCTCTTGACACCTCACCTACTGGAGATGTAGATACAAAGTCTCAACTATTTTTGCATGAGTCAAAGGCCATGGCCTTCCTACCCATGCCTACATGAGTGATACTCAGATGAGCTGGGTTGGGTAGGAGGACAGGTTAATGTGAGATACACCTATATGGCAAGGCATATGGTTGGTACAACTGATTTAGAGGGGTTCTCACATGCATCTCCATGCTGGGGGATGAACAGAGTTGTAAGGTTCTTTCCAAATGAGACTGGATACTTGTAAAGATTAGAAGTGTTACTCTAACATCAGAAGCCCTGCACCTTACAGCTGTCTCTATCCAGTCTGCCTTATAACTGTCGATACAGAGAACACATCTACCTCTGCATTCTGTATTCTAGTCACTGTGACCTTGTACCAATGAACTCACTGAAGCAGAGGCAGACTGTAGAGACAAAGTTCAGTACAGATACCAATATCAATACAGAAAAATAATATATATTACTTAAGCTACAACATTTCTTTTTTAATGAAACAAAATAAAACAAAAAAAGCATTACTCTGCATAATGAACTTTCCACATTTCCTAGTTGATACACTTTTTTTCCAGACCTAACAATTTGCATTTCACTATTCTTTTCTTCATGAATCTGATTGGTTTAACTTGAACTTTCACTTCCATCAATGCTGTTTCCCTGCAAGAAACACCTTTAATCTGATATGGAGTTTTGCCTTACACTGCCAATCAAACCACCATTTATTATATGATCCGAGTGGACTGGATAGGAATAACATTCTTTAAATTCCACCAACCTCTGTTCCGCACTAGAAAAGAATGCTTTCCAACCTTCTCCACTAACAAAGGCATTTAAAGCTTGGGTAAACCCTTGGGAACCCAAACTGTTTTCCAAGCAAGAACCCAATCCCCAATTCGAATTTATTTTTCTTTAACTCTGTATTTATTTTATCAAAAACTGTTTTCTCTGAGCCTGAACATTTTCAATTTTCTTCCCCTGACCTCAGAAAGATCCTTAAATGAACACCTGATTTTAGAGCCCATCCAAGGTGGATATGGTTTGGAGAATCCAACCCTCTCCCGGAGTAATTCAAATGGACTCATACAAGTTGTAGAGTGAGGAGTATTGTGATAAAAAAAAAATCTTAACTGAGAACATCCAATTTGGCCGACATGGCGATCTGCACACCTTCTTTAATTATCCTGTTTGTAGTGATTAACGCCGCTCCTACTAAGGAAGTCACACATTTTCATGGACACGAGTTATGTACTATTATCTAGACTAGGACCTTGGGAATACCTTCAATTAAAAATACTTCATCCTTAAACTCCACAGTAGCATAAGTTGTAATATCACTCACAGCCTTGAAATAAGTCCAGTTTGATACATCAGGACAATAAAATATCTTTGATCCATCTGTAAACACCTAAATGGCCCCCAAAAAAATCTATGGCAATTTTATCCCATGTTTGATCAGGCATTTCAACACACATCAGTGGAGTCTTGGTGAATCCTTGATAATCCTAGAAACACTTCTTATGTTCTTAAAACTGCTGTCCAATTATTTCTTGGTATAGTATATCCTTCAAACATTCCTTGTGCCTTTCAATGGGTGAGATTGCTGACTCACAACGTTTAACTCCATCAATGGCAGCAAACACACATTCACGCAAAAAAAACAGTAATCCTCCTCCTCACCAGCATCATCACTTTGTACCGGTAAACGTGACAAACAGACTGCCAGTACAATCAAGCTGCCAGGGACATAAATTGTCAAATCAACTTCTCGTAAGGATGATATCAATCTCAACAATCTCGAATATTATCCTCCCACTCCTTTCTCACTCATAAGATAGACCAGGGGTTTATGATAGTTCTTTCTTTTCCATCAATTCTTTGACGCAAGACAGCGCATAACCCTAGCTCACATCTATAGTGACCTCACAAGTCTTTCCTTGAATAAAAGGTTTCAAAGAATCACAACTCAAAATCAACCTCTTTAACTCCTCAAATGCTGTCTGCTCAGTCGTCCAGCAAAATTTCTCTTTCTTACGTAATAACTTCTTCAACGTTCAGCTAACACACTAAATCCACATACAAACCTGGCATAATATTTACTGAGTCCTAAAAAGGGCCATAGATGGTCTTTATCCTTAGGTGTAGGTGCCTCTTTTATTACCCTGTGCAAATCCTCCTTTGGGTTAATACCACTAGAAGAGATGAGATGTCCCAAATACTCAATTTCACCAGCTCTAAATTGACATTTGTCTTTGCGTATAGTCATGCCATGTTCCAGTAGAATAGATAGTAGCTTACACAAAATGACATCATGTTGTTCCATGTCAGCAGCAAAGATAAGAATGTCATCCTGGTATGTCATCACACCAGACATGCCTGGAAAAAAGCTATCCATCAGTCTTAGAAAGACACTAGCCGCTGAGGCTAATCCAAAAGGTAGTCTAAGGTATTTGAAAGTACCAAAAGGTGTGATGAACGTAGTGAGAAGTTGTGATCTGTCAGTCAACCTTATCTGGTGGTATGCACCCTTTAAGCCAATAGTACTAAAAATGCATGCATCTCCAATATGTGCTAATATCTCCTGTATTTTTGTTAAAGGGTGACATTCGCCAATGATATTTTTGTACAGAGAACGCAGATCAGTACACAGTCTGATCTCTGAGTTTTCTTTCTGAGTGATAACAATACTTGACATCCATTCTGAGCACTCCACAGGAGCAATGCTTTTGTCCTCACATATCTTGTGAAGTAAAACCTTTACGTTTTTGCGTATGCTCAAAGGTACATTCCTGATCTAATAGACGACTGAACTGGCTCCATGCTTCAAATAGATGCCATGTAAGAAACACTTTACACAACCAATTTCATTTTTAAATACTGCACCATAACCTTTCAATATATCTTCAATAGCTACCACACTATCAGAATGTACTGTAAGTAAGGATGTTATGTCATTACAATTACCCACTTCATGCAAATTTTCCTCCACCCATTCAGGATCTAACTGAACAGGTACAGAATATCAAGATTACAAAACAACACCCAGTCTAGCCTAGTCCATCCAGCCAAACACATCCTTTCCTACTGTAGCCACATATACCTTAGTGTGCATTTTTCTCCCCTTAAAACACAAAATATCCTCAAAACACCCAGTCATTTCAATTGCAAAACCTCCATAAGCCTTGGGCTATTTATCACAATCTAGCAGTTGTTTATCTTTCCAATTTGCTTCAAAAGTAGATTGATCCAGAATGATTATGGGGAATCCTGAATCAGCCAAAACAGGAATTTGTTTGGAACCCACCTCAATAATACACAATGGTCCTCTCCTTTTGTATCCTTCACGTGATGTGATAGAAAGAATAACATCTCTGAACCTGGACTGACATTCATCAAGCATATCAGCCTCCTCAACTTGTATGATGAACACATTTGCACCTCTTTTTTTACTTGAATCCTTGACTCCAACAGCTTTATATCTGCACACTTTGGCAAAGTGCCAATACTTACCACACTTCAAACATTCTACCTTGATAGCAGGACAATTACTGAAATTTCCCAAATGTGATTGAGATCCACAACAATAACAAAAATGTGTTCTGCGAGTCTCAGCCCCTTTCTTACCACACCTATCTTACCCCCTTGTTGTTATTAGATAACACCCTTGGTCTTTCAACTCCATTTGCAATTCCAATCAACTTAACTAATGATGGGTTGCATGTGCATAAAAACCTTTCCTGTATCTTCTAATTGTAGCAGCCTAAAACTAATTAATCACGAGGGTACGTGTCAATGTTGTACACTGAATAGTTTGTACAGACGTGCAACAGCCTCACGATAGTTATCCCAAAGCACAGCCTCATTGTCAGGTGGATCTAGTTTGGGTAAGTTGTCTAAATGTCTTGAGCCGCAGCACCTGAACAGCTTAATAAAATTCCTTTTCTTTTTTCCTTTCAGGTTGATATTGCCTAGCATATTTAGCCAATAAATAACTTTAAAAATTCCTAAACCATGCATGCATTTTAACTAGTGGTTAGCCAGCAGACGGTAAGAAAGGAGATGGCTGGGCAATAAATTGCAACTACATTCTTTTGCATAAAGTGTGGAAAGAAAATAAAGAAGGGAAAAGAGAAAGAAAAAAGAAAAAAGAAAAATATATATATATATGTTTCAGAAAAGCTCAGTTTTGCCGGGGGCCCCCAACCCTGCAGGGCGGGCTCTTTTAACAGGAGCGGAGAATCCTGTAAGCATGGGTTTCACCAGAACAAGCAGAGCCCAATTCCGACTTCCATTTAAAGCTGACTTTTGTCAAAAGCGTGGCAGCAATTAAATCACTCATTTATACCCAACATGTTTCAGCTAATCGCCTTGTTCACAGGTGAGTGTGTATTTTCAATCCAAGTGGTCACACGGCCATTTAACAAGTTCCTACCAGCCCCAGAATGCACCACAATGATGGAGTCATGATGTGACATGGTGCAAAATTAATTAGTGCTTAATAGCGTTATTTTCAAGAAGGGAAAAGAGAAATAATATATATATATATATATCTATATATATATAATATATATATATATATATATATTACCTACTGGCGGTCGCCAGTAGGTAGTTATAGTTAGGACCCTGTTTCCATAGGAAAACCGCAACATTCTATTTTGAATAACTTTGGCGCCGGTCGACGAATCCTCGCAAAATTTTCAAAATAGGTGGGGCGCTACGCTCCGCTCCTACCCTGAAAGTCTCGGGGGATTCGTCAAGCGGGGGCTGAGATAAAAGGGGGGTCCCAAAACGCGTTTTTCCCATGCATTTTTCCATAGGACCTTTAGACACAGCTACAGCCCGAACGGCTGAACAGAATTACTTGAAATTTGGCAGAGAGGTAGTCCTCAGGTCAAGGAAGTGCCTTTTGTAGGTTTGGTGTAAATCTGTTCAGTAGATTCAGAGAAAATAGCCTTTAAATCAATATATATATCTGAGCCAGCTTACGGTGCGCTTACGGTACGCGTACGGTGGCGTGCGCGAGCGCGATTCTGATTGGCTGTTAGATCTTAGTAAACATTCGAATCGGTCGAAACCAGGAAGCGGCGGCCGCCATTTCGTGTGTTTCACTCAGAAAAAAAAGGGTGATATCTTGAAAAGGGGGCAAGGGAGAGAGTTACAGACCCCCTAACATTTGTAAAGGGGTCAAAGAAGGACAGAAAAGTACAAAGAAAACATTTATTGATTTAAAAAAAAAATCGCGGGGTACGCGTACGGTAAGCTCAACGTACGCGTACGGTAGAAAAAAAAAGAAATGAAATTCAGATTTAAGAGTTTAGATATTAGGGGGCTCTAAAAAGAGCCGTTGTGTTTATGAAGTGATTTGATTTTTTAGTGGTACCTACAAGTAAGTACCGATGCAGAGTCTAAGGTTCAAGAGGAAGACTCTGTTCCCTTCATCATTGAAGTGCACACCATCTCCTCTATAAATGTCTTGCATGTCGTAACGCAAGTTGTTGTGGTAAATGGAACCCATACCATAGTCTCTGAGGAAAGCAGAAACAGATTTGTTGACGTGCTTTCTTGCTTTGTCAATCTGCGGACAAAAATGATTGGACCAGTTCCATTTTTGCCTTTGGCATATGTTAGAAAAGACAAAGGCAGTTTTAGGGAAAAGTGAAAACAGTTGTGCAAAGGTGTCCTTCATAAGCATTTCCAGACCTACCCCAGTCAAAGTGCCTAGGTCATTGCCACCACAGTGCACTATTATGAGGTCAGGGTGTTGGATTTGCATGAAGGATTTCACCAATGGCATCAATTGGTGCCACTTTAACCCTCTCTGACCAATCCATTTAATGTCTACATTTGGCAAAGCAAGGTCTCTCACCATATCTGTTTTCTCTGCATACTTTTCACTCCAGAAGACATAGCTGTGCCCTACAATCCACACTGTGAACATCTTCAAAGGAGAACGGGATGCACTCAGGAGGCGAAATTCAGTAGAATGGTAAAAAGAAATGAAAGACAGTTTGGAAATGGAGGCATACATATTTTTTTTATAAAAAAAAGAACTGATTGGCTGTTTCATACCATTCTAGAATAAAAACTAGGCTGTACGTGTAAATTAATAGAAGCATGTTTTGTATTGGTACAGAAAAATGTGTTACCAAAGAACAGTACTATGGATTTGCTGTTAGGTTTGAAAAGTCAAGCACTCTTGCTCTGTGGAATTGAAACATTGTTTGGTGAACTTCTGACCTAACTCCACACAGCAGTGTTCCATGAGCTGTTGCTATGGTAGCAGGCAGAAGTCAAGTTGGGGGAAGGGTACTAGGCAGAAGTCAAGTTGGGGGAAGGGTACTTTTGGAAAAGGGTTGGTTTTCAACCAATAGAAATGTGTGATTACATTTGAAAAAAAGGGGGAAGCACTGAGATTTGAAATTAACATGTATATGTGTGGAAAAAGAGAGGGAAAGTTTGCCATTATCTGGTTCTGCTGAGAGGAGAGAGGTGTAAAGAACAGAGATCCTGGCTCTGATAATCTGCTGTTTGAGTGCCACATTTCTTTCACAACTAACTAATTTTAAAGGTGAGTTTAGAGTTTGAGAGGGGATGTATATGGTAAATTAAGAAATGAATAATAGAAATGGAATTCCTTTTGTTGAAGTTGTGTTTATCAGTTTCTGTTTTGGGAGAAATTTAAATGTGAGGAACATGTAAAATAATATGGACTATGTTTTCACGATAAATTAAGGTGTACTGGTAAAAATAAGGAATACTTTAAGGGTTTGAGGTTGCACTCAGTAATGCAAATACATACAGCATCAGTAAGGCTGGTTGCCCTTGCTGGAGTGTAGGCAGTCACCCAGGTTACACATGGTGCTGGTTTGAAAAAGCAGTTTGGACATGTGCTGTTTTCAGAATCTGAAAAGTGGATTCAAGATGTGTCAGTCTGTAAAAGTGTTTATCACTTGCCAAAAAAAAGAAAAGTAAGTGTGCTTTCAAATTGGCAAAGAAATTTCGTTTTGTGACTAATGTGAAAACATGACTCTGTGTGCAAAGAGGAATTACAGGCAGCGATTTATTGCGTATTGCTCTGGTGATTTCACAGTTGCATTAGATGGAAAGGGTGAGCCATTTTTTTTGTGTAGAAGCAGACTCTTAGCACACACCCAGCTGCTTATCCTCTGGAATCATGCACAGTATTCACAACCGAGTGGGGTTTGAGGTTTCAGTCAGTAATGCAAATACATTTAGCATCACTAAGGCTGGTTGCCCTTGTTGGAGTGTAGTCAGTCACCCAGGTTACACATGGTGCTGGTCTGAAAAAGCAGTTTGGACATGTGCTTTTTTAAGAATCTAAAAAGTGGATTCAAAATGTGTCAGTCTGTAAAAGTGTTTATCACTTGCCAAAAAAAAGAGTAGTAAGTGTGCTTTCAAATTGGCAAAGAAATTTCGTTTTGTGACTAATATGAAAACATGACTCTGTGTGCAAAGAGGAATTACAGGCAGAGATTTATTGCGTATTGCTCTGGTGATTTCACAGTTGCATTAGATGGAAAGGGTGAGCCATTTTTTTTGTGTAGAAGCAGACTCTTAGCACACACCCAGCTGCTTATCCTGTGGAATCATGCACAGTATTCACAACCGAGTGGGGTTTGAGGTTTCAGTCAGTAATGCAAATACATACAGCATCAGTAAGGCTGGTTGCCCTTGCTGGAGTGTAGGCAGTCACCCAGGTTACACATGGTGCTGGTCTGAAAAAGCAGTTTGGACATGTGCTGTTTTCAGAATCTGAAAAGTGGATTCAAGATGTGTCCGTCTGTAAAAGTGTTTATCACTTGCCAAAAAAAAGAAAAGTAAGTGTGCTTTCAAATTGGCAAAGAAATTTCGTTTTGTGACTAATATGAAAACATGACTCTGTGTGCAAAGAGGAATTACAGGCAGAGATTTATTGCGTATTGCTCTGGAGATTTCACATTTGCATTAGATGGAAAGGGTGAGCCATTTTTTTTGTGTAGAAGCAGACTCTTAGCACACACCCAGCTGCTTATCCTGTGGAATCATGCACAGTATTCACAACCGAGTGGGGTTTGAGGTTTCAGTCAGTAATGCAAATACATTCAGCATCACTAAGGCTGGTTGCCCTTGCTGGAGTGTAGTCAGTCACCCAGGTTACACATGGTGCTGGTCTGAAAAAGCAGTTTGGACATGTGCTTTTTTAAGAATCTAAAAAGTGGATTCAAAATGTGTCAGTCTGTAAAAGTACTTATCACTTGCCAAAAAAAAGACTAGTAAGTGTGCTTTCAAATTGGCAAAGAACTTTCGTTTTGTGACTAATGTGAAAACATGACTCTGTGTGCAAAGAGGAATTACAGGCAGAGATTTATTGCGTATTGCTCTGGTGATTTCACAGTTGCATTAGATGGAAAGGGGGAGCCATTTTTTTGTGCAGAAGCAGACTCTTAGCACACACCCAGCTGCTTATCCTGTGGAATCATGCACAGTATTCACAACCGAGTGGGGTTTGAGGTTTCAGTCAGTAATGCAAATACATTCAGCATCACTAAGGCTGGTTGCCCTTGCTGGAGTGTAGTCAGTCACCCAGGTTACACATGGTGCTGGTCTGAAAAAGCAGTTTGGACATGTGCTTTTTTAAGAATCTAAAAAGTGGATTCAAAATGTGTCAGTCTGTAAAAGTGTTTATCACTTGCCAAAAAAAAGAGTAGTAAGTGTGCTTTCAAATTGGCAAAGAAATTTCGTTTTGTGACTAATATGAAAACATGACTCTGTGTGCAAAGAGGAATTACAGGCAGAGATTTATTGCGTATTGTTCTGGTGATTTCAGAGTTGCATTAGATGGAAAGGGGGAGCCATTTTTTTGTGCAGAAGCAGACTCTTACCACACACCCAGCTGCTTATCCTGTGGAATCATGCACAGTATTCACAACCGAGTGGGGTTTGAGGTTTCAGTCAGTAATGCAAATACATTCAGCATCACTAAGGCTGGTTGCCCTTGCTGGAGTGTAGTGAGTCACCCAGGTTACACATGGTGCTGGTCTGAAAAAGCAGTTTGGACATGTGCTTTTTTAAGAATCTAAAAAGTGGATTCAAAATGTGTCAGTCTGTAAAAGTGTTTATCACTTGCCAAAAAAAAGAGTAGTAAGTGTGCTTTCAAATTGGCAAAGAAATTTCGTTTTGTGACTAATATGAAAACATGACTCTGTGTGCACAGAGGAATTACAGGCAGAGATTTATTGCGTATTGCTCTGGTGATTTCACAGTTGCATTAGATGGAAAGGGGGAGCCATTTTTTTTGTGTAGAAGCAGACTCTTAGCACACACCCAGCTGCTTATCCTGTGGAATCATGCACAGTATTCACAACCGAGTGGGGTTTGAGGTTTCAGTCAGTAATGCAAATACATACAGCATCAGTAAGGCTGGTTGCCCTTGCTGGAGTGTAGGCAGTCACCCAGGTTACACATGGTGCTGGTCTGAAAAAGCAGTTTGGACATGTGCTGTTTTCAGAATCTGAAAAGTGGATTCAAGATGTGTCAGTCTGTAAAAGTGTTTATCACTTGCCAAAAAAAAGAAAAGTAAGTGTGCTTTCAAATTGGCAAAGAAATTTCGTTTTGTGACTAATATGAAAACATGACTCTGTGTGCAAAGAGGAATTACAGGCAGAGATTTATTGCGTATTGCTCTGGAGATTTCACATTTGCATTAGATGGAAAGGGTGAGCCATTTTTTTTGTGTAGAAGCAGACTTTTAGCACACACCCAGCTGCTTATCCTCTGGAATCATGCATAGTATTCACAACCGAGTGGGGTTTGAGGTTTCAGTCAGTAATGCAAATACATTCAGCATCACTAAGGCTGGTTGCCCTTGCTGGAGTGTAGTCAGTCACCCAGGTTACACATGGTGCTGGTCTGAAAAAGCAGTTTGGACATGTGCTTTTTTAAGAATCTGAAAAGTGGATTCAAAATGTGTCAGTCTGTAAAAGTACTTATCACTTGCCAAAAAAAAGAGTAGCAAGTATGCTTTGCAATTGGCAAAGAAATTTCGTTTTCTGTCTAATTTCAAAGCATGACTTTGTGTGCACACAGGTATTATTGTTAGATATTTAATTTGTGAAGGTGTTATTGTGATTTTCATTTATAGGAAAGGGGTTTATAGTATTTTAAGATTTCTAAAGAACATAAAGAATGTAGTAATATATTTAAATAAAATAAAGGAATTTTTTTTTAGTTTTTTTCAGGTATTGCTGAAGAGCAGTGAACAAAATTTAAGATGCCTACAAAATCCAGACTAAAGAAAGACCACAAAAAAACCTATATTTGAAGACAACTGGAGGACCTAAGTTAGTTGATGCTCATGTTGGGAAAAAGAAAAAATCTTCTGGTAAGCAGACAAAAGATTTTTTAAAGAACATATTCAAAAAAAGGAAAAATGTACAAAATGTCTGTACTGGAAACAATGTTTTCAATAGAAAAGGACAGGAAAAAATTGAGAATTTAGTTAATGCAAATATACCTTCTGTAACTATGAAGATTAACTTAAACAGAAAAACAGCGTTTAAAGAGATACGTAGAAAAATGTTTCAGAGAAGAGTTATGTCCAATTTGATAAAGGATGTGAAGAAATATAAGCAAAAGGCAAAATTTTACAAGAGAAAAAAAGAAATTGAAGCCATTGCAGCAAAGGCATTAGAATTAAAAAGGAAACTATTCATTTTAATTTTGAATAGGATGCGTACATTAGATAAAATGGTTAATGTACTGAAATCACAAAGCAAAAGGAAAAGAGTAGTGAACAGAACAAACTTTTGTAAAGTGTTTTTAGGAAAATGGATGCATAGTTCAAGTAGTGAACCTTTTTTTAATGAAGAGAGCTATTTTCAAAGTAATAGTTTGCTGCATGCAGTTGACACCAGAGGTCGTGCTTACGAAGTGAAAAATGGTTGCATAATGGAGAAGGAGATAATGGTTCCAAGAGATGAGGTACAAGTGATGGCGGATGAGGCTATGGGGAGACGTCCTAAAGCCCCAGTGTACACTTGGAATTGTAGTAGTATTTGCACTGTGCGTCAGGAATCTATTGATAAATTTTGTGAGTTTCTAAGAGAATATAGTAAAAAAAGTGTAAAACAGAAGATTAAGGTGCTTCAAAGTCTAGATCCATGCAGAGTGAGAGAGAATACTGGTTTGCAGGATCATTCTCTGGCTTGTCTATCTAGAAAAGTGTGTAATAGTGTTTTCCATCATTTTAGGATGCTGGCTGTTCATCATACTGAAATGAGAAAGTTTGTGAGACGGTTGTATTTTGCTAAAAGTCCAGCACTAAAGTTAGATGAATTGAATAGGGCTCTGTTCCGTGGGTCAGTATCAGATGTAGAGAAGGTTGTTGATGAAATTCAGTTTTGTTACGTTGGTCCTGAACAAAACAGTGCAGAAAAGGACACAGTAAATGAGGAAGAAGTGGAAGAGAATGTAGAACCATTTGTAAGTAAGACATTTAATGATCACATAACAAAATTTGAAAAAATCTCTAATGAAAGACCAAATATTACTTGTATTTGTTGCCGCAGAACTCATTATAGAAAACAAACCAGGTATGTTGATCTCTATAGAAAAAGTGAAAATGAAGATAATTATAAGTGGAAGGATTTTGCCACATATATATTTCTTGAAAATTGTTTTGAATTGGGTGAAGTTCAGCGTATTTGTAAATACTGTTACAACAAATTAGAAGAAAATAGAATGCCGACCAGAGCTGTACATAATAATTTAGAATTGGATGTTATTCCTGCCGAACTTTCTGAATTAAATACTTATGAGTCTATACTTATTCAATGTGTTCATCCGTTCCAGACCATAGTACGTATGGAGCCCAAAACTGGTAAATTACCTCCTTCAGATTTACTGAGAGGTTTAAAAGGTAGAGTGGTGTATTTGCCCTTGGATTTGAAAAAAAATATGGAAACTATTGATGCAGATACTTTGGAAACTGAACCATTAGTTATTCTGGTTAATGGTGTACCTACAAAGAATAAGAAGATTTGGCAGGAGCTGGTAGATGTACGGAAAGTACAAAGAGCAAATTTGTATTTGAAAAGGAATAACAAATGGTATGAATCAATTTATATAGAAGAAGAAGAAGAAGAAGATTTACAAGAAGACACAGAAACACCAACTGGACAAATTGAAAAAGTGGACAAGTCAAAGGAAGAAGAAATTTATGAACATTTTAGCATACATCCTCTTCATTCAAAAGAAGTTATGGGAGACAATATTGATCTGTTTCAGATGAAGAAAGCAAAAGGAACTCCCGTGAGTGTATGGGAGGAGAGCTTGGAAGCTCGATGTTTTCCCCAGCTGTTTCCTAAAGGAAAAGGAGGACGATACGATGAACGTCCAGAACAGATTCCAGCTTCTGAGTATCGGACTACAAGACTATATGCTGAAGATCCCAGATTTCGACAAAGTATTCCTTATTTGTTCCATCTTTTATTTGAAAGCGACTTGTCTGCACTGTCTTATGCAGTAAATCACATTTTAAAAAGTGGAGTACATTTACAAAATGTGTCTGCTAAGGATTTTATGGAGAAAGTGCAGCACCGAGATGATCATTTGGAAACACAACTGATCAATCTGATGGCTTGTCAGCGTGGGACAAATGAATATTGGTACCGACGCCATGGTGAATTAAAATGCATGTTACGGAATTTAGGAACACCAACATGGTTCCTTACCCTAAGCTGTGCTGAGTACGCTTGGGATGATTTACTGGATTTTCTACGAGAGGCAAATTCAAACATTAAAAACATCGAATACAAGACAGCAGGAGAACTGTGCTCATTGGATCCGGTTAATGTTTGCAGATATTTCAATCATAGATTTGAGGCTATGATGTCCTTCATCTGCAATAAAAAAAATCCACCTCTAGGAGAAGTAGTGGATTTCTTTTGGAGAAAAGAGTACCAGGCAAGAGGTGCTCCTCATATTCATATGCTGTTGTGGATCAAGGATGCCCCAAAGTTTGGAACAGATGCTGATGAAGCAGTGTTATCTTACATTGAAGAATATGCAACATGTGCTATACCAACAAGCACGGAAGAGAAAAAGTTAAAGGAGCAAGTTTTACGTTTCCAAAGTCATCGGTGTGGAAACTACTGTCGACGGAAATACAAGAGCAAAGATAAATACTACACTAAATGTCGATTTGGATTTCCTAGACCTGTTCTTTCAAATGGAAGAGTAAACAGTTTTATGTCATCTGTGAGACATACTATCACAAGAAAATCACCTAAGAATACCTACAACCTAAAAAGAAAAGAAGAATCAAAAAATATAAATGACTACAACCCAGTCATTTTATCCATGTGGAATGCTAACATGGATATACAGTATGTAGCTGACAATTCCATTGCTGTTGCTCGATATGTAACGTCTTACATTACTAAATCTGAAAAAACTGAATTGAAAGAAATGTGGGAAGAGATTTCTCACGAGAAGACTGTCAGTAAGAAGCTGTACAGTTTCAGTTTAAAGATGTTATCACATCGAGAAATTGGATCCTACGAATGTTCAGATAGGTTATCTTCTGCAAGTCTCTACTCGAAATCAAGAAGAATAATTTGGGCAAGTTTAGGCCTTGCAGCAATGAGAAATCGGGTACTGAAATCTGTTGGAGAAATTGAATATTTGGCCGAGAATGACCCAGAAAGTACAGATATTTTGAAATCACACATGTTGGACACATATTATCCCAAGAGAAGTCATCATCTGGAGAACATGTGTCTCTATGAAGTGCTGCAGAACTACATTTATTCACGGAAAGCCGCAGAAGACATCAACAATGGAAAATATAAAGTCATTGGTGAGGAAGCAATGAGAAATCGGGTACTGAAATCTGTTGGAGAAATTGAATATTTGGCCGAGAATGACCCAGAAAGAACAGATATTTTGAAATCACACATGTTGGACACATATTATCCCAAGAGAAGTCATCATCTGGAGAACATGTGTCTCTATGAAGTGCTGCAGAACTACATTTATTCACGGAAAGCCGCAGAAGACATCAACAATGGAAAATATAAAGTCATTGGTGAGGAAGGATGTTTGGTGAAGCAAACAAAAGGAAGTTTGATAAATCACAGGAAGCTGAGTTGCGACACTACTGACAAAAAGGAATTTTACTACTTGGCTCTTTTACAGCTGTTTAAACCATGGCGTACAGAGGATGAACTACTGGGAGAATTTCAAAGCTATGAAGATTCTTTTAATGCTTGCAAAGACAGCATACAATGCAGTACATTCTCAACTTATCTGCAAATGTTAAATGAAGAAATTGAACAGGAAACTACAATTGCAGCAGAAGTAGCTAGAGACAGTTCTCAGGACAGCCAAAGTTCAGGAACACTCAGTCAAGATCCCCTAGGACAACCAATCGTTGAAAATGAAGCATCAATAGCCATGAATGAAGTGGAAACGGCTATGAATCAAGCTCAAGAAGAATTTATAGACTTACAAAATTTGGAAAGACAACTGAATGAAGAGCAGCAACAAATTTATGAAGAGATCAGAAGCAAAATTGATCACGGATTTCAACATGAAAAAAAAGAGTGCTCATGCACATCATTTCATCCAATCAGGATGTATGTAAGTGGACAAGCTGGAACTGGAAAAAGTTTCTTAATAAAAGTCATCAGAAGCTACCTACAGCAAAAAACGGATTCTACTTTGTCTTGTGTGGTTACTGCTCCAACTGGGTTAGCAGCCTATAACATAAAAGGAATCACCTTACATCGTTTGCTAATGTTACCAGTGGAGCATGAGAACAAAATACAATACAACAAGCTAACTGGAGAAGCATGCTTGGAAGTTTCAAGAGTATTGAAGAAGATGCAAGTTCTCATTATTGATGAGGTGAGCATGGTATCAAACTTAATGCTTTCCTTTGTGCATTTAAGAATGCAGCAAATTCTAAGGACAGACTATGACGTGTTATTTGGTGGAAAACATGTCATAGTTTTTGGGGATCTTCTACAGCTTACTCCAGTTAAAGGACAACCAGTGTTTAATACTGTGACACATGAAGACACAAAGAAGTCATTGGGAAGCATTGGTAATGCAAATATTTGGTCCTTCTTAGAGTACAAGGAACTTACTACTAATATGAGGCAAGCAAACGATGAAGAATATGGAAGTATTCTGAAAGATATCAGAATTGGACTACTCACTGTAGCTGGCACGAAAGCATTACAGAGTCGGTTGCTACATAATTTATTCCCAAAGGAAGAAATAGTTGCAGAGAAGATATGCAAGAACATTGCAGAAAAGAAAAGTGTCATCGGCTTAATGCCAACTCTACGTGAATGCTCAATATTCAATGAGGAGCTTTTGAAATTGGAAAAGGAAGATATCAGGAAATTGGAAGCAGTGGACAAAATTGAGGATGGAAGAATTACTATCACATTAACAGGCACACTGAAAAATAAATTGGATTCACTAGAGAAGAACATTTCCAAAACAGCTGGATTAGAAAAAAATCTATATGTTTGCATGAACTGTAGAGTATTTTTAAGGAGAAATTTGGATGTTGAAAAAGGTTTAGTTAATGGAGCTATGGGAAGAGTTGTGGGTTTTATTAATTATCAGAAAAAAGATGGAATTGAATGTTTAAAAATAAAATTTGATCAGATAGAAGAAGTTAAAGACATTTGTCGTTGTTCAGTTCGTTTCATGCTTGTGAAAGACTTATATGTACGTAGGAAGCAGTTTCCGTTTTCTCTAGCATATGCTGTAACTATTCACAAGTGTCAAGGATTGACTGTAGATTGTGCATTTGTGAACATTGGTTCAACTGTGTTCAAAGAAGGTATGGCATATGTTGCTTTGTCACGAGTGAAAACATTATCAGGTTTATTCATGATAGACTTTGATGACTCAAAAGTTAGTGCTGATACAAATTGTGTAAAGGAGTATAATAGATTAAGAAGAAGCTATGCTCCTCATTTAGGTCAGTATCCTGTGTTGGAGAAACGTGTAGTTTCTCGTAAAAGGAGAAATGAGAATATCTGTAATGAAGATGTAGAGAGGAGGAAAAAAAAGAGGAGTGATGTAATTGCAAGCAAAAAGAAAAAGGAAAATGAAGAACAGGTTGTAGGATGTCATTTTGAAAATAGCTCTGGTGTCAACTGCTACGCTAATGTAGTGCTGAATGTTGCATTTTATCTGGAAAGTGTGCAAGAGCAGATAATAGTAAATCAGGGAAAAAGATTCTGTTCTGAGTTGAGTCTCCTTTTTGAAAAGCTGAGTAATGATAAAACTCAAATAGAAAGTGCTACTGAAATTAGAAAACTTTTAGATGTATGTTCAGGACGAACACAGTTTTCTCAAAATGTACAGCAAGACGCACAGGAATTATTGATGTTTTTTCTTCAGGTACTGGAAGAAGAAGGGGTTCCCATTGAAAATTTATTTGGTCTCTCTTATAAATGGGAACATAGTTGTGAAAACTGTTACAATATATGTGGCTCTAATGTTGATTCTGAAAGGTTTATTTATTTAACATTGCCAGAAAGTAAAACAGTCACTTTTGCTAAATTAGTTAAAGATGCTAATCATAGCATGGAATGCAGTGAGTGTCAATCTGATATGTTTTCAACGTTAATTTTAAAGGAATACGGACAATATGTAATTTTAATGATGCAACGCTGTAAAGCTGATGGTTCAAAATTAGATACTTTAATAAAGAAGTTTGCAGGACAGCAATTATCAATTTCAGGAAAAACTTTTGTAACAGTTGCAATAATTTTCCATGAAGGACCTACTGTAACTTCTGGACATTACACAGTTTATCTTAAATGTGAAAAAGGCTGGACACTGTGTAATGAGTCCCAATTGATTTTTAAGCAACGTTTGCCTTTTGATTTAGCAAATTCCTATCTAATCTTCCTGAAACCTAAATTTTCGAGAGATTTGGCAACATCTGTACAAAACAATTTAACCATTTTATTGGATTACCATTGGAATTTTCAAAAAAAATGATTTTACAAATTATCATTTGGCCTAATGGAAAGGTAACCAATTGTAATGTGGACTTTTTCAATTTTTAATGAAAACCAAAAATTTAGACAAAATCGGTAACATCTGCACAATTTAAATTTTGGAATGTTATTGGATTGCCATTGGAAATTTATTCAAAAAAGATTTTTAAAATTACTATTTGGCCATGCGGAAAGGTAAACAATTCTATTGTGGACTTATTTAATTATTAATTAATCTTTCGGAAACCAAAATGTTACAGACAATCGGTGAGATCTATACAATTTAAACTTTAGATTTTTATTGGATTACCGTTGGAAATTTAATCAAAAAAGAATTTTAAAATTACTATTTGGCCTAAAGGAAATGGAACCAGATGTATTGTGGAGTTATTTGAGATATATTTCTGTGATTATACTTCTGAAACAAAAATGTCAGACGGTATTTTAAAGAAATAAGTATTGATATTAGATGATATTTTTTAAGAATATCATGCATTTCTATAAAGTTATGTTTATGCAAAAAGAGATTGTGGGCTTTTTTAAAACAATCTTTGAGATTGTTAATTTTTTTTTTTGCCCAATTTTTTTGAAAAATATGTAAATATGTGTACTGTATTATAAAATGTTTTATTAAATATTAATACTTTTTTCTTTTTTTTCAGATTGAGATAGAAAATTTTCGAAAACTAGAACCATTTTTAAAGCAATTAAAATTAAATTTAAATTAATAAATATTTTTTTGAGTGGGTATGGTAAGTCAAAAATTTCATGGTCCCTTTTTTCCACTTCTCCACAATCACATTTTCAGTTTTTCATTGTAGTCTCTCAAGGACCTTGTAATGTGATAATTGATTTTTAGTGTTTTTAAAAAAAAAATTACGCGTACCGTACGCGTACGGTAAAAAAAAAATCAAAAAAAAGTTTTAAAAACATATATAAAAAATAGTTGAAAGGTAAGGTTGGCACTTACAAGAGCCGTTGTGTTCATGCAGGGACAGAAGAAAGAAAGAATGGGAATATTAGTCGGTACGACAAATGTGCTGATCTATTTTATTGTTCACTAGGGAAACACTGGTCTCCCTATGACAAATTAGATCATGACAAGTGGCGCACCGTATTTCAACCCTCACAAACCGATGGTTTGTATCCAGAGGAGTAGAAAAAGGAGATGCTCCCACCACAGATGAAGGGCTCACCTGACCTGCCGAAGATGGACTCGGCCCTGCAGATGATGGACCAGACTGAGCTGCTGTGGATGTGCTTGGTTGACTTACTGAAGGGTTACCTTCAGTATGTCGAGCATGTGTCCTTCTGTGTACATCTTTAAGGTGTCTCAACATGGTGTGATTCCCGAAGGAATACTTCTTGTTGGGATTCCCTCTTGAAAGTACACGGCCACACAGCTTACAAGTCACTAAGGGTGCATTTACCTTTTTCTTGCCCTCTGGAAAAGTAAAATACTCCCATATGAAAGAGGTCTTTTGTTTCCTCCTTCTCTGCCTCAAGGTAGTGCTGCTAGTCTCACTCTCAGAAGAGTTCTGCTGTTCTGCCATCGTATCACAAAGACAACCCAGCTCCTTCTCCTAAGGGATCACAAGCAGAAATGAGGGGAATGGGTGTGGTGTAGGAGAGTTCTAGAACTGAAAGTTGTTTCAACCAATCAAAAGTTGTGTTTCATGATCACATGACCCACCGTGCGCGTACGTTACGCTTACGGTGCGCTTACGGTGCGCTTACGGCAAAAGTACGCATGCGCGTAAAAAAGACACGCGCTCGCGCGCATGCGCATAACAGTCACTCCCCAACACTTCCGCGTAACGTGCGCGTGTAGCGTACACGCCTACGCTCCCCACGCGCAGTACGCGCGGCTACGCAAATTACGTAACTATACGCAAACAGAGTAGATAAATTACGGACATTGCGTAAACCGTACGCTTACCGTACGCTTACCGTACGCGCACTAAAAAAAAAAAAAAAAAAAAATATTTTCAAAGTAATACTAATATATCTTACCTGTTTGGTAAAAAAAAAAAAAAAGAGAAAACTTGAAATATTGCAGATTTTTTAGAAAAAAACAGTGTTTTAAGAGAATAAAAAGTTTTAAAAAAACTTGTTTTTTTTTAAAAAAAAACCACACATTTAATATAAGAATTTATAATAAAAAAATCATAAAAAATCAGTAAAAAAAAATGGGAATCACATATGTTATAGCTAAGAATTAGCATTTAAAAAACCATACAAATTCACTGAAAAAACCATGGGTTTCACACACGTTATAGTTAGAAATTAGCATTAAAAAAACCTTGCAAATTCACTGAAAAAACCATAGGTTTCATACATGTTATAGTTAGGAATTAGCATTTAAAAAACCTTGCAAATTCAGTGAAAAAACCATAGGTTTCACACACGTTATAGTTAGGAATTAGCATTTAAAAAACCTTGCAAATTCAGTGAAAAAACCATAGGTTTCACACACGTTATAGTTAGCTGGACATTTCACTCGTAAAAAACCAATGAAATTTCCCCGTTATAGTTAGTTAAGCTAACTATAACTCGCGCGCCCGCAATGCACTGCTGATGACGTCACATATTACATCACTCATGACATGGTCAGTGACATCACTCATGACATCACTGATGACATCTCAAATGACATCACTGATGACATCACTGATGACATCATCCATGTGATAGAGTGGCAGACCTCCTCTCACCCTAATATAACCTTTGATACACACATTCAAAAATAGAGACTGACATTTTCAAAAAAATGGACATACCAATACCAATTACAAAAACCTCTTCAATAATTCTAAGATCCACATAAACATCCACTTATTCACCAACAGTCCTGTACAGTCACTCATTCGTGTACTCACACATCATATGTACTCATACACCTATACATCCTTTAACACAATGCCTCTCATCCATAGAGTTACTCACACACATAGTTACTCATGCTAATAAAGAATCAAACATACATTTATTTGCATATACAGTTATACACACACCACCACACTTACTTCTACGGAAACTTACACATACTTAGTCTTTTAACCCCTTCGGTGCTCATGACGGAACGGTTCCGTCATGAGCCACGGTTGAGCTGTGCTCATGACGGAACCGTTCCGTCATGACCACGCCCGCGCAAGATTCCGTCAGCACAGCGGCGGAATTTGCGCAGCATGGAAGGGGTTAAACAATCACATATAGAAACACATACTTATTCATACAGGAACTCTTTCAATCTCTCACTCTCACATACACTCACTTATATACACCAATAGTCACATATACTAGTTTAAAACATATGTAGTTACTCATAAAGACACTATTGAGACAGCCATTCGCTCACTAACACACCCATACACACACTCTTCCACCCATACAGTCCTGCACATATGCTGTCTTCAACACATACAAACAGTGAGTCACTCATTCATGCACTTATGCACTACGTAATACCCCCCACTGAACCATACAGACACTCAGACACTCATACTGATACTCAAAAAACCAACTAATAACCTATATAGACACTCATGTTGCTGCTCACCAACCCATGCAGCCACTTATACACAAAGTGAGAGACTGATACAGGTATTTACACATTTAAACATTACTCACTTAGCCATGTATTCAATAAGATACACTTAATCAGTCAGTAATACAATCAATTTTTCAAAAACAAATCATCCATTTAGACACTTATATACTCATTTATTCTTCCATCGACCTTGAGATATATAAAACATATTTAATTTTCAGAAAAACACACATTCACTGGATGATGTCATCAGTGATGTCATCAGTGATGTCATTTGAGATGTCATCAGTGATGTCATGAGTGATGTCACTGACCATGTCATGAGTGATGTAATATGTGACGTCATCAGCAGTGCATTGCGGGCGCGCGAGTTATAGTTAGCTTAACTAACTATAACGGGGAAATTTCATTGGTTTTTTACGAGTGAAATGTCCAGCTAACTATAACCTGTGTGAAACCTATGGTTTTTTCACTGAATTTGCAAGGTTTTTTAAATGCTAATTCCTAACTATAACGTGTGTGAAACCTATGGTTTTTTCACTGAATATATATATATATATATATATATATATATATATATATATATATATATATATATATATATATATATATATATATATATATATATATATATATCTTTGGCAGAGGTTGCCCCAGCACTTAAATAAGTGAAATATAAGTGATAATTTGTAATAAACCTTATTCACAATATAACAAGATGCAGTCCATCAGGATCTTCCCAAGCAAAGAAAAGTGGTGGCAGAATTTGATTGTAGATACAAAAATTATTTTAGTCTTTATTGGTATAGAAATTCATTAAATTCATGATCGCCGACGCGTTTCGTCCTCATGCGGACTTCTTCAGGGCTTGCTCTCGTAAACAATTTCTTGAGATGTGATATTTTAACCGGTCGTCTGGTTCCGAAAAAAAATACATTCTTTTTTTCGGAACCGGATGACCTCACAGAAGCACGGGAGATACATTTCCCACATAACTGGTTAATAGAGGACCGCATGTGCTAATCAGGTCCTTTCAAGTTTTGGGACATCATATGGAGCACACAATTGATAGTACCAAATGACAATGACTTACTCTGCAAATTTGACCTGATTGCATTTTAAAATATTACATCTCAAGAAATTGTTTACGACAGCAAGCCCTGAAGAAGAAATATGTAGGTTTCTTTACAAACGTGAAGAGTACAAGCGTTATTCTTACATCAGAAGCCCTGCACCACACAGCTGTCTCAATCCAGTCTGCCTCATAACTGTTGAAACATAGAACACAACTACCTCTGCATTCTCTATTCTAGTCACTGTGACCTTGTAGCAATGAAGACTCTGAAGCAGAGTTTTAGTCATGTTAAGTCTTTTGAAAACACGTTGGTAGAGTTGCACTCCATGATCCCAACTCTATAGATACCTCTGGTTACAAGATAACTAGAATGTTTTTACACTGACCCAAAAGCCCTCCTAATTCAGCCTCTGGAAGCTAAATCAAGCTATAACCGCTGGGTAGATTGGGGGTTTCCTAGATCCACCGATCACTAGGAGTAAACGCCCATCACAGGTTTGCTGCTTTATACACCTTTTAAGAGCAGGTACTTGAACAGCTGAACCAGGAGGTGGGGAGGAGCTACGATGGGCCCATAGAGCTCGCAATCCCTACTCATTGGTGTTTTTTCCAATTCAAGATTCTGCACAGATTTTACAACCCCTTCCCCTACCAAGGGGATGGAAGTAAATAAAGGACTCTCTCTAGTCTACCATTGATATACAGCTGAGACTGCAAACTTCTTCGTCATGCTCAGGAGTTGTTCAGTAAGCCAGGGCTAGTGTCAGGAAGTGGGAAAACCCTGAGGAAAGTCCTGGAATTGGAACTTCTAGAAAATATTGAGGAGCAAGGTCTGCTGGTAATCTGATAGTGCCTCACTTTTTGATGAAGGGTTGAGGGGAATGGACCATGGCTTATATGCTGAGAAAGTGATTTACGCAAGGAGGGGGTATCCTGCTAAGCATCGGAAAATAAGGGGTGCTTGGTGATATCATTGGTTTTGATGTGCTGCAACATTGCTAATTGGACTTGTGAACTCTTTGGGCAAGATTCACAAACATTTTGTAGTTCACAAAGCCTTACTACAGCGGTACAAGTTACTTACTACAAAATGCAATTCACAATCCTCCAGCCGGAGACCGTATTTGGTAAAATACCATCCAAACCAACATGGAATGAATAAAAGCAATGTGTTTCTCTAGTTATGACTGACAATGAACATTGACGTGGGTGGGCGGGAAAATGAAAAGTTATATAGATGTCAAAACCCATTGTCATGATTGCCGACGCTCCTGAACTAAGATGGCGGCCTTTGACTGCGCATGCGCGAGGAAGTCAGGCAGACTCAAAAGCCTGGCTTCCCCCGGATGTTGCGCTTTGCGTTCAGGATCTTGGAACCCCCGTGACCCGAAGCCCGTACTACGTCCCGTTTAAGCCTGGAAACCGAAGAAACCGGCCCTTCGCCGTCCCCGAACCTAACTGCCCGTGCCATTCCCTTGAACTTTGTCCCAATACCCTTTCCCGGACCGCGAGTGCCTACAAGAGGTCCCTTTTTCCCGAGTGGTATTTTTGTATGTCCCGGTGGCCAGTTTCCGGAGGGAGGGGTTCCGTAGTTGAGTAGGGGCGGAGGCTGTAGGTTCCGCTTGCCGGCCGGACTTGTGTTCCGCCTGCTGGCTGGACTGAAAGCTTACCGTTCGGCTCCTCTACCGGACTACCTCTACTCCGTGGTCCCGCCGCGCGTTTCCCCTTTACTGCACTCCTACCACTCGATTGGGGGTTGCATTGGCTTCTAGCTACTTCGTGGCAGTCACGAGCTTTATCTGCCCCACAGCAATTACAGGTTGCTGAGAGAGATACCCCCGAACTATTCAAGCATTTCTCCTGTGCACGTCCCGGACTTCAGCAGAACGGACAAAGAGACACTGAGTACCGGTAACAGCGAGAAATTCGCTGATTTATTTCTTTTCCTTTGCTTTATGAATGGCCTTGTTTAAATCAGAAGAAACATTATTATCAGATGAAGTCTTGTCGACTCGGCTAAGGTTTTCCAGAACCTCCACCAAAGCAGCGAGTAACTAGAGTGGTGAGCACAAGTGTAGAGATTAGTGACCATTCACATAACATGGAGACATACTGTGTATGATAGTCCTGTTTTCTGTTTTCCTTGTTTTCACAGCCTCACCTTTGCAATGCATTACTATGTTGCCAGTTCCAGATAGGAAGAAGGGAGAATTAAGGAACTGCACTGATTTCTGAGAGCTAGATAGGTAAAACGTGTGTACCCTGTTAGCTAACCCCTCCTTCTTTCTTTTAGTTACTTTGAGGAGAATCTTCTGGATGCTGTGACTGCGCAAGGGATTCTTCCCCCTTTTTTCTTTCCTTGTTTTGTCTCCCTTCTTCCCCGGGTCACCCTTGTAGTATAGAGTCTGATATGCTCAAGAGGTGATCGAGGGAAGTTGAGGACCTTGTCTTCAGTTCCTGGGCGTTTCTGCAGAAACTGTTAAGTTCAACATGTCCCTTATTCCTTTTATTTATATTTGGGAATTCAGTTTGCTGTGAGACTTTATAAAAGCAGTTCTTCAAGTCCCAGCACGCACAGAAATACTGGAGCACCTAGTCATGGATCGATCTAAAAAAAACAGAACTTTTGTAAACAAGAGTAAAGAAATATCTCCCTAGAGAATGGCAAGAAGCAGAACTGAGGATAGAGAACGATAAACGAAGGCACCCTTCGACAAGCTGGGCACACTGGAGGCTGCCACGGGCCGTCCTCAGAAACATCTGGTTATGTTTAATCCCCGAAGCAATTCTTCACAATGGCACTGGAGCACCTATGTATTAATTAGAAAATAATAGGAAAAAAACCTATTCAACAAATGTCAACGTTACTTTAAAAGAGCTGTTCTGTGCAGGAAAATCCTGTTATCTACGGTAATCTGGTTACGACTTTCCATGTTGCGCTGCTCTGGTGGGTCAAACATCCTCTAAATAAAATATATATTTATATCAAGATTTGAAAGGGCGGGTACGGTTCAGGGGCAGCCAAGTGACATGAACGAGTACCTCTTCTCCATGCATGAGTTTGAGCTGATCAAATCCAAGGAGGGTGGGGGGAGAATAAACAGGTTGGAGAAAGTCAATAGGTTTCGCTTGTGCAACATGGCTAAATTTAAATATGAATGTATTTATATAATGCTCACTACCCCAACGAGTGACGAGGCATTGAAGCGCATATCAGGCAGTAATTTAAAAACTAGAAACTAACAATACATATTTAAAGTTATGTATATGTTTAATTGCAATAATTAAGACTGGCAAACTACTCCATGGCCAGCCTGCAGCCCCAGAGACTTTGTCACGTTGGGAAAACTTTTGAATGTGTGATGGACAGCGGGTTAACCTACACTTGCCAGCCGCCTCACTCGTACTTCACAGCATGGTAGAGTAAAATCCAAAAGATGGCGACACCATTTCGGGGGATCTTCCGCTAGTCCGTCTTTCTAGGATTGGAGTAGCAGACGGCTGAAAGGAAGGCTTGGAAACTGATGCATTCCAAGCCTCGTGTAAAGAAAACAATTTAGATTGCGAGTCAAACAGAAATCACTTAAACTAATTAGAGACAAAGGATTAGATTGCAAAAACTATTGAACAGAAATGCCAGTACTTTAGCGAGCTACGACAACAAAATTGTTCTAGAAATATAAAAGATCAACTAGATGTAGGTAAACGCGAATTCCGTTCATATTTGTTTGAGCAAGGAGAGGCGTTTTTTTGTCGTCAATATCAGAAAATCTACGAAGAAAGTAATTTCACGGGTAGATTTCTGGCCTGGCAGGCCAAAGAACAAGCCGCCTCCAATTTAATCTCTGGTTTAATCTGTCCCGTCACTGATCAAAATGTGACTGATTCCGAGGCGATAGGTAAGATAATGCATTTTCATTATCAAAAAATATATAGTCATCAGCATGAAATCGATCACTTAAAATTAAAAGCATTTCTGAGAAGGGAGGTGATCCCTTCCCTTTCCGAATCTGAGCAATTAAATATGGTTAGTGAATTCTCCCTACTAGAAGTACAATCGGTAGTGAAAGAACTCCCATCAGGAAAAGCTCCCGGCCCAGATGGACTACCCGCTGAATTTTTTAACTTTTTTTTTCACGCCTTCTCTGATCTTTTTCTACAACTCATCAACTCGATGCTCGCTGGAGCCTCCATCCCAGATTCGTTTCGCGAGGGCACGGTGGTCAGCTTTCTGAAGAAGGGGAAGGACGCTAAGGACCCTAAGGACCCTAACTCATATCGCCCCATTACTCTTTTAAATTCGGACTATAAGATTGTTACTAAATTACTTGCCATCCGGTTTAACCATATTGCCCCGGATTTGATCCATGAAGATCAAAATGGGTTTATCGCCGGCAGACAATTGATGACTAACACTCATTTTCTTTCGGAAGCCTTGGATTATTTTCAGACACAGGCGATTCCAGCCCTAATTATGTTATTTGATGCGGAAAAAGCTTTTGATTTGGTGGTCTGGGAAACTCTTTTTATTATTTTGCAATATTTTCACATCCCATTAATTATTATTAATTTTATTCGTAATCTTTACACGGGTGCTAAAGCTAATATTATCATTAATTCATCGACAGTGGGATCCGTGTCAGTTAATCGGGGTACACGTCAGGGTTGCCCTTTATCACCAATCCTTTTTGCCTTTTTTATTGAACCCCTCGCAATTGCAATTCGGCAATGTGCGGAGATTTTGCCTCCGATTCCATCAATGTCAAAAATAAAACTTTACGCTGACGATATTATGCTTCTTATTAAATCTGATTTGCAGTCTCAAGTCTGTGTATTTCAGCTTTTTGAGGAATTTGAGACTTTCGGGGGATATCGTATAAATAAAAAAAAGACAGAAATATTGATCTGTGGTAACCATAAACCTGAATTATATCCGGACCTAAGGATCTGCATTAATAATAAGCCTAAAAGATATCTTGGGGTCTTTTTTACAGCCTCAGTTAAAGATCTTTTTAGTCTTAATTTTGAACCCCTCCTTCAGAAAGTTGGCTCAATGCTCATTCGTTGGAATAAATTACCATTGTCAATTTTGGGCCGCGTCGCTTTGATCAAAATGTCAATCTTACCGTTGTTTAATTTTCTGTTTTCAACGATTCCCTGCTTTCTTTCGGTTATTTTTTTTTCTAAAGTTGAATCTATATTTTTGCGCTTTTTGTGGGCACACAAAACGCCTCGCATCGCGCTGAATACTCTTTATGAGGATTTGGACAATGGCGGTCTCGCATTACCCAATATTAGAGATTATTATGATGCTTACTTTGCTCAGTATTTGACTCGATTTAAATCTCCAAAGTCAAACTCTAACGTTTTTATTAGTTTTTTTGTTGATTTAATTTTTTCGGAAAGTCAAATTCTTCCCCCTCTCCAGGTTACTAAATCCCCTAAATTGGTCAGGTACAAAATAATAGCTTGGTTTTTCAGGAAACGCACGGCCATGTTAAAAAGATATTCTCTATCCCTGTTTCATTCCTTGTCTCCGTTGATTAATCTACTTTCATTTGATGGACAGGCGTTTGGTTCTGATTTAATGGGTCATTGGACAAAAGCTGGATTTAGTACAGTGGGTGATTTTTTACAAAATACAAGATGGATAACTCCGATGGAGATGAGATTACTTATTCCAAGAAATTTCTTGTTAATTGGCTCCTATACTTACATTTATCAATTCTTGCAGCGATATGCCCCCACATTATTTACTCAGATCTCTTCCCTAAACAATGATCTTTTTTTTAATTATAACTTGGTAAGGAAACCTGGAGAGTGGAAACGCTGTCTTGCTCAATCAAGACAAAGGGATCTGTGTGCCAAAGCTGTAAAAAAATGGTGGGAGCAAGAAAATCATGTTTTGACAGTGTCTACGTGGCGAACTATTAATAAGCTGAATTTTTCTACATTAAGGGGAGCCAATTGGCGTAGAATGTTATTTTTTGATAAATGGCTTTTGTATCGTACTCCGGCGGGAATAGCTAAAATGTATAGTAGCTATTCTTCAAATTGTTTTCGATGTTTAAACTTCGCCCCTGCAAACTGGACTCATGTCATCGCTGATTGTAGCTTGGTTAAAACATTTTGGGACGACATTTTTGTTTTCTTAAGCTCTAATTGTTATATTCAGATATCCTTAAATGTTAATCTGATGCTTTATGGTTTTGATTCGCATCTTAATTTATCTGTATCCTTGGTCCAATTAGTTTATATTTGTATGGCCGTTGCTAGATCTCTGTTACTTCAAAATTGGCGTACAAATCTAATTCCATCCATATATGAATGGCTTTCCAAAATGCGAAGAGTAAAGAGGAGTGAGCGAAGTTACGCTCTGGGGACTGTGGGGGGGAGGAAATTCGATAAAATTTAGGGGACCTTTTTTGATTAATTTTTTCAATATTCTGTCTGTCTTTTCAGTATGGTTAACTCTGAATTCATTATGTGTGTATATTTTGCTGAAAGCAGGATATGTTCTTTGCGAAGATTTTTGTGCTTCATTTCTGTCTTCATTGTATATATATCGTATTTTATATTTTGTATATGTATGACACCATTCAACTTCAATAAAAAAAAAAAAATAAAAAAAATGCCAGTACTTTAAAAATGAAAAAAACGAAAAATAGTTCCACAAATGGGGATGGAAACAGTACTTGGTCGGGGGGGAACTGATAAGAGAAGCACAGGAACAAGCAATGGTAAGTGCAGGAAACATTATACTGCCGCCAATAGAAATGGCGGAAAAGTAAGTGGCAAGCACAGGAACCAATGAAAAGCAAGGAGGTGGGTTTTTACCTCCTTTTAAGACTTATATTAAATACAATAGATTTCACAAGCACAGCGCAAGCGATGTGCAGGCGAAACCTAAAAATGTTAGGTCAAATTTATGCTGCAGATGGCGATCACTTTTGGAGGAGCAGAGACATTAATGAAGGTGATTTTTTGCAGACTATGTTCAAAGTCATCTAAAGGATTATATTTTTTGGTCGTCCTTGTCTTCTGATTTAAGCAGCTAGTGTTACTAATTCAGTTGTAACTTATGCGTTCCAGATTCGTTGTAGTATAGGAGTCTGTTCAAGAAGATTGTTTCCATTGGTTTTCTTTAGAGTGTTTCAGTATTTTTTGTTGTCTTGCAGTTGGTTGAGTGTTATACTTTTTTGCAAAAACAACAGTTGATGGACAGAATGCAGAACAATGTCATACATTCACCCCAGTACAGAGATCTGGGCCTACATTCACCGTTTTTTTGCTCACCATGCCGTTCCAGTTTGAACCCAGCCAAATGCAAATCAGTCTTGACCCTGTGCCTCATGGGAACAGTCCAGCCCGAACTGCCAAGCTAGGCCCTCCCTGAACTGGAAACAAGCATCCTAGGACCGGTTTCAGGGTTTCACCCCTCTTCAGCCAGGATTCCGGTCCAGGGAAGACATGGCTTGGCAGTTCGGGCTGGACTGTTCCCATGAGGCACAGGGTCAAGACTGATTTGCATCTGGCCATGTCTGAACTGGGGTGGCGTGGTGAGCAAAATAACGATGGATTAAACCCAGGTCTGTGACGGGGGGTGAATGTTTTGCCAATGTGCAACATTCCGTCCATCATCTTGTGTGTTTTGCTGTTATAATTTTTTGACATTCTAAGATCATTTTTAATGATATAAAATGCTGGCTTATTTTTGGTGATCTTTTTCTCTGCTAAAGTTAGGATAGAAAGTCTTCCTTCTGTATATCCTTTTTTGTATATTTTATTTGTGCATTTTCAAAAGTAATGAACAATGTACAGTTATACAAATCAAAGCATTGGTACGGCATAGACATGGTATACAACTCATTTAGCATGACAGAGTGTCACAAAATTCGTCAGTAAAGGCATACATAGAAATGACATTAATTAAAGGGGCATTATATGACAGTACAGGGCGAAGAATACGTACAAAAATACCGGACATCAAATAGCAGTTACCGTTAATAAATAGGCAGTAAGTGGACCCCAGATATCACGTGGTTTGGACATTGTAGGCAATTCCTCTGCATAACATGTGAGTTGATCCCGACAATATGCCAGGTCCTGTAACCATAGTTTAGTAGTAGGCACAGGTCTGCCTCCCCAGCACATGGAAACCCTGCGTTTAGCCAACAGCAGTGCTATAGCCACAAACCTCCTATGAGACACCCCGATAATAGCAATTGCGCCCCGCAGACTTAATTGTGGAGTACATTCCATGGGCACCTCTACCAACAGGTGTAGAATCCGTGTGACTGATCTCCAATATGCATACACCTTGGGGCATTCCCAAGCCAAATGATAAAAATTAGCATCAGGTGCACCACAGCGTTTACAATTGTCAGCATCCCACAAGCCACACCTATGGAGCTGAGCTGGAGTGTAATACAGTTGATGTAAGTATTTAAAATGCACCAATCGTAAGTTACCATTCGCTGTCAACTGACTAGTCAGACGGCAATATCCAAACCACTCGTCATCAGAAATTGGAACAGGTAGTATAGTATTCCATTTAGCCAGGGCAGTCATGCTCACAGCAACCACATCCCTTTGTGACGCCTGATATAGTCTTGTGACCAGATTAGCTCTAGATGTGGTAGTATATATAAATTGCAGCACCTCAAGTGCCGGCAGTTCTGCAGGAAACTGTGGATAAAGCGCACGCATAGCGGAGCGCAGCCTAGTGTAGACAAACAGTTGCATGGTGGTGGCATTGCCCCTGGCATCTATATTATCTGAAGCTATAAATTGACCCCCAGGAAACTCATCTTCCATTGTTGACATAGCCATGTCTTTAGTGTGCCAGTTTCTTAAGTGACAGTTCGGAATGGTACAGTAATGGCATGCCCGGCGCATACAATGGCAATTTCTACGCTCGTTTACCTAACTCTTGCCAGGCCCTGGACGTGGTTTGTACAGTGTCGAATTCTCCTTTCTCAAATACTGTGTGCCTATTGACTATCATGGCTTTAAGCGGTATTGGGTGCACCGCACCTGCCTCCACCGCCACATGAGGAATATAAGCTGGGTCCTGCTGCCAGTAGTAGCCGTAATGCGCCTGCGTGCAGAGATAGTAGAGATGGAAGTCTGGTGCTGCGAACCCACCTTGATCATAAGGAAGTGTAAGTATCTCCCATTTAAGTCGAGGCTTTTTACCTCCCCATGCCAACGTGATTGGGAGGGAGCGGAGCATATTGAAAAAGTGTTGCGTTAAATAGACAGGGATATTTAAAAAGAGATACAGAAAGCGCTGGAGGATTACCATCTTCATTAACGCTATGCGATCCACAAAGGACAAGGGCAACTTAACCCAGCAGCTTACTTGTCCTTCAAGACGCGTGATAGCTGTGCCATAGTTGGACTGTATGACAGCCTGTGGATCCCTGTGTAGCCATATTCCTAAGTATGTCACAGTGTCAGTGCACCATGTTAATGGCTATTCCATGTCGAAGTGACGTGTATTGTCCGTAAGCGGCAGTATGACCGATTTAGACCAATTGATTCCCAGTCCTGAAAACCATTCAAACCGGATATACTCCCGAATGACTTGTGCAAGGTGCGTTGTGGGGTTACGAACATACAACACCATGTCGTCAGCATACATAGAAAAAGCCAAAGGACGTTGTAAAAATCGTAATGTAGCCTGTGTATGGCGTTGCCTCAGAATACAAGCTAGCGGTTCAAGTATGAGGGCAAAGAGCAAGGGCGACAGCGGACAGCCTTGCCGTGTGCCGCGCTGTATACGAAATTTCTCCGACAACTGTCCATTTACTCTTACCCGCAGTACAGGATTGGTATAAAGCAGTTTTATCCAATTAGTAAAAGCAAAAGGCACTCCCTTACGGTGTAGAATTGCAAACATATATGACCAGGATATTGAATCAAAAGCACTGCAACCGCCAGTAGAGTAGGCTCCAGTACATGCATCACAGCAAAAAGCGTACGCAAATTATGAGAAGTAGATCGAGTTGGAACGAACCCAGATTGATTAGGGAGAACCATAACGGGAAGGAGTAATTTCAATCTATTTGCTAGTACCTTCGCTAGAATTTTAACATCTATATTTATTAAGGATAAAGGTCGATAGGAATCACACCTGTCCGGCGGTTTCTCAGGTTTCAATAGCGTGATCACGAGTGCCTCGCGCAAGGTGGGCGGCAACCATCGGGTCTCGTACGCTTTCTCATATAATTGAAGGAGGCGGGGGGCCAAGAGATCTATATATTCTTTATAAAACTCTGCTGGTAGCCCATCAGTAGCAACCGACTTCTCATTAGGCAGTGCAGTGATGGCTTCCCGCACTTCGTCTAGAGTAAGAGGATGCATCAAAAACTCTTGCTGTCTACGGGAGAGCCACACTAGCGCGACATCGTCAAGATATTGCGCTAGTTCCGCCTCATCTGCTGCTGGCCGATGAGCATACATCCCGGCATTATAGCTTGCAAATGTTGTTAATATATTGGGCGTGTCATAATGTGTAGTGTCATCTGCAATGACTGCCTTAATCAAACAGGCTTTATTATGGGGTTCTAGTATGTGGCTAGCCAGTGCTCTGCCCGGCCTACCACCTTCTTCATAGTAGCGAGCTTTGCTCCTGCGCGACATATGTCTGTTTTCTTGATCATCCACTTCATTATATTCTATGATTTTAGCTTTAATTTAGCGCCAGAGTAGCGGGATCAGCCGTTGCACCATACCTGCGCTCTAGATCACACAAGTCGCGGTCAAGCACTGCCATAGTACCGCGTAATGATTTTAGCACCCCAGCGTGAAGACCTATACATGCCCCCTAAATAGTCACTTTAAATGCCTCCCAGAGTATCCCCACAGTTTGAACCGTCCCAGTGTTTAATGAAAAGTAATCAGAAATGGCTTCACGAATCCCTTCACAAAAGACCTGGTCCAAAAGGGAGGACGACTGCAGTCGCCATTGAAATTGGGAGGGGGTTTACGACGGTAATGCCATGCTAAGGAAGACCGGGGAATGGTCCGATAATGTTCGAGGTAAATGTTTAATCTGTTTAGTCCATGTGCAGATGTCCTGCGTGAACAGCCAGTAGTCTATGCTGGACCATGCTTGATGTGCATATGAATGACATGTACCCTCTCTTGGATGTCTCAGTCGCCATATATCTGTAAGCCCCAGTGTCAACAGACCGTCGTGGACTGACACAGCGGCATAGTTAGGGGGAAGATCAGCCGTAGTCACCCTATCCAGTACAGGATCTAAAACCACATTAAAATCACCCCTACAGATAAGAGCCGAGGGAGGTAGTTTGTAGAGCTTACCGCATAGTATATCATAGAATGCAGGATCATCAACGTTGGATCCATTTAAATTCACAATAACCAACTTCGTATCATATAGCGTTTCCTGTACTATAATATATCGGCCCACCTCATCCTCCTCTATGTGTATCGGTACAAAAGGGATGCCCTTCTTTATAAGAATCATAACTCCCCGCACATAGGAAGAGTAAGAAGCAGCCAACCGCATCCCCGCCCACCTAGTGGCTATGGTTGAGACCGCCCACTTGGTGAGATGAGTTTCCTACAATAGGGCTGTGGGCTTGAGGACAAAAGGCTCTCGAGACCGGGTCTATGCAAAGCAGGCTTTATTTGAAACAGGCGCCGTCTCCTAAGAGAAGCCAGAGTTAAGACACTTCAATGTCCTTCTTGACGGGGTCCGGTTCACTGTGGCTTCCTTCCGGGCATCGTAGGGCCAGGTCGGGTCTTGATCCGACGGTCTCAGGCACATGTAAAGAGGAGGAGACGAGAATCAGTGTCCTGAATTTGACCAAAATTGAGGGAGGGGAGTGAGGGAATCACACGTGTGTGCTCGGTGCTAAACAGTGAAGTGCCCGTGAACAGGGATACGGGAGTAGCCGAGAGGGGAGACAGAGTGCCGTGGAAACACCTCTCTATGAATCCGACTTTTCCCGTGATCCAACCCACCGCGCAAACTTGCTCCATACCTTTGCAGGAGAAGCGTTGCGGGGCGTAGCGCGGAAATGGAGGCCTCCTGGCTGCTCCGGCTCGGTCCCCGGTAACGGACTTACTCCCACCAGCGTAGTTTCCTCACTTCTTTCTCCCGCGTCGGTCTGATGCTCTTGTTCGGTCCTCCCGGAAGCGTGCTTCACTCCGGAAGGGCTGTCCTCATTCCTTATTGGCCAGAAAATGCCGACATCACGGAAAAGGGCGGTCTGTTCTTCACAGCTCGGGTTTGTTTAAAGGGCCCGCTTCCCGAAACCGAGGCGTCCGCTTCTGGCGTGGTGAATGAGTAGGCATTCCATTCCTCCTGTTGAGAAATGAGAGGCTTTGTAACAGAGGGCACAGACCACCATTCCATTTCCATCCCTGAGTCTGAGGACACCTTGTGACAAGGGCAATCTGGATATGGGGACAATCCAGATACGAAAGCACTTGTTGCACTTTTTTAGGATTATTAAGCCCTCTAACATTCCAACTTATCCACAAGATTGTAGAAATGTTGGGTTCAGCCATGTCTATTGATGTTATTGATTAAGCCTATGGTGCTGCCTGAAAATGAGCGTTATGTAATACAAGTTCTGCCAGCATGATATAACCAATGCTATTACAGTGAAGTAAAGCTCCCCAACAAACCCCCCCGCCCACTGCAGCATCCTCACAAAACAAAACAACAAGGAAGCAGTAGCATCCTTGAGTCATAAAATATGAAAGGAAAAAAAAACATAATCAACACGATAATGGCTCCAAAGGGTGCCCAACCAGAAGAGAGAACCTTGTGGGGAATTCCCATACTGTGGGTCGCTAGTATCCAACAGCACCCCGATGAACAGGGTGGGTCGAGACAAATAGAAATCGGCTAACCAGCCAAAAGCTCAATGACATATAATAAGCCGCAGTGCATAGCGCCACATGCAAATCAGCATCGAAAGATGAGCATTGTACATTATCAGGAGCATGAGCAGCACACAGCTCGCATATAATAATCGTAATATATTTGGAGATGTGACGAAGATCTAACAGAGATCAACACCAGCATAATGAACCAAAATGAGCTAGACAAAGTACATTAAACCACACTACAAATCATGAGCGACATTACAACTGAGTTCAGTAAGCAGTGTGATTCTCACGTGTTCAGCCCTCAGACTCGGGGTCCACACCCCTCTTTCGCAGCGACTCCTACCGCTCAATCCGCCGGATATATTGAAGTGCTTCTTTGGGAGTAGTGAAAATGCACGCTTTTCCAGCATGCTGAATCCGTAGGTAGAGCATTGCATACTGGACATTTAGAGCTTGCAACTTCTTTTTGACCGCTTGAAATTCCCAGCGTGCCTGTTGCACAGCTACAGTGAAATCGAGAAATAGTTCCACTTTCATTCCTTGATATTCAAGACTGCCCTTTTCTCTAGCCAGATGGAGCGCCGTGTCCCGATCACGATAATTCAAAAGTCTGGCTGTAATAGGATGGGGCAGCGCCGTTGGTACAGGACGAGCAGCTAAAGAGCGATGAGCTCTTTCAACTATGAACACCTTAGAGAAATGCTCAGCACCCAAGAGGGTTTTAATGTAGGTTTCCATGGGCCCGGTGTTTGTGGACTCTGAAATGCCGGTTATGCGAAGATTGTTTCTGGGGGAGCAGGCTTCAATGTCCTCATTCTTCGCCCGTATCACATCCAAGAGCTTCACCATGCTGGCACAGGATGTGCTGATGACCTCCATGTAATCCTCCATAGTCGAGATGCGCTGCTCAGCCTCCGCAATCTGCGAGCCATGCTTGTCCATCCTCGCCGCCATGGCGCCCATGCGCAAATTGAGATGATCAATCTTAGCGTTGATAGATTGTAAGCCTTGCTGCATATTCAACATCAGGCGCTCCAGTTTTGTATTCTATCCCGCTTCAGGATCAGGGTCAGTATCCGAAGCATTTGGGGTTTGGGAACTTGTGTGTTTTTTTACCTCAAATTGCAACTTACTCTGCTGCTTGTCTGTCCTCCCCATGTTTGGACACGTTCAGAAGCAGAGATTCTCAGCAGAAATGGAAGACTGGAACGCCCAGATGTCACAGCGCGTAATTCTGGTCCACCGCCTGAAGCGCACCGAAGGGAAAGTCAGTGTAGACGTATTCAGCCCTTCCTGAGCGCCACTCTCCACCCCAGCGCAAACAAATGTCCCAGGCGCTGGATGTTAAAACTGGCAGTTCCTTATACGTAAGTATATCAATAACAGATATGCAGCAGTTGTGCACAGAGGGGCCCGCAGTAGAGCCAAGTAGATAGAGGTGAGTGGTCAACTGTCAGCAAACCCAGGCGAGGCACCACTGATCTACGCACTCCAGTAAGTCGGGCAGGATATAGTGCCACTGCCCCTAAGCGCTCACTGAGGACCACAGAAGGCACGGCAATCAAGCGCCGGACGTTACGCACCCAGGGCCAGTGCTGAATGCTATATACGGCAGCGCCGCGTGGCGTAAGGACACAGTGGAAATTGCAGCAGGTGCCGATGGCAAAGATGAGCAGGCAGTTATTTCACAGGCAAAACACCCACCAATCACTCCGACAGTGTGAGCGCTGCTCATCCGGAGGCGCAGCGATGCCGTGGTATGCCGTGATCTGTCCTGAGCTGGGCGGCGGATCCATCTTAAGCAGGGCGGGCGGCACAGATGATGCAAGACGCGCCAGGCCACAGAGCAGATGCCGCGATGCGGTAGATTCCCAGCGCCAGTGCGGGCCACTAACTCAGAACTCGCGGAGATAGGTGAGCCCCAGGCCATACACGGTGCAGCGGTGGGCAGTAGGGAGCGAGCAACTGTGTCTATGCGTGGGCGCGTTGTGTGCAAGTTCGTCCCACCTGGTCTCTCAGCGCGTCTCCCGGTCCACCGGCCACCGAAGCAGGCAGAGGCCGCGGAGCGACACCTCACCCCAGTGTCCTGGATCGCGAAATGGCGGCCATCCGTCTCGATGAGGGGACAATCGAGCTCTGCACCCAGCCTCACCACTATGTGCTGATGAGAGATTGGCAGGAAGGCAGGTCAGAAACACTGGGTAGAAGTCTGGAGTGCAAATCGCAGCGCCAAGGCAGAAGAGAAGCACTGATGAAGGGTGTTACCCAGAAACCGATCCCAGGATGCTTGTTTCCGGTTCAGGGAAGACCTGGCTTGGCAGTTCAGGCTGGACTGTTTCCCTTGAGGCACAGGGTCAAGACTGATTTGCATATAGCTGGGTCTGAACTGAGGTGGCGAAGTGAGCTAAAGAATGATGATGGATTCAACCCAGAACTGTGACTGGGGGTGTCTGAAACGTTTCAGTGCTCCATCCATCATCTCCTTGTGTTTTCTTTGTTCGGCCTAAGTTGGTAGGGTATGCCCAGACGTGGGTCCCTTGCTCACTTTGCCACTGGATTCAAGCTAACCAGGCTGATGAAGGGTGTTACCCAGAAACCGGTCCCAGGATGCTTGTTTCCGGTTCAGGGAAGACATGGCTTGGCAGTGCGGGCTGGACTGTTCTCATGAGGCACAGAGTCAAGACTGATTTGCATATAGCTGGGTCTGAACTGAGGTGGTGAAGTGAGCTAAAGAATGATGATGGATTCAACCCAGATCTGTGAATGGGGTTGAGTGTCTGAAAAGTTTCAGCGCTCCATCCATCATCTCCTTGTGTTTGCTTTGTTTGGCCTAGGTTGTCAGGGTATGGCCGGACGTGGGTCCCTTGCTCACTTTGCCACTGGATTCAAGCTAACCTGGCTGATGAAGGGTGTTACCCAGAAACCGGTCCATGGATGCTTGTTTCCGGTTCAGGGAAGAACTGGCTTGGCAGTTTGGGCTGGACTGTTCCCATGAGGCAATCAATCAATCAATCAATCAATTCATTTGTAGAGCGCACTACTTACCCGTGAGGGTCTCAAGGCACTGGGGGGGGTCGGGTTGCTGCTACTGCTCGAACAGCCAGGTCTTGAGGAGTCTCCTGAAGGCCAGCAGGTCCTGGGTCTGTTGTAGGCGGATGGGGAGGGTGTTCCAGGTTTTGGTGGTGAGGTGGGAGAACGATCTGCTGCCGGCGGTTGCTTGACTGATGCGGGGGACGGTGGCGAGGGCGAGGTCAGCGGAGCGAAGCTGGCGGTTAGGGGTGTAGAAGGTGCGGCGTTCGTTGAGGTATGCTGGTCCGATCCTGTGGAGTGCTTTGTGAGCCTTGGGTGAGGAGCTTGAAGGTGATCCTCTTGTTGACGGGGAGCCAGTGCAGGTCTTTGAGGTGGGCTGTGATGTGGCAGTGGCGGGGGATATCGAGGATGAGGCGTGCAGAGGTGTTCTGTATGCGTTGTAGTCGTATCTGGAGTTTGGCTGAGGTTCCTGCATAGACAGCGTTGCCGTAGTCCAGTCTGCTGCTGACGAGTGCCTGGGTGACCAACCTTCTGGTTCCGGTGGGGATCCATCTGTAGATCTTGCGGAGCATGCGGAGGGTGTTGAAGCAGGAGGAGAGGGTGTTTACTTGCTGGGTCATTGACAATGCGGAGTCCAGGACGAGTCCCAGGTTGTGTGCGTGGTCAGTGGGCGTCGGTGCAGCTCCCAGTGTGGCGGGCCACCATGAGTCGTACCAGACGGAGGGGGTGGATCCGATGATGAGGACCTCCGTCTTGTCCGAGTTCAGTTTCAGGCGGCTGTTCATTATCCATTCGGCGATGGCCTTCATCCCTTCGTGGAGGTTGGATTTGGCGGTGGTGGGGGCCTTGGTTAGGGAGAGGATCAGCTGGGTGTCGTCGGCGTATGAGATGATATTGAGGTTGTGCGCTTGAACAATGTTGGCGAGCGGTGCCATGTAGACGTTGAAGAGTGTCGGCTGAGGGACAATCCTTGAGGTACGCCGCAGATGATCTTGGTGTCTTTAGAGCGGAATGGGGGGAGGCGGACACTCTGGGTTCTGCCAGTGAGGAAGGAGGTGGTCCAGTCCAGTGCTTTGTCGCGGATCCCTGCGTTGTGGAGACATTTTCGGAGGGTGTGGTGGCAGACAGTTTCGAAGCCGGAGGCACAGGGTCAAGACTGATTTGCATATAGCTGGGTCTGAACTGAGGTGGCAAAGTGAGCAAAAGAATGATGATGGATTCAACTCAGATCTGTGACTGGGGGTGCGTGTCTGAAAAGTTTGGGCGCTCCGTCCATCATCTCCTTGTGTTTGCTTTGTTCGGCCTAAGTTGGCAGGGTATGCCCAGACGTGGGTCCCTTGCCCACTTTGCCACTGGATTCAAGCTAACCTGGCTGATGAAGGGTGGTACCCAGAAACCGGTTCCAGGATTCTTGTTTCCGTTTCAGGGAAGACCTGGCTTGGCAGTTCGGGCAGGACTGTTCTCATGAGGCAGAGGGTCAAGACTGATTTGCATATACCTGGGTCTGAACTGAGGTGGTGAAGTGAGCTAAAGAATGATGACGGATTCAACCCAGATCTGTTACTGGGGGTAAATGTCTGAAAAGTTTCAGCGCTCTGTCCATCATCTCCTTGTGTTTGCTTTGTTCGGTCTAAGTTCGCAGGGTATGCCCAGACGTGGGTCCCTTGCTCACTTTGCCACTGGATTCAAGCTAGCCTGGCTGATGAAGGGTGTTACCCCGAAACCGGTCCCAGGATGCTTGTTTCCGGTTCAGGCAAGACCTGGCTTGGCAGTTCGGGCAGGACTGTTCTCATGAGGCACAGGGTCAAGACTGATTTGCATATAGCTGGGTCTGAACTGAGGTGACGAAGTGAGCTAAAGAATGATGATGGATTCAACCCAGATCTGTGACTGGGGGTGAGTGTCTAAAAAGTTCCAGCGCTCCGGCCATCATCTCCTTGTGTTTGCTTTAATTATTACATTCAACAACAATTCTAACAATGCAGCACAACAGGCATCAAATTACATCAAAGCCCATGCATAAGGGAGCATAAACGAGGATGATATTCTTTTGGCAAAGTATCCCAAAGGCAAAAAGGGTATTAAACGATTTCAATCACTTTTAAAGATCAAAAAATTGCAACGGTTTTCTCTCGCTGGTACCACTCACTCTAAACCAGTGAACAAGAAGCATTCCAGGGATACTACTGAGGACGGATTAAGAAAAACTTCTAGAGAAAAGATTAATGTTAAAATACAAAAACATCATATAGCCCCTCTTGTCCATTATCAAATTAAGAAAGCAGTCAAATTTTCTATATAGTCTTTCAGAATACTCTCATTACCATCTTCATAGCTTATTTGTTAGAATCACAATTCGAGATTGGACCTAGGGCTTTCAGAAGCCACAATTTCCCTAATTTCGAAAAAAAGGCACTGTTCAAATCTGGACAAAAGTATAGACTATTTTTTAAACTAGTTTCTGGGTAGAAATTAAACAAAGAATTACTGAAATTATGCTACTCAGCTTTACAAGTTTTAATTATGACATTTCTTAATTTAGTCTCAGGATTCACTTGATTAAACTTTAGAACATAAGTTCAAATTAATGCAGGAGAATACCGTTTGAATGGTAGAGAAACGCATATATCAATGTCACCTAATAATCATACCTGTTCGATCGAGTGTCATGCCATGAATTAATCCACTTACGAATTTCACAATCGCGAAGTGGCGCATAGACGAGATGCCCCAGATGGTTCAAAGGCCAAAATGATTTAAGAGAACTTTTGCCATTTGCAACACTAACTGTTTTGCTGTATCAGGAATTATACAGTGGTATAACCTGCGATCTTGATCAAATTATTGTTGAACTCTGACAGTTTGTTACGCATGTTACACTAAGTTTGATATTGAGTAATCTGTGCGAAGAATTTTATTTGTTATGTGAACTGCCTTATGAGTTTATTTTTTCTTGTGCTCTTATAACATGCCAAATTAGATGCTTCTCGGGTTTTTGCTAACTCTTCCTTGTCCTATGTATGGGTGTATCATTCACCAAACACACAAACTGTGTGCGGTGACTGATCACAGCCCTCTTATCCCATTATTTTACTGCACATGACCACTGCTTGAATCAATAATGTAAGATACTCAGTTGATAACAAAGGGTGAATCTTGGTTAGGGCATTCTGTCGATAATTAGCAGACCTGGTCAATGACTGCACCTGTGAATGATAAATCTGAATCGATCAGTGGGTCTCATATACAAAGTGTTTTAACTGTCGCAAACCCTCAGTTTCGGTAAATCTGAGGGTTTGCGGTTGGTAATATACTTTTTTAAATATACTAAACCCACTTAAATATTCATTAAATGTTTTCAGAATTATTAAATGGGTTTAGGAAACATTAAGGAACTGTGTTGTGCTCTTACATGAAGACACTGGTAGCCATGTTGTAGGTTTCTAAGTCTTCTTTATTGGTTCCAGTCAAGTGGTATCAATCAAGGTTCAGCCATGTACCAGCTCCTATACCAGTCCCTACTTCAGCCCCTACTACAGCCCCACCAGGAGCAGCCTGCCTAGCTGCTCAGCCCATCTCCAACTGTCAACACTCATCCACACAGGCACCCAGGCATTCCATTCATCACAGTCACACCAACATTCCGTTACCATCTCTCACTCTGGCTGAGCAGCTAGGAAGACCTAGGCTAGTTACAATTAATGTAAAACTCAGGATATAACATTATCCCTTTCCTTTTAAAATGAAAACAAAGATTACAATTCTACAGCAGAGAACTTTACACAAGATAAACAGTAATGTTCATAACTCAAGGATGCAACTAAAAGTAAAACATCACAAAAGCGAGAACAAAGCAAATAAAGAAAAGATGGGCAAAAAACGACATATTAAAGAAAACATGCATCAAAATTCCCCATCCTCCCTCATGAAGATTATTAATTCATATAGATAATAAATCACACACCATGTTACAACGCAGAATAACACTGCGTACTTTAGGGAAGGAGTATAAAATGTCAAACAACTTAAACTAGCAGTAACCCCATCCTTCCCCCTGAACATTTGAAAACCATGTAGCGAGAGGTGAACACACCCCACAACGAACACCCGAGGCCAAAACAGACAACAAGGGTGAACTGACACTACAAATACACGTGTACCACAATATGGACCACATAGAGGGTACACACAGTGAGGCGCAGGGCGACTTACACACGACCACAACTGAAGCGCGGGGCGACTTACACAGGACAACACGTGATGCACAACACGACTTACACACAGCAACATCTGAAGCGCAGGACGACTTACACAGGACCAACATGTGATGCACAAGGCAACTTACACACAACATCTGAAGCGCAGGGCGACTTACACAGGACAACATGTGATGCACAAGGCGACTTACACACAACATCTGATGCGCAGGGCGACTTACACAGGACAACATGTGACGAGCAGGACGACTTACACACAACAACATCTGTAGCGCAGGGCGACTTACACAGGACCACATGTGATGCGCAGGGCGACTTACACACAACACACAGACAGGACGTGCAACGCAAAGCAACTTGCACACACGACATAAGAAAATGGGAATCACCCACCAAGACCAGGACCACCCTCATCTAAGGGAGAAACTGTGATGTCCACCCACCAGGAGACTTCGATGTCCCAACCATAAACAGCGTAAAACTGTGGAATTATGACATACAATTGTTGTATATGTCACATTTACTGTAGAACACTAGTGACCTGTGCCCCAGGCCGGTGAGCGACCTCTCACCCGAATACTACTAGACTAGGAACACCAATGGGACAAGATTAACAACACCTACTCTTTAGGAAATGACCTAGCAAATATGAACCATGTTAAAAAGAACATGTGCCACTCGGCTGCCTATTAACACGAAAACTGTGACACCAATTCAAAACCAACTGAAAAATACCACTGCTTCAATCATACATAGCACTCTCCATTAAACATAGTTGCCGTATTAGGTTTACCAATTTGAAGTGGTAACAAATTCTATCTAATACCACCGGAGAATGATGTGAACACTTCACTACATGTAACAAAGAAGAGCAGAGCAAACGTGTAGCTTGAAGTTGACAGTAATATCGGAAAGTATCTTAAAAAAAAATGATGTATGCTCCGTGATCCAGAGGGTGAATCCACAAGTCTTTCAAACACCTTAAACCCTTACCCAAATAGACGTCACAAGTGCCCAGATTCAGTTGCTAATACCACGAACAAAATTGTCCCAGTCACAAATAAATAAAGACTTGCACACAGGATACGAACGCTCCGTTGACTTGAAGCAGAGTCCACCTCGTCGTTTTCAGACTTCAAGATGTGAAGATCAATCTTTATTTAAACCAGCAAAGCAGCGTGGTTAGCAACTCATCGGAACATAGTGGCTCCCAACCACAAGATGGCGGCACATTTTCGGCGTCACGCTGGGTGGCTCCAGGCACGTAGGTGCATTTAGAAACTGCAGAACATCGGAAAAACGGAGGAGCGTCACCAAATAACCATGGAGACCCCACACGTCTGAGGGTGAAGGTAAGGCTGCGCGCGGGTAGAGAACAGCATGCGCCATCAATTTCAAATTGCTGAGGAGAGGTTTAACTGCCATTTGTACAGTGGGACTGCGATGTACAAAATTAAGTCTACAAAATAAGTTGAAAATTCTCTCCACATGCAGCAAGAGAATACTGTAGACCGCGCTCAGTCTCCCACGACGAAAAGAACCAAAACAGATACCATATGTGCATAACCGCGCTCAGTCTCCCACGACGAAAAGAACCAAAACAGATCCCATATGTGCATAACCGAATGGCAGCTCCCCAAATACGGCCACAGACACCATCTCTTGACTGCTCCAATAAAAATAATCTTGACAGCTGGCCAAAAGTAAAACTACCACAAGCAGTTTGTCACGACTTCTTGATCCAGGGCACACAAAGTAGTATACACTACATTTTGAAATGTCCATATGTGCCACTTTTGCACGCAGACCCTGGAACATCTTGATCCATACATACAAAATGGTCTTGAAAAACAGAAAGACACTTTGTGAACTATCTTTTAAAACGCACTTCTTGACACAAAAACAGAAGTCTTGGCAACACCACATCTCTCCTGTGTGGCACCTGTGAATTTACTTCACTGAGTTGGACCACAACTCACATCTTGAACAGCCACAATTCCTTTGCGCAGTGGATACATCCATACGGCAGATTTAAAAGGAAGTGGTAGGGTGAAAGACAGTCAATTCATACCCTAACATACAGACCATACCTGTGGTCAAGTTCATGGAGTAAGATCAGGCAGGACACAGGTTGGGGCCGTCCGATGACAGGACACTGGTGGGGCCGGCTTGCCTTTTACTCCATTCTGTTTCAAGTACTTTTCTTTCTTTTTTCTTCGTAGTTGCGCTGGTATCTTTGTAGTTCCTGGGTTACTGTTCAGTGCTTGAGTACGCTTGGGTCCAGGTCCGCTCGTCGCCAAAATTATGTTGTGCTCTTACATGAAGACACTGGTAGCCATGTTGTAGGTTTCTAAGTCTTGTTTATTGGTTACAGTCAAGTGGTATCAATCAAGGTTCAGCCATGTACCAGCTCCTATACCAGTCCCTACTTCAGCCCCTACTACAGCCCCACCAGGAGCAGCCTGCCTAGCTGCTCAGCCCATCTCCAACTGTCAACACTCATCCACACAGGCACCTAGGCATTCCATTCATCACAGTCACACCAACATTCCGTTGCCATCTCTCACTCTGGCTGAGCAGCTAGGAAGACCTAGGCTAGTTACAATTAATGTAAAACTCAGGATATAACAAACTGCTATTTCTAAGGGATGTTCTACGGGTGTACCCTCCAAATACCGATTCCTTAAAATATGTATTAAAGTTTTGCGACTGAAATCCGGTCACAAATCATTAATATTAATATCCTCATAGCACCACCGGTCAAAGTCCCTTTAATGCACGACTTGATCAAACAGCTGACCGCCTTCAACGTTCAACCAACCATCGTGGATTCAGCAAAATCCTTGGGAATTACCCTCAACAGCAACCTTATGATGCAAAAACACATCAGTAACGCTACAAAGGGAGCTAATTTCCAGATAAATACATTGAGGAAGCTGAAACCCTTCCTGCCTTTCGAGGACTTGGCAGTACAAGCTCTAGTTATCCCTCATGTGGAGTACGGAAGTGTCTCCTTATGAGGCCTCCTGTGAGAAGTTGGCCTGGCATATGCTGGTCACTAGTTATAGTGGCCACCTTGCAACAGTCCAATTCGACTCTTATGGTAGATAGGTTTAAGACAACCTTTTAAAGAAAGCTATCCTAGTGGTAGCTGTGGTGAGCAGCCTTCAGGCTAAGTCTCTGAGGAATGTAAAGCAGCTTGTTTTACCTTATAATCTCTTGAATTACCAAATGAAAAGGACACCACACAGGTATATATATCAAATATATATGTATTTATTTCTAGATACACTCTGCTAATCTCTTTATGAGATTAGAACCCAGATACACATTCAAATGTCAACAGTTCTCAATAAATTAAGCACAAATATGGCTGGAGCCCTAGGGGCGTACCAGACCATATACTAAGAAAATGGTTTAACAAAGTCAACTTGCAAAATGACAAATCCTAGGGCCTTGGGAATCGCTGGGGCTTCCCTACTGCAGTGTTAGCGTGTAAGTAACAAGCCACGGGAGACGCGTGCAGTGTCTAAACACAGCCACGGGTTTCCTATAGGTTACAATGGAGCAAGTCGCGGTTTGTATTTTAAAGTTTTAGGGCACTTCGAAGAAGTCAACAAGCAAGCCACTCACAGGGTAAGTATTTCAAGGGCCAACACACACTTGGGCACTGGAGTGCATGAGTTACCTCACCCAGGGAAGCCGGGTGCATAGGTGTCTTTTGGTGTCGGGTCACGATCCTGTTTTCAATGGAGACCAATGAAGACTTGCTGCTTGAGACGACTGAAGAGGTGTCTGCTGGAATCCAAAGGTGGATTGAAGATGAAGAGGACCTGAAAATTGAGGGGACAGTGTTCAGAGTCACTTGCCAGTGACCGGTAGCCAGCAAGATGGATGACCACAGATGTCGCGTCGCTTCAGGTCGTCGATGGTGTTTTGTCTCTTTGCTCACGAGGTCCAGGAGGGATCGACGATGACCAGCAGCTGGATTCGGAGGGTCGCACGACGTCTGCAGCTGATGACGGTGTCGGCAACCGGATTGGAGCCAACAAGCCTTCGCAACAGCAAGTCTCATGTGGACTGAAGATAGTCGATGATGCAGACCAGCAAGGTCTGATGGACTTACCCAGCGAGGGTAAGTGAGAGCAGGCCCGGAGCAACCAGGAGAGCCCTTGAAGTTGTTTAGAAAGTCTTTGGGAGAGTCACTAGCCAACGGGCAAGTAACCGCGAAGACGCCTTCACAGGAAAAGTTTCACAGGAGCCCACGGTCACTCGGGACGGGGTAGGCCGCTGATTTTTGGGACAAGACCTGCTAGGGACTTGGGCCACAAATGGTCCAAAGCACAAGTTCGTAGAACGTTGTTTAGGGTTTGCACTCGAAATCAGTGCACGGTTCCCAGGTATTGCTGTTCCTCGTCACTCGTGGGGTCCAGATGCCACAGCTTCGCTGGGGACTCAAAATGGCCGCCGAGAGGTCAGGAAATCCGCTTCTGGGGTGCAGGGACTTCGAACTCCGGCGGGAGCGGTGAAGTTTGCAACCGTTGATTGAAGTTATTGGTGCCTGCCAGGCAGGGGAGTCACTCCTTGACTGCAAGGGAGATTCTTCAGTCTTCCAGAGATAGTGGAACATCGAAGGGCCAGGACTCTTCTTTGTAGAGCGTCGTCCAGGGTAATCTGAATTGCATTGGCAATGCTTGCTATATTATAGTGAAGATAGGGGAGGGACTAGCTCTATGACCACTCCTGTAGGAGGGTCAGGGTAGTGGGTGGTTACACCCACTTCCCTTTGTCCAGTTTCGCGCCAGAGCAGGGGCAGGTAGCCCCTGAACCGGTTTGAGCTGGCATATGCACAGAGGAGCCTACTGCTCCCCCAGTGCAGGACTTCAAAGCACTCTAAGAGTGCACCCACCCAGCTCCAATACACTAAATCCTGTCTGGGAGGTGGTGACACCTCCCTGTGACAGGATACCTTTTGTTGGGCTTCCTCCACTGCGAGTTTCGGTCAGCAGCATGAGGGCAGCCCAGTGTCTGTGCTGGTGGCATCCATTTTGTGATGCCAGGGCTCTAGGAGATTTCTACCGTTTAGTACAGTGGGTACATGTCATCCCCTCTAGAAGGGTGGGATCATACTCCCACACCAGTTACTGGTGTGGGGGTATGATTCCAAGTTGTTTGAGACCAAACACGACATGTTTTGATGCAGTCATTCCAAAGTTAGCATTTACCGCGAGGTTATAATGCACTTAAGAGTATATGGTTTAACCGCATCCTCAAACAGCAGCAGAGAATAGACTCTGCCAGCTGCAGAGGGGTCCTGCTCATGCAGAAGCACCCCCTCACATAGTAAACCAAGCACCCTGCCCTCAAGATTTTTAGGGCCTGCAAGAGGGGTGGCTGATAGGTTTATATGTGTGTGTATGGTGAGATATAGGAACCTATACCTCAGTGAGGAGTGCTCACACTACCTCACACAGGCTGCAGTAGCAGGCCTGTGGTGTCAGATTGAGAATGCTTCCCAGGGGTGGCATAATACATGCTGCAGCCCCTGGTAGGCCTGTGAAGTACCAATGCCCTAGGTACTACCTAAGGTACCATATACTAGGGGCTCATAAGGTACCACAGTATCCAATCACTAGTGCATCTAATATGCACAGCAAGTTGTTTAGAGAGATCAGTGAGACTGGGGCCCTGATTAGCTGGGACCCAGCCAGACTATAGCCAGAAACCAGTGTATACATCAGAAGAAAAGTGGGGGCAACATAAGTGCAGATCCTACTCTCCTACACACACACACACCCCCAAACGCAGGGACATTAAACTAACCTTGACCAGTTGAGTCTTCATGTTCTAAGTGGAAATACCTTGAGAGTCCATCTGCATTGGCATGTTGGGTCCCAGGTCTATGTTCCACTGTATAGTCCATCCCCTGTAGGGAAATGGACCCCCTGAGCAGTTTAGGATTTTCACCTTTCATCTGTTTGAGCCATAGGAGGGGCTTATGGTCAGTCTGAACTATGAAGTGAGTGCCACACAAGTATGGCCTCAGCGTCTTCAGGGCCCACACCACAGCAAAGGCCTCCCTCTCAATAGCGGACCAACGTTTCTCTCTAGGGGTCAGCCTTCTGCTTATGAAAGCTACTGGCTGGTCTTGACCTTCATTATTAAGTTGAGACAGTACAGCTCCCACACCCAGCTCTGAAGCATCTGTTTGAACAATGAACTTATTTTTGTAATCTGGACTCTGTAAGATGGGGGCAGTGCACATTGCCTGCTTGAGGTCATCAAATGCCTTTTGAAAGCTAGCTGTCCGCTGAACCTTTTTTGGCATTTTCTTGGAGGTCAGATCATTTAAGGGGGTCACTATAGATCCATATCCCTTAACAAACCTCCTGTAATACCCAGTCAGGCCCAAGAAGGCTGGTCTGGATCTTGCTCTGCAATGGTTGAACCTGGCCTCCACCTACAAGGTGGCCCAGGTACACAACCTGACTCTGCCCTATCTGGCACTTAGTGGCCTTGATAGTGAGGCCTGCTTTCTGCAGGGCCTCCAGTACATTCCTGAGGTGGACCAGGTGATCCTGCCAGGTGGAACTAAAGACAGCAATATCATCAAGATAAGCTGAGCAATAGATTTCCATACCAGTCAGGACTTTATTCACCAACCTCTGAAATGTGGCAGGTGCATTCTTCAAACCAAAGGTCATCACCACAAAGTGATAGTGCCCACCAGGGGTCGAAAATGTTGTTTTAGCCTTGGCATCATCAGCTAACTTGATTTGCCAATAGCCAGTGTAAGGTCAAATGTACTGAGATACTTGGCTGAGGCCAAAGTGTCTATTAGTTCATCTGCCCTTTATATTGGGTAGGCATCAGTCCTGGTGACTGCATTGAGGCCTCTGTAATCAACACAAAACCTCATATCTTTCTTACCACCCTGGGAGTGAGGTTTTGGCACAAGGACTACTGGGCTAGCCCAAGGGCTATCTGAGGGCTCAATAACACCTAACTCCAACATTTTCTGGACTTCAGTCCTGATACAATCCCTGACATGGTCAGGTTGCCTGTAGATTTTACTCTTGACAGGCAGACTGTCTCCAGTCTCCACCTCATGGGTGCACCAGGAAGTCTGACTTGGGGTCAGGCTAAACATATGTCTAAACTGATGTAGCACTTGTCTACATTCAGTTTGTTGATGTTCAGTGAGTCTGCTTGCCAAAGCAACAACATCAACTGATCCATCATCAGGGTTCTGTGAGAGCAGGTCAGGGAGAGGGTCACTCTCCTCCTCCTGGTCCTCATCAGTTGCCATGAGCAAGCTCATGTCAGCCCTGTCCACATATGGCTTAAGTCTGTTGACATGGAGCTGCCTAAGGGGGCTCCTGAGAGTGCCAAGATCTACCAAGTAGGTGATCTCTCCCTTTTTCTGAACAATTGTATGGGGGCCACTCCATTTGTCCTGGAGAGCTGATGGGGCCACAGGCACCAACACCCACACTTGCTGGCCTGGCTGGTAAACAGTCAGGACAGCCTTTTGGTCATGCCAAGCTTTTTGTAGTTCTTGGCTTGCCTCAAGGTTTTTAGTGGCCTTCTTCATCTACTCTGCCATCCTGGAGCGGAGACCAAGTACATAGTCCATCACATCCTGTTTGGGAGGTTTGAGAGGTAACTCCCATCCCTCCTTCACCAGACATAATGTTCCTCTAACAGGGTGCCCAAACAGAAGTTCAAAAGGGCTGTAGCCAACCCCCTTCTGTGGAACCTCGCTGTATGCAAACAGAAGGTATGGAAGTAAAAGGTCCCATTTTCGCCTAAGCTTTTCTGGGAGGCCTTTAATCATTCCCTTTAGGGTGTTGTTGACTCTCTCAACTAACCCATTGCATTGTGGGTGATAGGGAGTAGTGAATTTGTAGTTGACACCACACTCCTTCCACATTGCAGTTAGATACCCTGACATAAAGTTAGAACCTCTGTCAGATATGACCTCCTTAGGGAAACCCACTCTGGAGAAAACTCCAATGAGGGCTCTTGCTACCACAGGAGCTGTGGTAGTCCTTAGGGGTATAGATTCTGGATACCTGGTGGCATGATCCACTACCACCAGTATAAATCTGTGCCCAGATGCAGTTGGTGGGTCAAGGGGACCAACAATGTCAATCCCTACCCTTTCAAAGGCAACCCCCGCCACAGGTAGTGGTATCAGGGGGGCCTTTGTTGTGCCACCTGTCTTGCCACTGGCTTGGCAAGTGACACAGGAGCGACAAAACTCCTTGGTGTCCTCAGACATGTGTGGCCAATGAAAATGTGGTACAAGCCTGTCCCAGGTCTTGTTTTGGCCCAAGTGTCCTGCTAATGGGATGTCATGTGCTAGGGTCAAGAGGAACCCCCTAAACTTCTGAGGTATTACCAACCTCCTGGTGGCTCCAGGGGTAGGATCTCTAGCCTCAGAATATAGGAGCCCCTCATCCCAATAAACCTTATGGGACCCACTAGCACTCCCAGCAGCCTCAGCAGCAGCCTGCTGGCTGAGGGGTTCAAGAGTGGGGCAGCACTGTTGCTCTTTGCTCAGATCTTCCCTGGAAGGTCCCCCTGCCCCCAAGAACTCAACCTGACCAGGCTCAAGTTCCTCTGGGGCAGTTCCTTCTTCAGGATCTGCTTATCCTCCCTCAGGAGGGGAATCTGAGATCTGAGACAGAGGGGAAGGCCCAGCCTTAACCCTACTGCTCCTCCTCTTGGGTAGCATCTGGTCCATAGTTTCAGGATCCAGAGCTGGGTCAGCTTTATGCATTTTGGCTTGTGACCTGGTCACAGCAAATACCTCTGCAGGTATGCCCAACATCTCAGCATGAGTCCATAATTTACTTCAGACCAGGCTGAAGTCTCCAGATCATTGCCCAAAAAACATTCGACAGGGAGGTCTGCACTGACTACTACCTTTTTGAGGCCAGTTACCCCTCCCCAGGAGAAATTCACAACTGCCAGGCTATGGTTGGTCCTGGTGTTGCTTGCATTGGTTACCTGGTACATTTCACCCAGGATGATCTGTGCAGGGTCCACTGGATCCTCTGCCACCATGGTGACACTAGCACCTGTGTCCCTAAATGCCAAAGCCTGTTTGCCATTTATGATAGGCTGCTGTTTGTACTTGCCCAGATTACTGGGGCTCACTAGGAAGGACATATCAAGGTCTCCCTCACAAACTAGCAATGCCTGTGTTGGTACTCTGACTAGGCCAGAGTCCACATCAGAACCCAGGGTCAACCCTACTACACCCTTATTCTGAGTATTACCTCCACCAATGACTGCACTAGGGGGAACATTTGCCTTCGGGGCTGGGGTGATGGTGGTTTGGTCTTTGGACTTGGTACAATCAGAAGTCCAGTGCCCTTTCTGTTTACAGATTTTGCACCAGGGCTTCTTTTGGCGTTTTCCCTTTGCAGATTGTGACTCCCCACCAGATGCAGATTTTTGGGGCCCTAGTGAAGACTTCTGGTCTTTAGATTTATCCCCACGTTTATCTGAGCCTTTAGGATCTTGCTTCTTAGTGTCACCACCTTGGTTCTGGTTTTTCTGCCTCACCCTGGTTCTGACCCATTTGTCTGCCCTCTTTCCCAATTCTTGGGGAGAGGTCAGATCAGAGTCCACCAGGTACTGATTTAACAACTGGTTCTGGCAATTATTAAGGATCTGTTCTCTCATTATAAGATTATACAATCCCTTAAAGTCAGTTACTCTACTACCAACCAGCCAACCTTCTAGAGCCTTGGTTGCACAATCAACAAAGTCAGTCCAATCCTGAGTCTGTGCTTTCTGGGTGTCTCTGAACTTCAACCTGTACTGTTTAGTGGTTAAGCCAAACCCATCTATCAAAGCACTCTTCAGGGCTTCATAATCATTAACATCCTCTTCTCTAACAGTGAGGAGCTTGTCTCTACCTTTATCTGAGAAGGAGAGCCACAAGATTGCTGCTGCCCACTGTGTCTGGGGGACCTGTTGAACTCTGCAGGCCCTCTCCATAGCAGTTATCCATTTGTGGATATCATCCCCACTCTGGTAGGGAGGAACAACCTTGGACAGGTTCCTATGGTATGGAATGTAATCTCTGCCTCTAGGGACACTGTTGCTGCCATCAGGGGTATCTAACCCCTCCTTCTTAGAAGCTCTTTGGAGCTCGAAGGCTTCCCTATCTAAGGCCAATTGCCTGGTTCTGAGGGCAAGCCTAGCTTCCTCATGCTGGAGCATCTTGAACCTTCTGTCAGAGGAGGTCTCTCTGGGATAGTGTGAGTTCCTCTGTGGAACAGATTCTCTTCCAGAGTGGTATGAATGGTCAGAGTCCCCTGAGAGGGACCTAGGCCTTTCTCCCACTTTGGCAGTTCTCTTTTTTTAATTGACATGTTTTTATTAGGGTTTTGCATGCATTTCATCACGTTGAACATTCACAATTATAAGCGTGAATTATTGCCTACCACAACATCATGGACCTTTGCGTAAGCTATAGTGGGTGGGTACTGTAGTCCATTAGCTGCTGAGATCTCCTGTGATGGCCCGAAAGACTTGTCTCCCATAGGTCGGTTCTGTCTGGCCCCCGTGCATATCATCCCGGTAGTGCCTACAACTTCCGTCTCGATCGGGGTCAACTCTACCTCCCCAACTTGGTCTATGCAGCGTTCCCTTCTTTCCCAGTTTCACTGTCATGTCATGTAACTAGGACAACGGCGTGTGAACCGCCAACTGGGGCTACTGCCGCCTACGGGGCGGCTTGGGAAGGGCCCTAGGGTGGGGCCCCGAAACTGGGTAAAGTGGGGGGGGGGAAGGAAGCAGTGCGTGAAGTATGGGATGGGGGGAAGGATGCGGGATTGGCGAATGAGAAGTTCCCGTGGTAGATTGTGTATGGACTGGTGGTAAGTACATGTGGTGCGCCCTGGGGCTCACCAGGTGGAGGGGGAGTGGGCAGGCCTACCGTTCGTCGCGAAGCAGGGGACTGGGTTCATACTCGCCCTCACGTCTAGGTATGTTACCTGCCTAATGGGCCGTTCGCGTCCTCCGCTGGTCTGGGGCGGTCGGGGGAGTCCGACGAGGCGTGGGGGGTGGGCTGTGTCGTGTCCGGGGCCTCCCCTGTCACGCATGTTTGCTTAAAAAGGATGAGGAGCTGTGCCCACTCCATAGATATCGGGTGTTTGCGGGCACCCTTCGCCTCTTCCTCCCGCAGTAGCTCCTCCTCTGCTGCTCCCCACTTGAGCATCGCGCCCGCCCATGCCGGACCAGATGGCCCCTCTGGGGCCCTCCAATGCATCGCGATGTTCCTCTTCGCGAGGAGAATGGCCAAGAAAATAAACTTCCATTTCACCTTCGCTGATTTCCTCCTCGGGGATATCCCCAGCGCACATTCCTCCCAGGTGAAGGCGGTCGTGATTTCGGTTGTAGCTCGAACGGCTTGGTGTACCCCTCCCCAGAAACGTTGTATGGATGGACATGGCCCAAAACATATGTTTGAAATCGGCGTCTACCAGGTGGCAGCGGGGACATTCAAATCGTGTATCGGGGTAAAACCGGTGGAGTTTGTCTGGGGTGAGGTATGCCCGGTGTAAGATATTGAATTGAATATTTTTGAATCGCGCGTTCCTGGACACCTTTTTGGGGGACTCCAGGGCTTTACGCCACTCCGCATCATTGAAAACTCTGCCTGCGTCGTCTTCCCACGTTTCCCGAAGTTTGTCCAGGGAGACGTCCGCTAGCTCCCGGATCGCTTTATAAAGCCAGGTGATTAGGTGACTGCCTGCTCCCATACGCAGCACTGTGTGTAACACCGGATGCGTCTGGGGTTCCCCATCACGTGGGCGCCAGAAGCGGCCGCCACTTTCCAGTAGTTGCCTGTGTCTCAAAAATTGTCCCTGGGGGAGGTCGTACCATTCCACCAGTTGTGCGTACGTCCTCAGTTGTCCCTCTTGGAACAACGCCTCCATCTCTGTGACACCGTGGTCCGTCCACACCTGGAGGGCTCTCGCGGTGTAGTGCCCGCTCCGCTGGGGGAAACCCACAAGGGGGAGTAGAGGGGAATATAGTGGCTGGCCCTTCGACATGTGGTGGATCCTCATCATGCATCTGCGGGCTATAGCGACCTGGAGCGGGTGCGTGCGTGTCGGTTTAGAGCCCGGCATGAGCATTCGTCGGATCACAGGTAGAGGCAGTCTGCTTCCCTCTGTGATCGTCTCCTCTACGTGCCGTTCCGCCGTCCAGTGGGACAGCCACTGGAGCTGTGCCGCGAGGAAGTACGATTCGAAGGACGGTGCTCCCAGGCCTCCGGCCGATGTGGGGAGGTACAGTGTGCGCAGCGCCACTCGGTGTCGGCCGCCCCCCCATATCAAGGCTGCCAACAGCGTGTCTAGTTCCCTAAAGAAGGAACGCGGTGGGATTATAGGGAGGTTTGCAAAGTAGTAGAGCATTCTTGGGACCATGATCACTTTGTCAGCTCTCTTAAGGAGAATTCCTCTGTTGTGTCCAGACCCTTCTGGGTCTGGCCCTTCAATCACGGACTCCAGGTCATCTAGATTTTCATCATCAGACCCAGAGACTATGGTTGACCCACTCCCTGATGCAGACCCACTAGCTCCTAGAGCCAGTTTCAGATCATCTGCTACTAACAGATCTATCAGGTGTTGTGAGGAGGGACTTCTGCCCACCCTCAGTTGTCTTTCAAAGCATAAGGCCTTCAGGTCAGTGTAGGCTATGTCTTTGTACTGAGATGGGGTGGACCCACTGGCTCCACCTTGGTGAGACATACTAGTGTTGTGCAGTGTTGTACTACCTACACTAGTTGAGGCCTACTGAACCTAGCTTGAGCTGTAGCAAGGGTGTGCGTATCCCTTCACAAACAGCTCTAAGTTCAGTAGAACTTATTTATACTAGCTTGACTTTATATGTACCTTGAGTACCTTTAGTGGTTTTCAGTTAGTAATTCAAATACAGATTTTCTGGTAAAACAATGGCAAGCTGGAATCCCACACGCTGCCCACCAATGTGAGAAGTTGGCCTGGCATATGCTGGTCACTAGTTATAGTGGCCACCTTGCACCAGTCCAATTCGACTCTTATGGTAGATAGGTTTAAGACAACCTTTTAAAGAAAGCTATCCTAGTGGTAGCTGTGGAGAGCAGCCTTCAGGCTAAGTCTCTGAGGAATGTAAAGCAGCTTGTTTTACCTTATAATCTCTTGAATTACCAAATGAAAAGGACACCACACAGGTATATATTTCAAATATATATGTATTTATTTCTAGATACACTCTGCTAATCTCTTTATGAGATTAGAACCCAGATACACATTCAAATGTCAACAGTTCTCAATAAATTAATCACCAATATGGCTGGAGCCCTAGGGGCGTACCAGACCATATACTAAGAAAATGGTTTAACAAAGTCGACTTGCAAAATGACAACGCCTAGGGCCTTGGGAATCGCTGGGGCTTCACTACTGCAGTGTTAGCGGGTAAGTAACAAGCCCACGGGAGACGCGTGCAGTGTCTAAACACAGCCGCGGGTTTCCTATAGGTCACAATGGAGCAGGTTGCGGTTTGTATTTTAAAGTTTTAGGGCACTTCGAAGAAGTCAACAAGCAAGCCACTCACAGGGTAAGTATTTCGAGGGCCAACACACACTTGGGCACTGGAGTGCACAAGTTACTTCACCCAGGGAAGCCGGGTGCATAGGTGTCTTTTGGTGTCGGGTCGCGATGCTGTTTTCAATGGAGACCAATGAAGACTTGCTGCTTGAGACGACTGAAGAGTTGTCCGCTGGAATCCGAAGGTGGCTTGAAGATGAAGAGGACCTGAAAATTGAGGGGACAGTGTTCAAAGTCACTTGCCAGTGACCGGTGGCCAGCAAGATGGATGACCACAGATGACGCGTCGCTTCAGGTCGTCGATGGTGTTTTGTCTCTTTGCTCACGAGGTCCAGGAGGGATCGACGATGACCAGCAGCTGGATTCGGAGGGTCCCACGACGTCTGCAGCTGATGAGGGTGTCGGCAACCGGATTGGAGCCAACAAGCCTCTGCAACTGCAAGTCTCTTGTGGACTGAAGATAGTCGGTGATGCAGACCAGCAAGGTCTGATGGACTTACCCAGCAAGGGTAAGTGAGGGCAGGCCTGGAGCAACTAGGAGAGCCCTTGAAGTCGGTTAGAAAAGTCTTCGGGAGAGTCACTAGCCAACGGGCAATTAACAGCGAAGACGCCTTCATAGGAAAGGTTTCACAGGAGCCCACGGTCACTCGGGACGGGGTAGGCCGCTGATTTTTGGAACAATACCTGCTAGGGACTTGGGCCACAAATGGTCCAAAGCACAAGTTCGTAGAACGTTGTTTAGGGTTTGCACTCGAAATCAGTGCACGGTTCCCAGGTATTGCTGTTCCTCGTCACTCGTGGGGTCCAGATGCCACAGCTTCACTGGGGACTCAAAATGGCCGTCGAGAGGTCAGGAAATCCGCTTCTGGGGCCGCAGGGACTTCGGACTCCGGCGGGAGCGGTGACGTTTGCAACCGTTGATTGAAGTTATTGGTGCCTGCCAAGCAGGGGAGTCACTCCTTGACTCCAAGAGAGATTCTTCAGTCTTCCAGAGATAGTGGAACGTCAAAGGGCCAGGATTCTTCTTTGGAGAGCGTCGTCCAGGGTAATCTGAATTACATTGGCAATGCTTGCTATCTTATAGTGAAGATAGGGGAGGGACTAGCTCTATGACCACTCCTCTAGGAGGGTCAGGGTAGTGGGTGATTACACCCACTTCCCTTTGTCCAGTTACGCGCCAGAGCAGGGGCAGGTAGCCCCTGAACCGGTTTGAGCTGGCATATGCACAGAGGAGCCTACTGCTCCCCCAGTGCAGGACAGGACTTCAAAGCACTCTAAGAGTGCACCCACCCAGCTCCAATACACTAAATCCTGTCTGGGAGGTGGTGACACCTCCCTGTGACAGGATACCTTTTATTGGGCTTCCTCCACTGCGAGTTTCGGTCAGCAGCAGGAGGGCAGCCCAGTGTCTGTGCTGGTGGCATCCATTTTGTGATGCCAGGGCTCTAGGAGATTTCTACCATTTAGTACAGTGGGTAAATGTCCTCCCCTCTAGAAGGGTGGGATCATACTCCCACACCAGTTACTGGTGTGGGGGTATGATTCCAAGTTGTTTGACACCAAACACGACATGTTTTGATGCAGTCCTTCCAAAGTTAGCATTTACCGCAAGGTTATAATGCACTTAAGAGTATATGGTTTAACCGCATCCACAAACAGCAGCAGAGAATAGACTCTGCCAGCTGCAGAGGGGTCCTGCTCATGCAGAAGCACCCCCTCACATAGTAAACCAAGCACCCTGCCCTCAGGATTGTTAGGGCCTGCAAGAGGGGTGGCTGATAGGTTTATATGTGTGTGTATGGTGAGATATAGGAACCTATACCTCAGTGAGGAGTGCTCACACTACCTCACACAGGCTGCAGTAGCAGGCCTGTGGTGTCAGATTGAGAATGCTTCCCAGGGGTGGCATAATACATGCTGCAGCCCCTGGTAGGCCTGTGAAGTACCAATGCCCTAGGTACCTAAGGTACCATATACTAGGGGCTCATGCAAACTTGCTATAGTCTTGAAGGCTAATTTGTTATTGTGGCGTTGGCATCTACCTTGAATATGTGGCTGCCTGTCCAAGGCAGCGTCCGGTAAGTTGCTCCTTGACACTTATGAATTTCCAAGGGACCCCGCCCTCTTTGTGAATGGTGAAAAACATTTTTTAAGAGTAGTCAGGGCCTAACCTTACTAAAAGTTGTTAACATTTTCAACTTCTTGTTTTAAACGCTTATCATTTTTGAGTTAGGAAAACCATGAAGATTTATTAAAACCTTAAATCATTAAAGAAGGCAAAAAAAAAATTTACTGTTAGAATCAATCATGTACTTTAAGTCAATAATATGGGGGTAAAGCTTGTAAACAATGCAGAAAATGAACAAACAGAATCTAACAAAGTTCATTTGTTAGCACTATCCCACTGATTTACATAATTAAAAACTTGCAAACATTCGTGACAAGAATTTTCAATTCTATTAAGGACACGGAGGCGAGGATTATGCTTCTCATTTTCTTTACTGAAAATCTCAGCAGCTAATCTGGTAGTAAAAACATAAATATGTACTAGAATACCCATAAACCTAGTGGGTATCACATGACAACCATAGAGTAGACCCCTATATAAGGAGCATAAGAGAATACTACATCCTCTTTCTTTGTGTGAAAACAGGTAAGTCAAAATATAGTCACAGTCTGGAATTCGAGAAAAAACTGAAAAGAATCCATTCAACTGAAGGAATCCAAAGGTCAACGGCAGCAACGAGAAAACTTGAAGTCAGCTTCAATGTAACAGCATTTCCTGGAAGACGACGAAAGAACCTTCTTTAAAGGTGAAAAGGCAGCAAACTTCACTTGAGATCAGAACCTGAAATAGAAATATAAAGCCGTAATACCACACTCCCAGGAAGAGATTTAGCAAAAGGGAAGGGAAAAAACACGACTCCATATGTTCCAGCCACCACAACATCTCCCACCTCGCCTCCTCTGAAAGAGGGATCTGATCGGAATACCTGAGGCCTTTCTGGAGATGGTGGATTTTGAGGCGTTGAAGCGCTCGGTAATGAAGGGGACCCGGAAAGATCGCTTGTATAGAAGAAGCTAACAACCCTACGACCTGGGCTACCGACCTCAAGGACACAGTCTGCTTGTTCAAAATCAACCTCAACTCTCTCTTGATTGATCTGATCTTCTGCTGGGGCAAGAGGAGTTGACAAGTGAGGGAGTTCACTAGAAAGCCCAGAAACTCCACCGATTGAGATGGAATCAACACTGATTTTTGAGGGTTGATCAAGAATCCCAGATTCTGGAAGAGATCCGTGGTCCAGGCAAGATGTTGCAAAACAAGACGAGGACACTGACCCATGATGAGAATGTCGTCCAGATAAATGATGAGGCGAACGCCTCTGGCACGAAGAAACTCGACCACAGGCCTCAGAAGCTTCGTGAAGCACCAAGGTGCTGACGAGAGGCCTAAAGGAAGGACTTTGTACTTGTACCACATTCCCTGCCATTGTAATTGAAGAAAACGACAATGAGGTCCGTAAATGGGCACTGACAGATAAGCATCTTTCAGATCTAGGCGGACCATCCAGTCCCCTTCCTGAAGAAGATCGCGAAGAAGATGGATCCCCTCCATCTTGAAGTGACGATATACAACCCATCCATTGAACTCCTTGAGATTTAAAACAAGCCTGGATCCACCCCCCTTCTTCTTAACTAGGAAGACGTTGCTGACAAAGCCCTGAGGATGACGAACCGTCCTCTCTATGGCCCCTTTTTGGAGAAGCGAATCTATCTCGCTGGAAATGAAAACCTGATCCAGATGGGAAAAAACCATCGGACTCTAAGAGGGGGAATGAAGAAACTCTATTCTGTAACCCTGTACCGTATCCAGAATCCACGCATCCTGCGAGATCTCTTGCCATTTGTGGAGAAAATACTGGAGACGGCCCCCCAACTGAACCTCTTAAAAGGGAATTAAGCTCACCTGAAGGAGTGGCATCGCGTTGACCTCCTTGGTTGCCTCCATAGCGTCCCTTTTTGTTGTAATTACGGGATCCACGTGTGGGGTAGAAATTGGCGGAAGAAGTGGACTCCTGATATTTTCCACATTGGGAATCATAGCCTTGCTGGGTGCCTCTTTGGTAACCTCGGCCGAACGACCGCCCCTATGTCGTCCGGCCCGTCCAAAAACCGGGCGAAATGCCCGCTTTAAGGAACCCTGTGCTTTATCAAGGCCACTGAAGGTTGCGACAAACTTAGTTAATTCCTTTAGAAAAGGTTGACCAAAGAGGAGACCCTGAGCCAAAGGGCCGGATTCCGAAGAAGACAACTCTGCTAACTTTGGATCGAGTTTTAAAAGAATAGAGCGGCGGCGCTCACTAGACATGGCACAGTTTGCATTGCCTAACAAACATATTGCACGTTGAGCCCAGCCAATTAAATCATCTGGATTGATAATCTGCCCTGAGGCTTTGGATATGTAACCCAAATCCAAAATCTTTGTTAGGGGGCCGGACAAATCAAGCAACTTATCCGGGCAGGATCTCCATGCACGATCTAGACCCTTCTTTGGATCCTTCGTATATTTTTTAAGATATGTGAACATGGAAGGATCCACATCAGGAGTATCTGCCACCTTGTCCGCGAGGTCCGGACGTGGGCATTCCGAACGCAAACGCGCTCTAACATCCTTATCAAAAGGTTGACGTAAGTGGGAATGGACATAGGTCGCAACTTCAGTTGAGGGGAGCCATGAAGAAGAATTAGGATGGACAATAGTAGAAGGCTCAAAGGTCAATAAAGTGGGATGTGAGGGGGCGTCCACAAACCACTCTTTACGTGATTTCTTTGCGGGAGAAGGTGAAGGTTCCGACTCCGACTTCGTACCAGAGGAGGTATTACCATCATCTCTGGGAGGAGAGCTAGAAGGAGTATCCTTGGACGTAGATCCATAAGAATGGTCCGACGCCAAGGTTTTTGCGAGTTTCGCAAAATCTGAAGAGTGTGGATGTGAGAAGCTGGCCTGGTATATGATGCTCACTAGTTAAAGTGATCACCTTGTACCATGCCAAGCAACCCTTATGGTGTGGTTGTAAGTCAACCTTTTCGGACTAGCTGCCCTAGTGGTAGCGTAGGCTAAGCAGTCTTTGAGGCTAAACTCGTGAAGCGTGTTAAGCCAGCTGTTTTACCAAATGTAACCCCCCTTTATACCAATGAAAGGACACCACACAGATATATATGTAAAATATATATGTATTTATTTCTCAAAGTAACCCCTAGTCTCTTTATGAGCACAGGAGCACAAATCGTCAAACAAGATTACAGTAGAATACACAGAAGTTGCACTTTATATGGATAGGCCCTGGTGGCCGCTCAAACCATATACTAAAATAGTGGTATAAGTACCACGAACAGAAAAGGGAAAAGGCCTAGGGCCTCTAGAATCGCTAGGCCTACAAGGAGCTAACTTCAGTTAGTGACCAGGAGGTCCACGGGTGGCGTGTGCAGAGCAAATAGTCACACGCGTGCTCCCATAGGTTTCAATGGGTGCGTAAAAAGTACAAAGTTACTGCAAAGAGGATCTTCCGGATGGACTAGGAACTCAAGATTTGGAACTCAGGCACTAGAGATGTAATACTACACTTGGGCACAGGAGTGCCAGCTTTACCTCACCCACAGGAAGCGGGTGCATAGGCCTCGAAGTGCGTCGGGTTTCTTCTATCTGTTCCGTGGGGCCTGTGGACAAAGATGCTGCAGGCGGTCGGTCCGGGAGAGATGCGGTGGATCCAAGAGTGGATCGGAGATGTTGAAGACCTGTAAGCAGAGGGGACAGTGTTCACAGTCACTAGCCAGTGACCAGCGTGGCACCAGGTGGGTACCAGGCAATGTCGGGTGCAAACAGGAAGAAAGGTGTAGCTTGTCTCTGCAGCCACGTGGTCCCTGGAGGTCGACGAAGCCCAGGAGTCGGTTCACGAGCTGTCCCACGCAGGCTCTCGCTGTCGGCGGTGTCGGCGACTTGATCGAAGCAAACAAGCCTTGGCAAAAGCAATTGTTGTAGGAGATGAAATAAGCTGATGGTTCTGACCAGCAAGGTCAGAGGGACTGCTCCTTTGGAGGGGAGCAAGGGCCAGTCTGGAGCAACCAGACCAGCGGTGTATTTCGTGAAGTTCGTCGCCAAGATGGCTACTAGCCAGCGGGCCAGCAACCGGTTAGGCGCGTCGAGTGGCAAAATGCAGAAGGGCCCCACGCAGATCGTGGAGATGCTGGAGGGCTCACCTTTGGTGCAGATGCTGCTCGAGGGTTGGGCTTCTCAGATCCCAAAGCACAACTTGGAGGGAGCCTCGGTTGTTGCACTTGCAGCTTGTCGTCGTCGTTCCAAGATGGCTGGCTCCACGTGTCTCGTTGCCTCCACGGGTCTCCTCTTTCCAGGGACTGTGGATCGGGCGGTGAGAGGTCTGGAGGTCCAGGTCTTGTCAGTCTCTGGGCTCGGGCTCCGGCGGGAGGCAGCGGCAAAGCAGACGTTGATTTGCTGGATGGTGCTTGCGTTAGCAAGGTGGTCACTCCCTGACCACAGGGGAGATTTCCTTCAGTCTTCTGTGCAGCAGAATGTCGAAGTTCCCGTCTTCTTCTTAGTTTCAAGTTGATTCCAGGATGTCTGAAGTCTTAGGACACAGCTCCTACCTTTAAGCGGATTCTAGGGGCCGGACTACCTGCTAGGTCCCTCCCTATGGGTGGGACCAGGAAGGGGGGTCGTTACACCCCCAATCCTTTGTCCAGCTCGCCCCAGGCCCGGGACTGGTGTGCCCCAGGACCGGTTTGAACTGGCATATGCACCGAGGCTCCTTGTGAGCCACAGGCATGTCTGGTTTCTTTCAAGCCCTACCTGACCAATACACAAAATCCTGTCTGGGGTGGTGCATGCACCTCCCCTGGCAGGAAACCCTTTGTCCACACCTCCCAAGCTGGAAGGACTCCCAGCAGCAGGAGGGCAGACTTGTGTCTGTGGTGGCAGCATCCCTTTTGTGGAGCTGAGGCTATGTCTGATTTTACCCGGGTTTCAGGTACTGTACATGTCGTGTCCCTCTAGAAGGGTGGAATGCTAACCCCGTCGCCAGAATTGGCGAGGGGTTAGTATTCCAATTCGTATGACACCTTACTCGACATGTTTTGATAAAGCCAAACCAAAGATAGCATTTAACCGCGAGGTTCATAATGCACTTAAGAGTATATGGTATGATGATATCTGGAAACAGTAGAAGGAAGTTGTTCCGACCACTGCAGACAGGCTCAGCTCATGCCAGAGCACCATCTCACATGGAACCAAGCACTCTGCCTTCAGGATTGTTAAGGCCTGCCATAGGAGTGACTTATAGGTTAACATGTGTCCCATTTAAGGTTAGGTATAGGTATACTACACCTAAGTAAGAGGTGGTTACACCAACTTACCCCAGCTGAGTGATCAGCCAGTTGTGTCAAATTTGTTAGGCCAGGCCAGGGGTGGCACAATACATGCTTCAGCCCCTGGTAGGCCTTGGGTACACCTATGCCCTGGGTACCTATGGTACACTGTACAGGGGCTGATAAGGTGACCCCTCCCAATTGGGTATGTACCTAGGGTACATGGAGTCCTTTTTACAGAGAGAGCAGATAGCCTGAGAGCCTGAATGGCAGGATCTCAGGCCAACTAAGTCGAAAAACCAGCTAGACACTAGGCAAAAATGTTGGGGTAACCATAGTCAGATATCCACCTTCCTACACAACCCCCCCCCCCCAACGAAGGGAGATAAGGCTGACCTTGACCAGGTAAGCTTATATTGCCCAAGTGGCCATATAAGGAGGAACCAGCACTGGCATGGTTACCCCCTGTCTCATGGTCCACTAAGCAATCCCTCACCCTAAGGGTATCAGAGGGTCTCCACCATAGGGAATCTCTACCTTTGGTGTGTCTTGGCAAAGTAAAAGGCTGGTGTTGAGATGGAGTACTGAAGTGAGTGTCCTCAAAGTGAGGCCTCAGCCTCCTCCAATCATCCTCCACCATGGATGCCTTTCTTTCCTTAACTGAGTTGCACTGTGCTCTCAGGGTCAGCCTCTGGCTACCTAAAGCTGGAGGCTGGGTCCCTTTTGTGGGCTTACTGGAGGGACAGGTCAGGTCTGGGGCCCTAAGGTCCCATGTTTGCCTGTGCCCAACAGAATCCCTCTGGGGGAGGTCCCTAACTACCTGTAAAGGAGATCCCTCAGGAATGTTTTTACCCATCACCTGGCTAGGACTACTAGCCAGGCAATCCTCATTCTTTTGATGGGGGGGTTCTTGTGGACAGGGGCCCTCTTGGGGTCCACTGGCCTCCCTGACCTCTGCAGCCCTGGGCTGACTGAGGCAGGGTAGAGAGAGGCAGGCTACCTGCACCAGACTGGGTCCCACCTTGGAAGGGGCCACTGACATCAGAGGCTCTGCCAGGCCAGGCCTGGCTACCTCTGGGGCAGTTCCTTCCCAAGGGGTAAGGTCAGCTCCCTGAGGAGGCTGACTTTTTCCTAATGTCTGGGGAGAGGGAGACTTTTCTTCCTCCCCACTACTCTCTGTTTGTGTGGAGTGATCCATAGTTTCAGGCTTCACTACACCTATGTCAGTCTGAGTATAGGCTGAGACCATTACAGCCTTGCCAACCTTTTCAGGGGGGCACTCAGTTTGTGTTTGAGCTGTGACTGTCACAGCTCTGCCAGTCTCTACAGGGAAGTCTGTCTTTGCCTGGGCTGTGGCTACCACTGCCCTTCCAACCTTTCCAGGGAGGAAATCTATTTGGACAGGGGTTGTGAATGGCACAACCCCACTACCCTTTTGTGAAAGGCCTACCATTTTAGAATGGGTGTCTTGTTCAACTCCAGCCCAGGCTGAGAGTTCTAAGTCATTCCCCAGTAAGCAGTCTACAGGCAAGGTTGGGGACACTGCCACCCTTTTAGGGCCAGTGACACCTCCCCAGCTGAGACATACCTCTGCCATGGGATGACTGTTCTGTTTGCCATCAATGTTAGTCACCTGGTAGGAGAAACCAGGCAAAAGCTGCTCAGAGGGAACTAGCCAATGGGCCACCATAGTGATGCTAGCTCCAGTGTCTCTGTAGGCCTCAGCTTTTGTACCATTGATGTAGGGCTCCTGTCTGTACCTACCCAAAGTGTTGGGACAGGCAGTGAAGTTGGCAAACCCCATGCCACCATCACAGACAAGAGTAGTTGCTGTAGGGGAATTGGCTAAGCCAGGGTCCCCCTGTGTTCCCCCAAGTAAACCCACTCAGATTTCTGGGGGCACTCCCACCACCTGGGGGATTACTGCTGACAGTAATAGGTGGTGTGACAGGAGTAATTGGAGGAACAGTTTTGTTTTTAGCCCTTGGGCAACTGCTGTCAGTTTTCCAATGCCCAGGAGTTTTACACTCATGGCAGTAAGGCTTTTTAGCTGTGGTAGAGGAGGGAGCTTGGGACCCACCACCCTGTGTGGAGTTTTGGGGCCCTGAGGAAGATTTCTCTTTTGCTTTATCCCCACCCTTCTCTTGAGGTTTGGTGGTATCTTTCTTTTGGTCACCACCCTGATTCTTAGGCCTGATCCTGGTCCTGACCCATTTATCTGCCCTCTTTCCCAACACTTGGGGAGAGGTCAAATCTGAGTCTACCAGGTGTTGATGGAGGAGCTGGTTTTGACAGTTACTTAAAATCTGTTCTCTCATCATCAAATTGTACAATCCTGTATAATCAGATACCTTACTTCCCAGCAACCAACCCTCCAAAGCCTTAGTGGCACATTCAACATATTCAGACCAGTCCTGAGTCTGTGTCTTCTGGGTGTCTCTGAACATTAACCTGTACTGTTCAGTGGTTAAGCTTAACCCATCAACTAGGACACTCTTCAGGACTCTGTAATTTCTGACATCCTCCTCCCTAACAGTGAGGAGTCTGTCTCTGCCTCTTCCTTCAAAGGAGAGCCAGAGGATTGCTGCCCACTGGTCTTCAGGAACCTGCTGCACTTTGCAGGCTCTCTCAAGAGCAGTCATCCATTTGTGGATGTCATCCCCACTTTTGTAGGGGGCACAACCTTAGACAGGTTCCTATTATCGAAGACCCTATCTTTGTCCCTAGGGACAATGCTGCCACCAGTGGGTATAGACCCACTCTCTCTAGGTTGCCTAGCTTTGTTCAGTTTCTCTTCCATCAGGGCTACTTCTAGCTCCTGCTTCCTGATCCTCAGCTGAGCTTCCTGCATTCTGGCCTCATGTTCCCTCCTCTGAGGGGTGGTCATCCTTTTCCTGGGGTGACCTTGAGAGCCTCTAGAGGCATGAGAAGCATTAGAGTCACCTGAGCGATTCCTTTGCCTCCCAAGCCCCTGGTTAAGTCCACTGGGGAGATCCAATGGGATGATCCCATTGTCAGTCCCCAATAGCCTTAGTTTAGCTGGGCCAAGTATAACACTTGGCACTGGGCTAGTTCTCCCTTCATCCTCACTACTTTCTGTATCCTCACCACTTTCCTCCTCTGTAGTATGATTCTCATCTAAGGGATGGCTATTGGAAAGGGGTACTTCAGTAGCATCTTCAGAAGGGGGGCCTCCTGTTCCTGTCCCTAAGGGGCCTAACTGGGAAGCTTTCTTGAGCTCTCTCGGATTTTCATCATTTTGCAAGAGTTCTCTGAGCTCAGCAGAGGTAGGGTTCTTGGGCTGTTTAAGGCCTCTAAGAGTTGCCAAATGCCTGAGCTCATTCTGGTTAAGGGTAGCAAAGATGGATGGTGCCCTCTGGGGGTCACTCTCAACAGAGATAGGTACATTGGACCCCTCTGCCCCAGCCATTGCTCTTAAGTGTGGGTGGATGTGTTGCAATCTACCTACACTTGGGTTTACCTACTAAACCTATCTAGTAGTTGTAGTCAGGGTGTGCTACTCCCTTTGCTCTACAACAACTAAGTTCAGTAGAACTTATGTATATCTAATCTTGTTTTATATGTACCTACAGGTACCTATGTGATCTTTCAATTGGTAACCAAGAGATTACAATGGTAAAACACAGCAAGCTCAAATCCCACCACTGCCACCAATGTGAGAAGTTGGCCTGGTATATGATGCTCACTAGTTAAAGTGATCACCTTGTACCATGCCAAGCAACCCTTATGGTGTGCTTGTAAGTCAACATTTTCGGACTAGCTGCCCTAGTGGTAGCGTAGGCTAAGCAGTCTTTGAGGCTAAACTCGTGAAGCGTGTTAAGCCAGCTGTTTTACCAAATGTAACCCCCCTTTATACCAATGAAAGGACACCACACAGATATATATGTAAAATATATATGTATTTATTTCTCAAAGTAACCCCTAGTCTCTTTATGAGCACAGGAGCACAAATCGTCAAACAAGATTACAGTAGAATACACAGAAGTTGCACTTTATATGGATAGGCCCTGGTGGCCGCTCAAACCATATACTAAAATAGTGGTATAAGTACCACGAACAGAAAAGGGAAAAGGCCTAGGGCCTCTAGAATCGCTGGGCCTACAAGGAGCTAACTTCAGTTAGTCACCAGGAGGTCCACGGGTGGCGTGTGCAGAGCAAATAGTCACACGCGTGCTCCCATAGGTTTCAATGGGTGCGTAAAAAGTACAAAGTTACTGCAAAGAGGATCTTCCGGATGGACTAGGAACTCAAGATTTGGAACACAGGCACTAGAGATGTAATACTACACTTGGGCAAAGGAGTGCCATCTTTACCTCACCCACAGGAAGCGGGTGCATAGGCCTCGAAGTGCGTCGGGTTTCTTCTATCTGTTCCGTGGGGCCTGTGGACAAAGATGCTGCAGGCGGTCGGTCCGGGAGAGATGCGGTGGATCCAAGAGTGGATCGGAGATGTTGAAGACCTGTAAGCAGAGGGGACAGTGTTCACAGTCACTAGCCAGTGACCAGCGTGGCACCAGGTGGGTACCAGGCAATGTCGGGTGCAAACAGGAAGAAAGGTGTAGCTTGTCTCTGCAGCCACGTGGTCCCTGGAGGTCGACGACGCCCAGGAGTCGGTTCACGAGCTGTCCCACGCAGGCTCTCGCTGTCGGCGGTGTCGGCGACTTGATCGAAGCAAACAAGCCTTGGCAAAAGCAATTGTCGTAGGAGATGAAATAAGCTGATGGTTCTGACCAGCAAGGTCAGAGGGATTGCTCCTTTGGAGGGGAGCAAGGGCCAGTCTGGAGCAACCAGACCAGCGGTGTATTTCGTGAAGTTCGTCGCCAAGATGGCTACTAGCCAGCGGGCCAGCAACCGGTTAGGCGCGTCGAGTGGCAAAATGCAGAAGGGCCCCACGCAGATCGTTGAGATACTGGAGGGCTCACCTTTGGTGCAGATGCTGCTCGAGGGTTGGGCTTCTCAGATCCCAAAGCACAACTTGGAGGGAGCCTCGGTTGTTGCACTTGCAGCTTGTCGTCGTCGTTCCAAGATGGCTGGCTCCACGTGTCTCGTTGCCTCCACGGGTCTCCTCTTTCCAGGGACTGTGGATCGGGCGGTGAGAGGTCTGGAGGTCCAGGTCTTGTCAGTCTCTGGGCTCGGGCTCCGGCGGGAGGCAGCGGCAAAGCAGACGTTGATTTGCTGGATGGTGCTTGCGTTAGCAAGGTGGTCACTCCCTGACCACAGGGGAGATTTCCTTCAGTCTTCTGTGCAGCAGAATGTCGAAGTTCCCGTCTTCTTCTTAGTTTCAAGTTGATTCCAGGATGTCTGAAGTCTTAGGACACAGCTCCTACCTTTAAGCGGATTCTAGGGGCCGGACTACCTGCTAGGTCCCTCCCTATGGGTGGGACCAGGAAGGGGGGTGGTTACACCCCCAATCCTTTGTCCAGCTCGCCCCAGGCCCGGGACTGGTGTGCCCCAGGACCGGTTTGAACTGGCATATGCAACGAGGCTCCTTGTGAGCCACAGGCATGTCTGGTTTCTTTCAAGCCCTACCTGACCAATACACAAAATCCTGTCTGGGGTGGTGCATGCACCTCCCCTGGCAGGAAACCCTTTGTCCACACCTCCCAAGCTGGAAGGACTCCCAGCAGCAGGAGGGCAGACTTGTGTCTGTGGTGGCAGCATCCATTTTGTGGATCTGAGGCTATGTCTGATTTTACCCGGGTTTCAGGTACTGTACATGTCGTGTCCCTCTAGAAGGGTGGAATGCTAACCCCGTCGCCAGAATTGGCGAGGGGTTAGTATTCCAATTCGTATGACACCTTACTCGACATGTTTTGATAAAGCCAAACCAAAGATAGCATTTAACCGCGAGGTTCATAATGCACTTAAGAGTATATGGTATGACGATATCTGGAAACAGTAGAAGGAAGTTGTTCCGACCACTGCAGACAGGCTCAGCTCATGCCAGAGCACCATCTCACATGGAACCAAGCACTCTGCCTTCAGGATTGTTAAGGCCTGCCATAGGAGTGACTTATAGGTTAACATGTGTCCCATTTAAGGTTAGGTATAGGTATACTACACCTAAGTAAGAGGTGGTTACACCAACTTACCCCAGCTGAGTGATCAGCCAGTTGTGTCAAATTTGTTAGGCCAGGCCAGGGGTGGCACAATACATGCTTCAGCCCCTGGTAGGCCTTGGGTACACCTATGCCCTGGGTACCTATGGTACACTGTACAGGGGCTGATAAGGTGATCCCTCCCAATTGGGTATGTACCTAGGGTACATGGAGTCCTTTTTACAGAGAGAGCAGATAGCCTGAGAGCCTGAATGGCGGGATCTCAGGCCAACTAAGTCGAAAAACCAGCTAGACACTAGGCAAAAATTTTGGGGTAACCATAGTCAGATATCCACCTTCCTACAGTGGATTTTTGGAACGTTTAACACCAGATGAAGTCCGGGACGTTGAGGCTGGAAGCCAGCCTTGCTGTAAGGCATAATTACATAAATGGCGATTCAAGGGTTCAATAGCCTTTACCATAGCTTTGTTAACGGAGTGCTGAACTCCCACATCTAGAGCTTCAACGAGGTCATACTCCAAAGACCCAGAGGGTTCCTCCTCAAAATAGTCTGCCTCATTTTTTTAACAGACTTTTATTAATTTTCATGCGAAAAGCAAACACATCTCCATCGCCCAATGCTCAAAATAGTCTGCCTCATCATAATAAAATTCAGACATTGTAGGCACGTAGCAGTGACAATATATAGCCACAGGAGGAAAATTATTGGAGTTAATATGCACTGTCAGAGGTGTAACAACTTAAAGGGTAATGACAGTGATAAATAAGGGGAGTGGCTAAACCCTCAGGCAAGCCAAGCAACACAGGAATGTAGTAATTCCAAGTGTATAAATATGCAAATATTTAAATGTGGAGGGAGGGCTTGCCTAACAATGCCACTCTAGGCAGAGCCTGTGCAAATTATACAGCCCAAGCCCTACTGTAGACCTGGACGTCACTGGGGAGGCTGGCAAGCTTGTGGGTATAGAGCCAAGAAAAAACGCTGCTCCTGCGTTCTAAAATACCGGTGAAAGCTGAGGAGAAATGCCGATATGCAAATATGGCAGCCACGCATGCGCGGACGACCGAAAAAAGCCACAAAGCGCGAGCTAAGCGCGCGAGTCCTCACTCCCCGTCTCCCGCTCCACTGAAAGGCTAGGCGGGCTCAAAGCGCCCGTAACCAGGAGGCGATACGCGCTCCCACGCAAGCGGTGCCCTGGAAACGGAGCGGCACCTGAAGAGAAAACAATGCGGCAAGCTCCGACACTAGAAACCAACAATGCGTGATAGAATGCGGTGCCGATATGAGCGGCAGCGCCGAAAGCGTGCACAGGGAAAAGACGTCAATGCGAGCAGCGCACACAACAGTCCTACAATCAGAGACTGAAACTGTAAGCAAATAACATTAAGCAAGCATGCATATACTAGGAAAGGTGAAAAAACACTTAACTGGCTGCGGAGCAGCAAAGAAAAAGGATGTAGAATTCTCTTATGCTCCTTATATAGGGGTCTACTCTATGGTTGTCATATGATACCCACAAGGTTTATGGGTATTGTAGTACATATTTGTATTTTTTACTTTCTGATTGGCTGCTGAGATTTTCAGTAAAGAAAATGAGAAGCATAATCGGAGCCTCCGGTCCTGACATAGAATCAAATTCCCAACCCCCATGCTACTCAAACAATTTATGGCTGGTACAAATATCACTACAAATCAAGGTTAAAATCCCATGACAATCATAATGTGGTCCCAATAAGTGAGACCTTGGGAAACAATCACTATGCTAACACAGCATGAGAACGAAGCTTGAGAACAAAGGTTCATGTTGTACATGAGAGAATGCCAATGTGTTCAAAACTTTGTTTACAAAATATCTGTTATATACTGAACACAGTGGGGGTAGGACAGAAAGATGACTGCATGCAGGGGAAAGATGGTCACACACAGCAATAACCATTTCGAAGTCGAGGACTAAAATTATTGGATGCTAAAAAAAGACACGTCAACAAAATATCTCAAATGCATTACGTTAATCACATCGTGATAGTTCAATTATGCGTTTTCATTAAAACCGCTATACCAACAGAACCAGACTTCGACCAAGATGTAAAATTACACTCCTTTATGAGGCTGCGCCGCAACTTTTGGTCTCACTCGCCACTATCGTGTCCAGGTTCGACAGTTTGTATTAATAGTGATTGGTGTGCTACAAATAGTGAAGCGGAGCCCTTGTTAGCAGTTATTCTTACTTGAACACTAATGTTATTATGTTACAGTTTATTGCGCATTAAATTTGGCCTTTAAACTAACCTTTTCAAACTTTAAATATTCTCTAAAAAGAATAAAACAACAGTTTTCCTTCGCACGTTTGAATTAGACCACGCAATATGCATGCCTCTGAACCTTTTAAACCTCCGAGACGAAGATAAAATGGACTAGGCCGATGAGTATTAAAATTAAAAGAGGGAAAGCATGTTTTTAGGGTTCCGAAAGGTTGTACTGAAAACCTACAATGCATTGATAAAACTGCTATTATTTACTTCCGGGACAGTTTAGACAGTAAAGGGTTATCCGAACATGCAAATTTCTAACGCGTGCGCAGTTTGTTGAAAGACTGTGCACGATAGGTGACGTCGAAATAGAAGACCGACACTTTAATTCATGACTAGTGTTGCTGGGCGCAATAATGACACCGATTACTTTCGCCTTTTTAGGCATTTTATTATTCACAAAACGAAAACCACAGTAATTAGTTGTACAGCTGTATTAATTGCATTATGTTCAAATGTGTTGTTTATTTGCGTGTTGAGACACTTTTTAAAATGCAAAACGTATTTATTTGTAATATAAGTTACTCATCTTTAAATCGATTGGAAAACGCTGCGTTTTAAGATGGCGACCCATTTAGAGCCCTTACTAGCGCGTATTGCCGTCACACCTCTTTCTAGCTCGACTTTTTACTTTCACGTGTAAGCTCACCGGGCATTTCCAATCCGATACTCTCTTTAGGAATATTCACAGAAAAGCCCTTTGGTGTACAGAGTAATACCCCGGGCATGGCTGAAGTAGTGCAGCAGCAAATCGAGGACCGAATTCCCGAGCTAGAACAGCTGGAGAGAGTCGGTCTTTTTACGAACAAGGAGATCAGGTGAGGGAGCAACTCTGCAGTGCGGTAGGATGAGTAAATATTACAATACATGCCAACATTTCAGAAGAGCAAAGTGGGAGATTCTTTTAAAAAAATCGGTAGAATTGGGCCTTGAATCGGGTTACTGTCATGTATGGGCTTTGGAAGTGTGCTGTAGCAGGATCTGACATTTGAAACGCAATGCACGTCTTTTTTCTTACCTTTCAGAAACATGGAGCGCAATGTCTGCAGAGAGAGGGTTATGCAAGTGTTCTGCACTCACTGGCCTGGCAGGTTGCTGGCAGTGCATATACCAACCCCCCCACCCCCACCTGTGTGGCAGCCCAGGCACACACACAGCCGCCCCGAGTACTTCACAGGTCTTTAAAAGACCATTCCCTTGTTAAGGAGGCTTTGTTGGTTTTTCGCCCCTTCTAGAGCCCCTGCATCGCCACTCAAACTATTGCTGTTAGAATTAGCACATTACACAATACCAAGCCCTGTCAGTTGAAACCCGGAGGAGTCGGGTTTTTGCTTGCAGGAATCGGGAGGCGGGGGACTAGCCTTGAAATCGGTAGTCTCCCGCCTGAATCGGGAGGGTTGGCATGTATACAACAGTTTCACGTAAACAAATGGTAACTCTCTATTGGAGCAATGCTTGCTCTAAGAGCCAACTGTATCCCTTCAACCAATGTCTTGTTAAATCTCTTTACAAGACCATTCATGTTGGGAGGATATAAAACGGTTTTAATACGTTGAATACCTACATTCTTGAAACAGTTTACCAGTTTGCTGGAAGCAAACAGTGTTCCAGTATCAGTCCCACCGCAACTTCGACTCAACTGTTGTGTAGTTCCTAAAAATACAGAGGATCTTTGCGTTTGTTGGATAACATAAACTAAGGGATTGGTATAAAGACTGATTCCGGACACCCCCGCAGGATATGTTGACCTATAGACTAGCTAGCTCACAGTGCCACCATAAGCCAGTGCCACCATAAGCCCCCAACCTTACCAAGGAGCGAATAGTTTCTGGCAACTATCGAACATGACAACTCTTAATCCTTCAGTGATTGTGGAAACAGGACATTACTTTTCGCTCAATCACTCGTGCTCACTTAGGGGCATATCAGCAAGGCGAGGCGATAGAATTATCGACGCTTTTGCGGCCGTTTTCGGCCGAAAAGCGGTGATAATTTTATCGCCTAATTAGCAAGGTCACAGTAACGCATGAAACCTTGCATTAGTGCACTAATTCCTAACGCCCAGGTTTGCATCTCTAATGATATGCAAAGTGGGCGTTCCTGACCCGACATGACAGGAGAAATGTCGCTAAGCGACATTTCTCCTATCATCAAGCCCCACGCTATGAAGCATAGCGGCAAGAAAAGTAGAGATAACTCCTGTTATCGCTACTTTCCTTACGCCTGCTTCAGGACTGACTTAGCCATGATATCCTATGGAAGGTGGATATCATAGCTAAGTTTGTGGGGCCCTATCAACAAGCTAATGCCACATTACGTGAGATTATCGCTGGGTTTCCAGCGATAATCTCACGTTAGGCAGTTAGCGCGAGGATTTTTATCGCTTTTGAGATAAGCCGGCGATAATTATCCTAGCGCTAAGTGCGCTTAGCGATAACAGGGGTGGGGAATTCCTATCTCCCTACTCCCGAGATATCTAGATTTCTTACAAGGGCAAGAGGATTTAATTTCTAACTTGTCCAAAGGACAAGTTGACAGGCTTACGGTAATCTGATACACAGCTGTTTAACCCTCTTGGTCACAGCCAGTTAATAAGGAGCTCTGGGGAGTTTATTGGCAGTGAAAGGGTCAATTCGAAAGCTGGGGCCTGCACTTTAATTTCACCAGAGCAGAACAACAACATGATTGAGCTGAGCTCAAAGTTGCAACTCCATATAAAAAATCCACAGCACTGTCGAGTCATTTTGCTTTCTCCCCGAGACTTCCAGGCCCTCTTCTGGCCCTTTCCTTTTCTTCCAGCATAAGATGCAGCCCCAGAACACACACATCACTGGAATGTAAGAGGCTGGGCCTCTTTGTTCCTGCTCTGACTTTAACCTTGTGACCCCCTGCCTTTTATTGTGTGCTTCACCCTTAAGCCTCAAATCGGCCCCAAGATCCCTCCTCGTCTCCGGGGGCCTACAGTAAAGCCCATGCTTTCTCTTCTCTTGCAGCCCCTGCACAACCCTCCTTTGCACTTTGCATTTTCTGTACACCTTATTTCACCCGGTACCTGTACTTGCAACCGCGCTCCCCTTGGCCTCTCATATCTTACCTCATCCAGGGCGTACATTAAAGCTCATTAGTTTACCCATGGGAAATTCATGCAATCCTCAGGCGCACCATCATTTCTCTCCTTGCACTGGGCCTCTCCTCTCACTTTGTGCTTGCACCAGGGGCATCTGAACACGCCACTGTAGCAGCAACAGCAGGATGGATGGATGAGTGCCAGGATGGATGGATGGATGAGTGCCAGGATGGATGGATGGATGAGTGCAAGGATGGATGGATTAGTGTAAGGGTGAATGGATGGATGTGGTGAAAGTGGATAGATGTGTGTGGATGGATGAGTGAAAGGGTGAATGGATGGGGTGAAAGTGGACGGATGAGTGAAAGGATGGCTGGGTGGATGGCTGGGTGGATGGCTGGCTGGGTGGATGGCTGGCTGGGTGGATGGATGGCTGGGTGGATGGATGGCTGGATGGATGGATGGATGGATGGATGGATGGCTGGGTGGAGGGAGGGATGGATGGGTGGAGGGAGGGAGGGATGGATGGGTGGAGGGAGTGAGGGATGGATGGCTGGGTGGAGGGAGTGAGTGAGGGATGGATGGCTGGGTGGAGGGAGTGAGGGATGGCTGGGTGGAGGGAGTGAGGGATGGATGGCTGGGTGGAGGGAGGGAGGGATGGATGGCTGGGTGGAGGGAGGGAGGGATGGCTGGGTGGAGGGAGAGAGGGATGGATGGCTGGGTGGAGGGAGGGATGGATGGCTGGATGGATGGCTGGAGGGAGGGAGGGATGGAGGGGGGAAGGGAGGGAGGGCTGGAGGGAGGAATGGAGGGAGGGAGGGATGGATATCTGAAGGGATGGATGAATGGATATCTGAAGGGATGGATGGATGGATATCTGAAGGGATGGATGGATATCTGAAGGGATGGCTGGGTGGAGGGATGGATGGATGGCTAGGTGGAGGGCTGGGTGGAAGGATGTGAAGATTGATTGGGTGGAAGGATGTGAAGATTGATGGGTGGAAGGATGTGAAGATTGATCGGTGGAAGGATGTGAAGATTGATCGGTGGAAGGATGTGAAGATTGATGGGTGGAAGGATGAAACGATGGATGGATGGGTGAAACGATGGATGGGTGAAACGGTGGATGGATAGATTTGAGTGAAAGGGTGGATGGATTGGGTGAAAGACGGAAGAGCAAAAGGATGGATGAATGAAGGGATGAGTGAAAGGGTGGATGAATGAAGGGATGAGTGAAAGGGTGGATGGATTTTAGTGAAAAGGAAGATGGATGGGGTGAAAGACGGAAGAGCAAAAGGCTGGAGGGATGAGTGAAAGGGTGGATGGATTGGAGTGTAAAGGAGGATGGAGGAGTGAAAGATGGAAGAGCACAAGGTTGGCTGGATCGAGGGATGAGTGAAAGTTGATGGATATGAGTGAAAAGGTGGATGGAGGGGTGAAAGTGGATGAATGGATGAGCGAAAGGATGGATTGATGAGCTTGAATGATAGATTTGGAGCTGGAAGGATAGGTTTGGCCAGGGGTGTTGTGCACCACTCGCTTTAGCAGCTACAGCAGGGTGGAGCTCTTGATGAGCCTTTTCTGTCTGGAGTTCGGCAGACAAAGGCCCATAATTAACGTGTAAGGATGAGTGAGTGAAAGGATGGATGCGAGTGAAAGGGTGGATGAGTGACAGGGATGTTGGATGGACGATGGATGTGTTGATGAAGGAAAGGGTGAAAAGATAGATGGGTTGCAGGGTGGATGGATCAGTAAGCGAAAAGATGGATGAGTGAAAGGGTAAATTGATGGATGAGAGGAAGAATGGGCGAGAGAAAGGATGGACAGATGGCTATGTTTGGGGATGGATGGGTAGATTGGAATATGGATGGGCGGATGGATGGATGGATGGATTGACAAGCAGAATGGTGAAAGGCCGATTAAAGAATGAATGGAAGCTAATGTAAAGGTGAAATGTTAGATATCAGTGGGTGAATGAAATGATGAATGTGTAGATCTGCAGAAATGAGGCAAAATACGGAAATCACTAGTTTTCAAATCCTTCTATACTATGAGCCTGACATAACCAGAGAGGCTATTATCCGAGCTCTTCTATGATTGCTGCCATTATTTGACAGTGCACATCAAGGCACCAAAGGGACAAGTGGATTTTGTACAGGACATGTAGAGTTATGAAGCTCCCTGTCCCATGGACAAGTAGATATTTTACTAAATTCCACACCCCTGCGATAATTAACGCCGGTTGTTGCTGATATGCCCCCATAGTCTCCGAGAGATACACAGAATAAACATTGGGGACGTTTTCAACAAGCATTTATTGAAGCAGCGTCATTCTAGTATAAAACATATAAGTTGCGACAATCAATAGACAGAAGCTAACGTATGAGATTACAAGCCCCAACAGAATAAATAGGAGGTATAATTCTACCATAGTGCTGAAGTGAATATATGCGGGCATATAAACATTACAGTAATCAACCGTACTGATGCTATGCTGCCCCTACCTAATTGTACTTAGCATGTATGTAGGTGTAAAGCCAAGAATCTCATAGGAAAGAGCCTACCCCATTACCTGATGGGAGAGAATGAAGGACCCCGTCTTGGTCTTGAGTTGGACACCCCGCAAGGGAGGGTTTTCAGACCACTGCATGTTGAAGCTTCTGCAGGCCAGGACCTCAGTGTCTGTGTCAGCGTGGAAGCGTCTCCTCTTGTTCACTAGTGAAGGTGTACTTCTTTCATACAGAAAAGGTAGCCTCAGTGGTTCTACCACACTTGATATGTTATGAGTATGATTATGTAGATGAGCCTAAATCAATAGATGTAATTTATGCAAAGTAGCCTGATTGCCCTAGGATGAAAGATAGCATTGACTTTTGTACAGAGTATATTAATCCTGCTATGTAAGTGATGTGCAGGGGATTTTACTAAGAATCCTCATGCATAATAAATTAGGCTAGTTTCAAGGAAACCAATTGACATTTATTCAGCACTTAACTAGGTAAAAGATCAGTGCTAAAACCGTTACGCAGGGCAAGGTAGGACGAATGTAGGTGAAAGATCGCTTTGCTACTTAGGCCTAGATTGGGCGACATAACACAACTTTCTCAGAATAGTCGATATTGCGCCTAGTCAAATTATTGTCTGCACATTTTGGATGCCAATCGCAATGCTTGGTGGCAGGGGCGCCTGGACCTCTTTGCTGCCTGGTGAATTGTTGGGAGAGTGGTGGAGGGTATCTCGGTTCCAGAATTTGAATGGGACTTTAACACTGTTCATTGTATTATTATTACCATGCTTGCTGCATAATGTCATCCTGATTCTTTTTGATTTGTGTGCAATAAAGTGATCTTTAAAAAAAGTTATTGTCCGCACATACTGTTGTGATACTGCCACAGGACATATCCCTCTGAGTACAGCTCTGTCAGTCATTCCTCTGGATCTGGTTAAGCTTGTCTCGAGTAATCCTCTATATTCCTTGAATCCAATGATATCAGCCACATGGATGCTCCCTCTGGTCCTTCTCCAGCTTGTCGCCGATATGTGGTAGGATGAATAAATGTTGCATTCAACAGTTTTATTGGAGCATCCATGTCCAGTGAAGATAGGATCCAACTGGTATAGAATCCGCACAGAGAACTTAAAATGTAATTCACACATAAACAATGTTTAACCAATGAAATCAAATATATACGCCAATCATGTTAGGAGGGCAGTACTTTATAAGTAGGACAAACTTGGTTAAAGACTATGGAACGTGTAGGAAAAGAACCTACCACAAACTCCACGAGGGAAGGCATGGTAATAACTATAATGGCTTATTATCCCAATTACTTAGTATCAAAGTTGCAGTCTATTTGAAAGAGAGCATGCTGGCTCGTATTTGTGCAGGCTTGTGAAGTATAGAACACAAGTACGACGGGATGAAGAGAACAGGTGGGCAGCGTAAGTGGCAGTCTCATCAACAATGTTGTGCTCTTGAATCCATCAGAAGTGGACCTCTTGCTTGTTGGCTCTTCTTTATCATAATTTGTACAGTCTAAAAATCTTGTCAATAAATGCTATTTCTAATTTACATGTACACGGTTATATAGCTCGTCGTTTACAGTGGGCTCGTCTCCTTCACAAGATGACATTCTCAATAGCTCTGTCTGGTATTTTCTGTAAGAGTTATATTGTAAATAAAGTAGGAATATGGGAAGTGGTTATTAGCATAATCTGTTGATTTCGTTAAACCTCAGATGGTTTAGTGGGCACATGAAAAAAGGATGTCGGACCAACTAGCTTCGCACACATTCTTCCTTCTAGAACAAGTTGGATTTTACATTCATACCTGGATCTATTTGCATACAATATGCGATTTTATTGTGGCAAATTGAGGTGATGGTGGCTACTTAGTGCTTGAGCAGAGATACATTAAGATATCCGCTCTTGGAAGGCTACAGGTGGGAACAGCAGCAAAATGAACGCACTATCACATCCCTACCACTTGCCCCGCACTCATGTGTTTATTCTTGCATTGGTGTTGTGATTCTTGTCCGCTCAATTGAGGATGTGCGGGGCTGAATGGTGTGAGGAGGGATGAGGCAGAGAATACCCAGCCAGGATAGCAAGTCGATGCAATGCTAGACGCACTACGTACTGGTTCCTTGTATGAGGTACAAAATGCTAAGTATGTTTGAAGCCAGATAACTGTGTGCATGTAAATTAAAATTAACATTTATTAGCAAGATTTCTAGAATGTACAAATTATGATAAAAGCGAGACAACATGCAAAATGTTCACTTCTGATTGATTAAAGAGCACAACATTATTGATAAGACTGCCACTTATGCTGCTCACCTCAGGTTTTTTTTCATCCCGTTGTACTCTTATTCTATAATTCAGTAGCCTGCACAATGTCTTCTTTGGAAGGAGACAGATCCACAGTGAACAGCGAACCACATGAGTACAGTGTTGTCTTCATAAATGTCCAAGGCCAGATCCATATTCTGGTTTCTGACTTGCTGTCGCTGAGAGTCCACCACTGTTCAGCCTAAGTGACATCAACAGTCTATGGCCTTGGTAGTGTCACTGGGTCAAAGATTTTTTTGACATATACAGCAACGCACGAGGCATTGAGAATTATGAAATGACAGTACTTAAACATGATTCACCCGTTAGAGGGAGCATGCGTCTTCTCTAATTTGGACTTAAAGGCTACCACCAGCTCGAACTAGAGGAAGGGCACGCTACATAATGACCGTTGCAAGGCACTCTGGTTTGCTTGGCTACAAATGCCTTTGCTTTTGTGGTTTCATCAGCTGCTGAGGTATTTCAATAAAAAATACAATGTTATCCAGGAGCAGGGGTGTGGAGTTAATTAAAAATATCTACTTGTCCATGGAACAGGTTGCTTCTTAAATCTACTTGTCCTATTACAAAATCCACTTGTCCCTTTGATACTGTGTAGTGTGTGACAATTGTGGCAGCAATCTCATTATATAAGAGCTCCGATAATAGCCTCTCCGATTATGCCAGGGCTAATACTATAGTAAGGTCTGAATACTAGCAATTCCCTTATTTTGCCACCTTTCCACAGATCTGCATACTGGGATTGGAGGTAGCGAGAAGAAATAGTTTCAGGGTTGGAATGCCCTTATGAGTCTTTGTAACCCTACTAACTTGCATGTTTTAGGGGTTTTTACCAGCTCTTCTCTAATCTTTTTCCATACTGAGAAAGATAGGAAATGTATTCCTTGACCAGAGCAGAAGTAAAACTTCTTCCAGAGTTGGAGGGAAAGTGAACTTGTAAACGCTCAACAGATTATTGCATAAGCAAATCTACACATACATATTTGCTTATGGCTAAAATGGAGTCCACAAATATTTTCTAGGAGTATGATTTACAGGCCTACTTCGGTAAATTTGCGGAATTCTCGAAAGCTGTAAATCTGCACTAATGCAAGGACACATACCATGGATGTACCTTTGTGACTTCATTAAGCATTGGGCGTCTAATTAGGTCTGGTGCTAACCAAGATTTTTTTTTTTTATTGAAAGTGTATCTGTTTCTCGATAGTCTGGCTTCACTGTGACAGCATTCTTCTCTTCCACAAGAAGCATATCAGCACACAAAGTTTTGTTCACAGCCAGGAACTGCTGTCGCAATGAAGGCTTTTTGAGACTAACATATATTTTTTCATTTTGCCAATGTTCATTATAATGGTGAGGGCCCGGCAGCTCCTACAACAATAAAGTTTTACAAAAACCATGTCAAAACAAGACACGCATTGACCAAACCAAAAGGCTGACCACCAGTGTCAGACCTACTATCTTTGCCAATGCTTGTTTATTTTCATGTTTCCCATAATCTTGTTGAAATTTGGCTACTCTGATCTTTCCATTATGAATATTTTTTGGGAAATACTAGCGTGTGTCAACACATTTTACTAATTGATGTTTCAAAGAAATGGCACCTAAAATCTCACAGTAATTTAGCAAAACGATTTTCCCCAGTTGCATTTGCTGGTGAATATTTTATTTTGAAAGCATAGAATCACTAGTCTTGCTTTCAAGGTACTGCAAATATTTGCATCATATCGGAGAGCATTCTGGGAGCACTATAAGTAGCTAGATACTGTTAAACTTTGCAAACGTGTACACATTTTTATACTGGAACCATTTTCAGTAGTGCAGTCCGAACTAACAACATTATGGTTCCATTCCTTGACACCTTCATATAAAAGAAGGTGGGTGAATATCAAGTGTACCTTAGACTAAGCAAAGAGAGGCTGCCGAATCTCTCCAGATGTTTCCACAATATATAAAAAGAGGTTCCAGTACCTTTCTTCTGACCCACTGCAGCTCAGCAACTCCTCCTTGTTGTCATTAACAAATGTTTACTCTTCCCCGAAGTAAAAGTTGGTCCCTGGCAGCGTCTGATGTAGTCATACCAGTGCTAAGCAAAATATTTTCTATATTTGGCTTTCTCGGGATTCGGATAATAGTTCTCCCCCTTCTGTGGACAGGAGTTAAAAAAAAAAAAAAAAAAATTGGTACTAGATTGACTTTCAAACGTCAGAAAATATCTCCATAGTGAAGTGCTTTTTTGCCACCCTAAAAATGATAATGCAAGTTGCCAAAATCACCTGCTACTCCATTATGAGACACTGCCAAACTATGGAGATAAGGCTAAATTACGTAAATAAAAAGACCTCTGTAGATCGAACCTCATAATGACTTTGCTCTCCAGATATGTATATTATTTGCCTGGAATCCGAATGTAAAACTAGAAATTATGAAATTTCACTTTGTGCAAATCAAAATTTGGGAAATAACTGGAATTGCACCAGCAAGGGGATTTAACATGTCATTTGCTGTTTTCGTTAAATAAACACAGAAAGCACTGAGCATATTGTAACTTTATACCTGGAATTAAAATGCCTGTGGAAGTATTACTTTACAGATATATTTTTGAAAGCACAGAATTGGTTCCATATACGGGGATGTCCAACTGTGCCTTTGGGGAGACTCAGACAAGTTATGTTATTGAGTAATAAAATGCAACCAGAGTGCCCTTAAATTTTGTATTTTTATTTTTGTTATTGTCATTTTGATGAATGCTTGTTGTAAGCTGATAGTATTGAGTATATTAATCTATGTGATATTGCATTATTAGTGTGTATATTACTAGAAGGTCATTACAGTTAGTTGATTTCATGAAAGAAGGCTGGAATTGGGCTGCCAGGGAGTGGACAGGATAGCTCGTGGTATAAGGAGAATAAATCACTGTTGGTGCTGTGTGACTGTGGTGCAGAGTTGACAAGTCAAGCAGGAGGAACAGGGAGCTTAGGGCAAGAGAATGAGACACAGGAGACTGTTAGGAATCTGAATTGTAACAGACAATGACAACAGACACGAATGAAGTAGGGGCAAAAGAGGTATTCAGGTAAATGGACAGGAGTAGAGTCACGTGGTGTAGATCGTCTTGGGACTAGGACTAATAGAGGAGACTGTGCTCCTGAGCAGTGGTAAAAGATGGATGATGGTAAAAATACAGGATTAGGTGAGCAAGTGGTTCCCCGGGCAGTATGATTGGCAGGTTTTCACTTTGCTTATGTGTGACTTTTCCGTGCTCACAGTGTCTATTTCCAGGATTTATATCTGAAACCTGCGTGACGCTTTATTGTGAACTAGAAAAAAAATATTTAACTTTTACAAATGATCCTGATTTTAGAATGGGCTATCTTCGGTGAAGGACGTGTGCCCTAGCTGCGGTGATATCTGGATCCTTGGTAATGATTTTTTGTTATGAGCAAACACGGATCATGTGTGCACTATGACCTAGGGCTGTCTCATGGATTGTGGTCTGCTTAGATCAGGAGGAGTATCCAGAGCGTTTCTCTCGTTATCAGTAGAGTGAAAAGATCCATTGTACCTGTGACGCCTGAGTGATGCCACCGGGCCCACTCTAGTAACGTTTTGCTGCTGTGTACATAACTAAACCCTTGGTCTGCATTGGTTTGTGTGCAGCCCAAGTATGTATATGTGCCTGAGAGATGGTACAGGCCTGGATGAATAGTGCTAGCAGTTGCGTGCATGTGCCTGTACGAAAATACTATGCATTGTTCGTGATGTTGCATGAGCTCTTAGTCGTATGTTTGCACAGAAAGAGTTTGTGTACATTGGAGACTGCACACATCTGAATGCGTGTGTGCGCCCGTAAAGGCACAATACACAGAAAACACTGGGTTCAATTTTGGGAGACCCAGGACTTGCTGGAAGGTACTGGTTCACCCAAGACCGCTTTGTTGATTGCTGCTTTTCTGAAAGTTTGGTGGGACAATCATAGGAGGAAGGAAAGGCCAGGCTCTTTGGTGCACTTCAGTAGGAGCCGTTTTATTCTGAAGGGAGGTCACCGTTCAAAGGGGCCTGGGCACATCTGAGGAAGGAGATTGGGCTGATATGTACGTTTAACTTGGGCTGAAATCCAGGTGTGAACCTCTAGTCACTCCCTTGGCCTGTGTTTGGGCTCTCAAGATTGGAGACAATTCTTCTGTGGTAGACTGCTCTCTGAAGAAAGAGCACATAAAAAGAGTGAGCACTTCAATGTGAACAACCCACGAAACATGAACTTCAATTACAGAGACACTACAGATTCTTGGTTTGGCTGGCTAGCCACTCTCAAAATAACCATGCTACCACAAGCACTTCGTCTGTTACAAACCCTACCAGTCGAGGCCCCAGCTGGCATACTTCATACTTAACAGAGGGAAGCTAATCATTTTGTGTGGGTGGGTAAGAGGCCATGATGAACTCTGAACAGGTCTAACGACCAGCCAGCGAGGGAGGCCAGGGGTTCCCTAATTTCTGACACTACTACCATGTGTCCCAGCTCAGGTTTTTTTGGTGGAGTGGAACCGTCCTGATTCGGAGAAGCTCTAGTGCTTTCTTGATAGAGCTGGCGACCACCTCTGGAAAATACCTGTTTTGCGTAGAGAGCTTTGTCTTTATATTCCGCTTCTATTATCAGAGCCACGCTCGGAATCTGGGTCCAGGCAGCAACCCGTACTGGACTGACCTCCTTTCCATAGCCCTTGTGCTTATATTTGGCAACTCTGAGTCTACTCCGGGACTCCATACTTCTATATTTGCAGATTGGCAGGAGTCCGACAGCCATTCAATGAGCCACATGTTTGATGCATATGGGCCCCTCTCCTTTGAGCAGCTCAAACTAGACTTTCGGCTAGCACAAATGGAATGGCTACGACATATACAAATCAGGTGCTGGGTCACATACCCCCAAATTGCGATGCGGTGCTCATGGTGGCTGCTAGCTTAAAGATACGGCCGCCCCCTCAACACTGAATTCTACACAATTCTACAGCATACACCTACAGGGGCCAAGACACTGGGGCAGACCCAGTGGGGTATGAACTAGGGTGCATCCTAACACACCAGGAATGGGACAAGATATATTATAGGGCGAGGAATACAGTGCGCAACATTGCAAGCGTAGAGACCGCTGTGCAGTTTGCCACCTATAGGTATTTAACCCCAGTGCATTTGAACAGGGGCAACACCAGACATAGCGCAGAGTGCTGGAGGCGATGCAGGGCTCCAGAGACATTGCTCCACCTTATATGGTAATGTCTGAAACAAACTTTACTGGGAGGCGGATTTAAATGACATAGATACACACCTTGATGCGCAGATGCCGGGCTACCCGGCTTACATAATCTTAGGTCTCCCGCTCAAACCCTGTAAGGGGCAGCATATTGGGCTTGCGGTGGGAGCAGTTCTCCAGGCCATTCCCTACCACTGGGGTACAGAGAAGCTGCCCACACATACGGCTTGGCTACACCAGATGTGGCACATCTTAGGCATAGAGGGCCAGATTCACAGAACTTAACTTAAGACAAAATCCTAAACTTACTACCATTTTGGTATTCACAAAAGACACTTACTCATTTCGGTATTCATTGAAGTTAAGAGTCCTAACTTTAGGACTCCTAAATGCCTTCTGTGAATACTGAAAGTCTTAAAGTTAGCATTTTTCTCAGTTTAGGAGTAGTAAAGTTAGGACTCCTAACGTTAGGACTCCTAAATGCCTTCTGTGAATACTGAAAGTCTTAAAGTTAGGATTTTTCTCAGTTTAGGAGTAGTAAAGTTAGGACTCCTAGCTTTAGGACTCCTAAATGCCTTCTGTGAATACTGAAAGTCTTAAAGTTAGGATTTTTCTCAGTTTAGGAGTAGTAAAGTTAGGACTCCTAGCTTTAGGACTCCTAAATGCCTTCTGTGAATACTGAAAGTCTTAAAGTTAGGATTTTTCTCAGTTTAGGAGTAGTAAAGTTAAGACTCGTAACTTTAGGACTCCTAAACTGAGAAAAATCCTAACTGTAAAACTTTCGGTATTCACAGAAGGCATTTAGGAGTCCTAAAGTTAGGAGTCCTAACTTCTGTGAATACCAAAATGAGTAAGTGCCATCTGTGAATACCAAAATGAGTAAGTGCCTTCTGTGAATACCAAAATGGTAGTAAGTTTAGGATTTTATCTTAAGTTAGTTCTGTGAATCGGGCCCAGAGTGCCTGACGTTAGCACTTACCTCTCAATTAGGTACCCACCGGGATCTCTGGAAAATATACATTAACTTGCATTCTACTGAAATTTATGTATTAATGGGTCTTAGATATCTTCGTATACTGCGCTTAACTGACCAGGCTGGCACGGTTCAAGCGCAGGAAGGTATACCCAGAGAAGGGACACAGCTACACCAAGTGAACTTGCGACAGAATATTGGAGTGAGTAACCGCAAGGGGAATAAGTAGGGGAAGGGGGGCAGGGGGATTGTTTTTGTGTTCTTTATCTTACTTTGGTATGGCGTAACAGAGGAGTGCTATGCTCACCCTATGTTGTACATTGTACTGTATTCTTAAAAGCAACAAAATACATTTGAACCATACAAAGGGGAGCCTCTCAAATTGTCAAACTGCCTGGAGTCTGCAACTCCAGCTTCTGTCTGAACCAAGATCAGTGGGTCCTGTGAGGTGGATTCCGGTAGCAGAGTGTGACATACCGGTATGTTGGGACTGCCTCGCCGATCGGGCTGTCTGCCTGTGTGTCAAAGTCCGTGACCCCCTTGCAGTTGAGGGCTGTAGTGAAGAATAATGATTACATCTCTTGGTGCTGCATTGTAAGATATGGAGGGCCGTTGCCTGGTGCAGCGCTGTTAACTGTAGGGGGGGGCAGTCACTTTGACTCCTGTATACCATGTGGAGGGTGTGGCGTAGATCTAGAAGTGCTACCCTGTGTGTATTGCAGCGACCTGCCTGCATGTCAGACAAAAGGGGCCATTAAGGAGGAAGAGGGCAGTCACCCTAACCCCCACATGCAGTTGTGACCCATAGAGAGGGAGAGCAACATCTTCAACTCCCTCCTCCAGGAACATTAGAAACCTGCCCCAGACCCTATGAGAGACTTAACATATCGAAAGGAGTGCCAAGGATGGTGGCCGCTTTGACCGCAGCTTTCCACAGTCTGGACACTGTTGTGTGGCCGAGGGGCACCCATGACTTTGAACCAACACTTCACGATAGCCGGTAAGACTGTTAAATTTGGCTGCTGGTCCTTTGGAGAACTTGCTCGAAATTAAGGCGCTTCAGCATTGGCGACTCCTGGATCGCGGCAAAGTCCCCCTTCCCCATAGAACTTCTGAAACTTGAATGCATTAGCGCGGCCTAGCTTGGATGTTACCACACATGACTCCCCATCAGCCATGAGAGGGGAAGTGGGCCTGGAAAGCGGACCTGGATAATGCTAGTGGGCTTGCAACTAGAAGACTGTGTATTCTGTTTACAGTGTGTTGTTTTGTACTTTGTTAGTAGATAAAGACACTTTTTTGTGTGTAACTTTTTTTTTTTTTTTTTTACATTAAAGTTATTATTTAATTGGGCAATCACTTATTGGGGTTGCTGGATGTGATTGGAGTTGTCTGTGCTCACCTTGCACCTACCTTCTCCCGAGGACTCTTCAACATGCTCTACAAATGAGACCAGAGCTGAATCAATCAATCCATCCGTCGGTGTTCTTGTAAATCGCGACTACTCACCCGTATGGGTCTCAAGGCACTGGGGAGTGAGATGATCTGTTGTTCAGTCGAAGATCCAGGTCTTGAGGTCCTTCCTAAATTGAGGCAGAGATGGAGATTGCCTGAGATGCAGAGGTAGGGAGCTCTAGGTCTTTTCAGAGAGGCAGGAGAAGGATCTTCCTCCCGCAGTGGTCCTGCAGGTCTGTGGAATGGTTGCCAGGGTCTGTTGGTCAGAGTGGAGATGTCTGGTAGGAATGTGGAAGGAGAGGCGGTGGTTAAGGTATGTGGGTCCGGTGTTGTGAAGGACTTTGTAGGCGTATATGAGGAGTTTTGGGTGATCCTTTTGTTGACCGGGAGCTAGTGGAGGTCTCTCAGGTGGCTGGTGATGTGGCTGCGGCAGGGGATGATTAGGATGAGTCTGGCGGAGGCGTTTTGTATGTTTTGCAACTTCTTTTGGAGTTTTTGCGAGGTGTCGATGTAGGGTGCGTTACCATAGTTGAATCTGCTACTGATGATGGTGTGGGTGACAGTTTTCCTGGACTCTTTGTGGATCCACTTGAGATTTTTCAGAGCAGACAGAGCATATGATGGAAGATGAGGCTGCATTGATCTGGTGGTTCATTGAGAGTAAAGAGTCCAGGATGATGCAGAGGTTTCTTGCATGGTACCTGGGTGTTTGTGGGGGGGGGGGGGGGGGGTGGCGGCTTCTGAGCCCTGTGAGCCAACAAGGGTCATCTCCGGTGGAGGAGGTGGGGCCCAGGATGAGGACTTCAGTCTTGTCTCAGTTGAGCTTGAGGCAGCTGTCCTTCATCCAGGTGGCAACTGCCTTCATTGCACTGTGGAAGTTGTTGCTGGCGGCTGTGGGTTCGTCGCTGAGGGAGTGAATAGCTGGGTGTTGTTGGCGTAGGAGACTATCTTGAGTCTGTGGTTTCTGACGGCTGCAAGCGGGGCCATGTAGATGTTGAAGAGGGTGGGGCTCAAAGAGAATCCCTGTGGCACTCCACAGCTCATTTCTGTGGATTCTGAGAGAAAAGTTGGAAGTCTGACTCCCTGTGAGGAATGAGTGGGTCCAGATGCCGGTGTCGTAGGCGGCCGAAAGGTCCAGGAGGATTAGGGCTGTGGTCTCGATACGGATATAGTCTGTGGCAGCGAGGAGAGCAGTTTTGGTGCTGTGGCTGCTTCTGAATTCAGATTGAGAGTAGTCCAGGATGTTTGTGTCGATTAACTCGGAGAGGTGGGCGTTTATGGCCGTCTCGATGACTTTGGCTGCGAAGAGGAGCAGGGAGTCCGTCGGGTCAACAGAGGGTTTCTTCAGCAGGGGGTGGACCTCTGCGTCTTTCCAGTCCTCATGGAAGGTGAAAGATTCAATGAAGCAGTTGATTGTGCGGCAGGGTTAGAGTGTGATGGAGGCCCTGGCTCTCCTCAAGATGTGGTGGTGCCAGGGATCCTAAGGAACTCCGGAGTGGATGGTCTTCATGATCTTGAGGGTCTCCTCCGTGGTGAGGGAGGACCAGTTGAGCAGGGTCAGCTGGTTCCTGGGCCAGTTGAGTGCAACGGTTGCTCCTGAAGCCGGTGGGTATTGGTTTGTGAAGCTGTCGTAGATTGCCTTAATCTTGTGGTGGGAAGGTTGTTGCAGAGGTCTTGTGAGGGCGGGGGGGGTGGGTGGATGTCTGATGTCTCCATGCCGGGTTTGGTGAGTCTTTGACAGAGCACTTGCCCCAGTTGCTCTGACCCCATAGTAGGTCAGGCCCTGGGGAATCCGGAATAAAATGCCTTCACCCTCATGGTTGGACCTAGTAACTTCATCTTACCCCATGGCTCTCTGAACGGGGTTGTGACAGCTATCAAATTGTCACACTACATGTAGAATGTTCTAATATGAACGGCTCTAATCTTCATTCCTTCTTTTGCCTTTTTTGCCAACCTGCATTGACCATTTGACAAGGATTGCCTCCACCTTGCAATCTACATTCACCTAGCAGGACTCAGAGCGTATTACTTAACTATCGGGTCTAGATTTTGTTGTGGTATGATTCCAGTCTTTGGCCCTCCTTTTACAAATGTTTCCCACGAGTTGAACTGCTGATTGCCTGAATTGAACCCAACGGATAAATGCACTTAAAAAAACATAATTTGTCAAGCACAGGCTGAAAAAGTGGTATCCTTGTCATGTGCCGCAACTTAGGAAGCTCACGCTAGTGGGAATTGACTCGATGCTACAAATCGCACTGCCATTACTGTTCACAACATTTGTAACCATATTA